>NW_022474069.1:3692500-4200000 GCF_902498895.1 Magnusiomyces paraingens
ATCTGGCATAAATATGAAAACAACCATCTGCATGGCTGCAGGAATCATTGATAATCCTACCAATATCCGCCATCCATTATTAACATGCGATAACCCTACTGAAATTGAATAAGCTACCAGTTGTCCTCCTGTAATTGCAAGCACATTAATCACAACTAATCTTCCACGGAACCGGGACGGTGCCATTTCAGAAATATATAACGGTGCAACCAACGATGCAAGTCCAACACCCCATCCCATCACAAATCTTCCACCAACCATCGTCCATAATGTATGTGCACCCGCTTGCATCCCTGCCCCAGCAATAAACAAGACATTGGCAAATGAAATCACCCACTTGCGCCCAAACTGGTCAGCCAAAACTCCCCCCAAACATGCAGCCACAAGTGCGCCCAGCGACGTGGCCGACGTAATCAGTTCTTTATTACCACTTGTTAGTGGAGTATCCCCTAAATCGTTTCCAATCACCACCAGGGCGCCGGAAATGTACCCGGTATCATAACCAAACAGAAATCCACACACTGAAGTCAGAAATGTTAATATAACCATCATCAAATTCATCTGGCCTGTTTCTAGAGTATTATTGTTGTTACCCTCATGGCCATCATCCAAGTCGTCATCAATGTCATCTGCCTCGTCTTCGGAAATGTAATCAAAAGGCTCGCTACGTGCACACCAGGAGGTTGTTCTTGCTATTGGGGGGTGTTGTAAAGGGCCCTTAAAGTCTGGGGTCCATGGTAATTCACCACCAGGCGACGGAGAATTTGACGACCCCGCAGAGCTCTGAGAAGAAATATTGCGGGTCATAAGAAGTATGGGTGAGAGGAATTTGAATTTGAGTTATAATAATAAATATTGTATTATTTTTTTTATTTTTTATTATCTGGGGTAAGTTTAAATTTTATATTTAGTATATATAAAAAAGAAAGTGTATGGTGGTGATGGTTGAAAAATTAAAAGGAAAGAAGAAGGATATTTTCAAAAAACCAAAAAAAAAAAAAAAAAAAAAAAGAAGAAATATATGAACAAAAAAAAAAAAAAAATTAAATAAATAAATAAATAATAATAATAATAAAAAAAAGAAAATATATTTAAAAAAAAATTTTTTTTCTTCATTTACTCTGATCCGGACTTTAAAAAATACATGGAAAACCGACTCGTTCGGTTTTCAATAAGATCATCCGGGTGTTCAGATGAGCCATTAAAATCATATATAAAATGCTATATATATGTCTTCTTTCTCCATGTTTTTTTATTTATTTATTTTTTTTTTTTTTCATTCTTATTATCACTTTCAAAGCTTCATGGTCCACAGGCATCCGATCTGTGGTTCCCTAATTAGAAAAAGTTATATGCAGGATAATTCCATTTTTAACTTTTGTTAACTTTTTTTTTTCTTTAAAAAAACTGAAAAATTTAAATTAACGATATTAATAATAAAACTAAACAAAACTATATAAAATGTATCATCAAACAATAGCTAATCACCACCATTTATTTAATCCTCCTTCTTAGTAATGGCCTCATTGCCAGAAGTTTCCTCTTCTTCCATGACACCCTCAAGGACTTCAGCATCATCAACAAAGGTGTGCTTGGGACCTGTAAACCACTTGTGGGCATGAATAAAGTAGTATCCCAAAGCTCCGAACCAAACAAAGCCGTTAATAACACATGTGTAGTTCATAGTATCCTTGGTAGGGTTTGGACCCTCTTCGGGGAACATGGCAAGGCACACAATGACAAAAGTACCATAAAGAGTGGCAATACTGCCAACAACCTTGGAGCCAATCTTCCCCATGTAAAAGGGACCAGGAGTAAAGGTATCAACTGTGAAAAATACACGCATGGCAATGGGCAAGATCCAAGCAAGAGTGTTAGAAGCAACGGCAAGAGAGAAAAGAGCAGAAGTGGCAGCAGAGTCAATAAGAGACAGCAGGCCAATGATGAGACCAATGAAGCACATGAACCAAAGAGATCTGAGAGGAACTTGGAGCTTCTTGTTAAGAACACGGAGCCAGCTGGAAAAGGGGAGAGCACCATCACGGCTAAAGGCCCACACCTGGCGGGAACCAGCAACAACAATGGAAAAGCCCATAAACCATTGGACAATGAACATGCAAACCATCATACCAATGGTCCAGTGCTTGCCGAGACAGTCGTAGTAAATCTGAGCCATGGGTTGACCAGTGTAGGTGCCAAGAGTAGCAGAAACATCAGGGTTCATAGAAGCAGCAATGATGGAGTTAATGACGAAACCAAGAATACCGCAAGCAGAGATAGAGCCAATGATACCAAAGGGAACAGCGACGGCAGCGTTGGAAGCTTCTTCAGCCATGTGGACACAGGAGTCGAAGGCACCAATGGTCCAAATGGGGGAAAGCCAGGCAAGCATAAAGGTGAAACCCTTGGGCCATGTGTACAAGTTTTCCATATGAGTAAAGACCCACTTTCCTGAGTTAACTCCACCGTTGTTGGCTCTGCCAATGGGGAGGGCGATGATGGTAACGACAATGATAATAATGTTGGTAATGATACAGACGGTTTGCAAGCGGGAAACCATGTTAGCAGCCAAGGCACCTGCAATAGCGTGGGAGATGACACAAGCAGCGAAAACACCATAAGTGTGGTACTTTGTAGGGCTATAGGCACCTTCAGTTGCAATGGCTGGGATAGAAAGAAGCAATGCGGAAAATCCATAATCGATAGAAACAAGACCGCCGATAAGACCGAGAGAGTTTGCGTAACCAGCAAGGAAACAAGCAGGTTTGCGGATAGATGGTGGAGAAAACTTAAAAGTCCACCAGTAAAGACCACCGGAAGTAGGCATAGCGGAACCCATTTCAGACATGGAAAGACCAATGGTAAGAATGAAACAAGATGGGATGATCCAACCCCAAGTCATACCAACAGGACCAGCCGGAAGAGAAAAGGCAAGGGTGGAAGCAATCGAAGGAAGCAAACTCATGATACTGAAGGCGATACCAAATACCTGGATCACCGAGTAGTTGCGTCTGAGTTCTGGAGCATAGCCGAGTTCACGGAGCAAGGCATCGTCCTTGCCCTCTGCTGGGACACCGCCAACTTCGATAGAAGAGACAGTGGGTTGAATATGTTCTGCGCCCATTGTTTTTGTTTTTTTGTGTGTTTATTTTTCGGAGTGGATATAGATGACGATGATGATGATGATGATGATGATGATGATGATGATGATGATGATGATAATGGGAGGAAAAGGGGGATAGATGAAGATGATAGTTGATAAGGAAAAGATAAAAAAAAAAAAAGAATCTAAACTAGGGGAAAGAGAGTTATATTTATATAAGAGTTTTTTTTCTTTCTTTTCTTTTGTTTTGTTTTCTTCTTCTTCTTCTTCTTCTTCTTTTTTTTTTTATAATCTTTTAATCCAAGGCATATAACTGAAAAACGGTTTTTTGCCCGTTTTGGTTCAAGGATTATTATTAGGGCGACAAAAAATTATAAAAAAAAAAAAAAAAAAAAAAAAAAAGGTTTGAAATAACTTCATCAGGAACCACGCGTTTTTTTTTTTTTTTTTTTTTTTTTTTTAACATTTTGTTATCAACCGATAACATTTATGCGCCGGAATTCAACTACTGTATAGCGGAAAAAAAAAAAAATGGCATTAGAACAAACCAGCAATTATCGTTGTGACTATGATGTGTGGACTGTGTGTGTATGTGACTGTATATGTAGACATATATGGGCGGGTGTTTATTTTGAAGTGTTAAAGTTGTTTTTATGATTATTACTATTATTATTGACGATAGATGAAATAAACAACTGAGTTTAAGCGCTTTGGACTGGTGATTTTTATATTTCAATATTATTATTATATTTTTATTTATTCATCTCTCCATTTTATTTTTAAAAACATTATTCTATTTTATTCTAATATTCTCAATGTTGTTTTTTTTTCTGGCCCCCCATTTCAATGTCCCTTTTTTTTTCTGTTTTTTTTTTCCCTTTTATTAATTGAATGATTATAATGATCATCATCAGTTGTTTTTTTTTTATATTTATTTATATATACTATATAGGTTTGACCTGCCATAAAAAGAAGGGCTTATTTAAAGGTTTATTTTTTTTTTTTTGGTGTGTGTGTGTGTACAACACAAGACTTAAATAAAACTCAAAAATATATATATATATTTTTTTTTGATAGACACCAAGTAGAGTAGAGGGATTGTTTTTTTAATCCCCCTGAAATCCTAGCCAATCGATAAGAAAAGCCAAGTTTAATTTTTTTTTTTTCTTTTTTTTTTTTTTTAAAAAGCCATCCCTATTACTATTGATTTAACCATTTCTTAAAAACGCTGAACTAACCATCCTTAATTTTTTTTTCTTTCTATTTTTATTAATTTATTGTTTATTTATTACAAAACTATGGAGGTTCATCCTTTTTTTTTTTTCTTTCTAATCCTTTAAAGACTCACCGGTTCAGACTTTTAAAGCGGGCTTGGCAATGGGCTATCCCAAGATTATTCAAAGCCAAGATGTCATTAATACCAATGATTATATATGATTCTCAACCTAGGTTGCTGTTAAACGTAGAATATACTACTCTTTTAATAATATAACAATACTCCAACTTCAATTTGAAAATTAAAATTGCCACTGTGTATGCATTTTTTTTTTTTTTTTGAATTAAAGGAGAACTCTTTTTTTTAATCCCATTTCAAAAGGAATGGACAATCGTTGTTGTTAAAAAAAAAAAAAAAAAAAAAAAAAAAATAGGCTTAGATTTAGCCGCCCATTAAGCTCGGCTTTTTTATTTTTGATTTTTTATTTTATATTTCTACAAGGTGATATATAGAGTTAGAAATCCCAACAGTTAACCATCTCCAGGTAGGGTTAGAATAAAAAAAAAAACATATAAATATATAAAAAATAAAATAAGCTCCGTTGTCAATCAATAGTATTATAATTTTCATGTACAGATGACATTGTACCCGATCGTTAAAATAAAAAAATAAAAATAAAACTCCGCATTAGAAGAAAGACTTCCAAATGACGACTAAAGTCCCCTTCGTTAGTATTTGGTGTTTGATGTTGTTATAACCAAAGACCTTTTTTTTTTCTTTCTTTCTTTCCTTCTTTTTTCTTCTTTAAAATGGGATTCTAACAAAGCCCTCAAATGTCCACATCATTTTGTAGTAAAAAAAAACACCTTATTTTTTTTTTTTTTTTTTAAAATTTTAAAAATATTCGTATACAACTAGTATAAACTAGACTTAAAATGTGGCAATACCCGCGATGATAAACGCAGAAAATTCAATAAAAAAAAAACAGGCGCGCTCATATATTAAAAAAAAAAAAACATTGGTATTTAATTATCAACTTTAAGATAGCTATGCTTATATTATACTTTGAAAAAAAAAAAAAAGTTCTTGATAATCTCGCATATTAAATTTTAATCATGGTTTGAATGTACCCGCCCCCCCCCCAGAATCTATTTTTTTTTTTTTGTTTTTTTCACAATATTTGTTTGACCCATCTCTAAATTTTTTTGTTTTTACTTTTAAAATCAAAAATAACCTTTGTATTATATCTTATCAAGATATCCGGGAGATGGAGGTATCCCGGACACAAGTATATATGTAGCTGACCTACTACAACAACAACAACAGCAGCAGAAAAACAAAAAAAAACCCCCGTGGCTTACGTCTTAAGAAAGAATTGTGATTGGTTAATAAATAACACACATAAATATATTTATATATAATAAACATATTAATGTCACCTGCTACAATGAGTTATCAAGTATTTTTCTTTTGTCTTCATTTACATATATCCTCTTATAATTATGATGTGAAAACCCTCAATATGAATTAAAAAAGAAAAAAAAAAAAAAAAACCAATTACGTTTCCTATAGGGTCTGTAAATACTTGGCATGATAAACAATATTATCTATATATCTTGAAATCAAAAAGATAAAAAAATAAATAAAAAATAAAAAAACAGAGATTATTGAAGAAGAAAAATATCATATGAAATCTTTTGATTTCTTAGAAATATGACCGAACGTTCGGGCAAAAAAAAAAAAAAAAAAATGAATCCATTAAGCCTAGCCGCCGCCCTGCATACGTTGTTGTGAATGTTATTAGCCACTAAAAAGAATAACATCACTGTGGAATCTCTTTTATTTTATTTTTTAATTTTTAATTATAATTATATTTTTATTTTTGTTTTTATTTTTATGTTTATGTTTATTTTATTAATATTGTCCAACAATATGTTTCCTAATACTTCTTCCGTTCCATCGTTCTTTTTCTTGTGATGATGATGATGACCCCACCGGGCACATTCCATTGGGTGATTAATGAGGAGAAGGAGAATGAAATAATGAAAATAAATAAATAAAAATAAAAACAGGAGAGCCCGACGTTAAATCTTGTTATTTAAAAAATGGTCGGTAATATTGAGAAATCAATTGAACTTGAAAACCGTTTCTTCACTACCGCCAAATTTCTTTTTAAGCGCATATTCATCGGCTATTTGTCTAAATATTAGCGATCGCCAAAAAAAAAAAATAAAAATATTATGACTATTAAGAAAAACATGTAAATCTTCTATAATCTTAAGAAAATCTTCTCAATTGAATGAATAAAAGTGTTGAAGTTTTCTTCTTTTTTTTTTGTTTTTAGTTTTTTTTTTTTTTTCTTCATATTTTCATTTCATGTTCTTCTAATTTTGACTATATTTTTATTTTTGAAAAAGGCCAGGAACAATTTTGGGAAAAGAAATAAGTTGTCAATGAAATTATTTTTCCAACCCACCCACCCCATCTCTTTCCCTTGGCCAACCCCTCTTTATCTTCTCTAAAGAGCAGGTCTATGAGACATGTTCTATCCTTTCTTCTTTATTGTTATTGGTTGAAAAGAGTAAATTCGTGGATTTGTCAAAAAAAAAATAAAAGAAAAAAAGAAAGAAAAAATAGTGTACAAAAAATATGGGGTAAAAGAATCCCAGGTTCTCAATAATATTAATTATAATTCTAATAATAACCTAAAATATAGGGGGAAATCCTTCAATCAAGTCTTCATAAGCTGGGATTTCTTCTTCTTCCATAGTTTTGCTACATAGAGTTCTAAGATTTTCACAAATAACATCATTAGAAAGATCTTTTTCTGGAGAATATTGGAAAAAAGAAATCTCATCAAGCAATGGTCGTTGAAACCAAACAAATTCTGATTTATTGTTAGTATTCATTTTGTTAAATTCATTTAAAAATCACATTGTACTCACCATCAATAATCTTTTGACAAGCTTTGTAAGATCCTCCATTCCATGATTCAGTTCCTTTAGAAAAGATAAACTTCACACAGTCTTTGGGAAACACCTTGAGAATCTCTTTTCTTGAACACAAGGCTACAATTACAAATGAAAGTCCATATTTGTCATTTTCATTCTCATAAACAAGCACAAATGGTTTAACTCTCATTTTTTCTCTTGTAACTCCAGGAACAAGATCTTCAACAACTTCAAGAGCTTCTCTAAAACCAAATGGAGCTAAATACTTGGTCAAAAACACCTGAGGCCCTAGTACAAGCATATCCTTAAAGAGAAAGTTAAAATTGCGAGCCTCAAAAAGATCATGGCTAGTTGACTCAAGTAATCCTGCTCCAACTTCAATTTTTACTCGTTTCTGTGGCCGTGGCCGTGGCCGTGGCTGTTTCCTTGTTTTTTGAAAATCAATTTCTTCATCATCACGATTTTTTAAATATTCAACCCCACTTTTCACCCTATTTATTTGCCCCTCAGCATTGGCAATTTGCAGTTTAACCTTAGCCATAAGAACCGCATTCTCTTCAGCTAAACGTGAAAGCTCTTTAAGCCTACTTTGCGGCCGTGACTGATCCGGAGTTGGAAGAAACAATAAAGGAGGACTTGACTGCCTAGAAGACTGTAGTTTCGGGAGACTGAATTGCGCCTTGGCCAGACTTGGTTCATTCTTAAAAGAAAATGAATAGGTTTTAGATGGTGATGATGGCGGTGATGAGGGCCCCGAGTTGCTGCGGTGTCCTAGCCTCTGAGGAGCAAGGGTTTGCTCGAAAAAGGAAGCTCGTTGCCGGACAAGTGACATTTTAAGTTCTTTGTTTACTTGAAGATGTTGAATTTTGCCTTTTTTTTTTATTTTATTCTTAAAATTCTTCATTCTATTGTTCTTTTTATTCTTTTTATTCTTATATATATATACTGTTGAAACAAAAAAAAAACAGAATCCAAATCTTCAAATGAAGGAATCCCATACTTTGCTTGTCTCACCAAATTTGTTGTTAAACAGGTTTCTCTTCAAAAGGTTTATTGCACCACCATGTTTTTTTTTTTTTTTTTTTTTTTGTAAGGGAGACCCCGTGACCAGCCTCACTAGTTAAAAAAATAAATACTTTGTTTAATGGTACTTTCCCAAAATGCAATCAACATTTAAAGCCACACATCTGTACATCATTAAAATGATTAGTCATTATCGTCTTTGTTGTTCGCCGCACGTGGCAGGCTTATCGGTCCATTCAGCAAACAGTTTAGAATCAAAGATCTTTGCTGGACGAGGTAAGTAACAAAATATTTATTTTTTATTTTTTTATTTTATTTTATTTATAAAAAAAAAAAGAACTTCTGTTCAAGTTGTTATTTATATTCATGCCTTTTCTCTCTTCCGCTTCGACTAGCTCGAGATGGTCAAAAAAAAATTTTGTACTTTACCACCTCTTGGCCAAAATGTGGGGTTTTTAGGTACTTTATCAGAAAGCTTTATTGGTAATGTTAAATCTCAGAGCAAAGGAAATGTTGATGATGATGATGATGGTGATAATGATAATGATAATGATAATGATCATTGTTATTGTTATTGTTTTGAGTAGGAGGTGTAACAAGCACCTTACTTTTTAATGAAATTTTGGAAATTTTTTAGAAAAAAAATATTAACCGTTTTAACTATACGTTTTTTTTTTCTTAATTTTTTAATATTACAACACTGCAAAGTTCTCCATGAAAAAAGAAAAAAAATATTACAAGCTTAATGCTTTTTAAATGTTTACGTATATATTTTCATTTAATGAACAGGCTGGTGTGTTATTATTTTTCTTTTTTTTTTTTTTTTAAAAGAAAAAAAAAAAAAATTCGGTTCGAGTTACTTACTTTGAGATTTCTTTTTTTAGCAATTAAAAAGAAATAAAAGGTCTGATGGAAACTTTATGTACGTTTTAAAATGGATCCGAAATTTACAAATCACCCGGAAATCAAGTATGTACGACTTAATAGTAGTAAACAAGTCAATATGAAATAAGATATATGGGCTTTATATATATATATATATATATACACAGGTCTATTTATGGTAAAATAATTAGTACCCCAGGTATTGTAACTCCAAAATATTTTGGAAATTTGGAAATTCTTTTGAATTTTTCAAGGGTGTTTGCACCCATTTTAAAGGGTAAATACTTCCATCCATCTTTTTTATCATAATATTTTTGCTTAAGATATTAAAACAAACTTTGTTCTTTTTTTTTTTTTTTTGATATCGGTCTTAGTTTTTATTTGATGTATTTGATGAAAAAAAATACCTCGAAGTTTCTTTATTTTAATAGGGAAAGTCCTTTATTGAATTAATAAACTTGTCAAGTAGATTTAGTAGAATACAAATTTCACGGAGAGGAAGTGAAAAAATACATGTTTGTGTCCGGTCGTCTTTGTGAAAAATGGTAAATATTTAATTATTTATTATTTTTTTTTCAATCTAGTGAACAATTGGTGTTGATTTAGCAAACATAAGAATGCTGAAAAAACACAAACAAATTTGCAAAATTATTTTTCAAGTAAAGTTCGAGAAAACCAATTTCATAACTAATAGTATCAATTAATATATATATACTATATATAGTATTTTAATGCTTTCCTCATTTATTATAATGCTTAAAAAGTATGTTTCTTCAAACTGCAAAAAAAAAAAAAAAGCACTTTGAATAAAATTATAGAATGACATAAAAGAAATGAAAGAATAATTATTCCTTCATTTCTTTTTTTTTTTTTCATTAATGTAATGTAACTTACTTTTTATTTAGGTCATTTTTTTTATTTTACCGCCAACACATTTCCAGATGACAGCAATACCATTGTTTTTTTTTTACATAAGTCATAAATGATTTAATATAAATTGGATGAGATTCGCACACTATTTTTATACCTTTACTTTCCCAAAGACTATTTTAATTTTATTTTTTTAATTTTATTTTTTTCAAAGAGGTAAAACATATTGTGACCACCACGTTGCAATATCTCAAGTACAAACACTAACTTTCATTTACATATTCAAGTTTAGCCGACAGTTGAACTAAGTGCTTACAAGGAATTTTTAACTAAAAATAAAATGTTATTATTTCAGATGAATTACGGGTGAAGATTGAGAGTTAGGTTTATCACCATTAGTAGCTTTCAAAACTTTTGTCAAACAAGGTTTCTGGTCATGTTATATCTAATACCAAATATTTGAATGATGATTAGCCATATTGATTGAAATGTTGATGAAATGGATAAATCAATCAAGATAAGCAAGATTGATTCTATTACGGCACTTTTTTACAACTTATTAAATGCTTTTATTTATTTGTTTTTGCTACTTTAGTACGGTTACCAATTGCCCACATTAATTAAAAGTTTTTTTTTTTTTATATTTCATTATTATTCTACTTTCTAATTTTCTAATAAATCAATAACAAAACTTTTTAAATTTATAATAAACCAATGACAAAACATTTTGATTTTCCTTAATACCATCCATTCAACAGACTTTTAATGATAAATAAAAAAAAAGAAACTTGTTAAAAAAAAATAATTTTTTGATTGCTACTAAAATTTTTCACTAGGACTATTTAGATTAAGATCTTGATCGTAATAAAAAATTTAATGTTGCAACTCAAGTCATGAGTTTGAAAGGAGTCAATGTAACATAAATATAGAGGCATAGCTACCAGCTTTCTTTTATATCGATCGATTTCAAAAAAAAAAAACAGACCTAGATGCATTTTTATTAAAAATATTTTAAAAAAATCAAAAATATTTTTATTGGTTATATTATTCAAGATCATTAAGAACCACTTGGCATAACGACCTACTAGAGTTGAATTCACTAGTATGGCTACCATTTTATTGGTTAAATTTTTTTATGAATCAAATTATATCATGATAATTTTGTTGAATGATTAAAAGGTATACTGTTTTTTTGAATGATACCATGAACATGCATTTTTTTTTTTTTTTTTTTTCATTTAACAAAAAACTTGAAAACCTTTGTTATGACATTATTGTGACTTTGAATCAACTGAATATCAAAGTTTTTTAGTTTTCCTTTTTCTATACCAAGTTTATTTCCTTTTGAATCCAACTTTTTTTTTTTTTTTTTTGTTCATTTTCCGTTTATTTTTATTTTTAATTTTTTTTTTTCAATTTATCATTCTTTTTTAATAATTCAACAATTCAACTATACAATTTATTTTCATTAAACCTTATGGGACTGTAACTATTTAAATCATGTGACCTTGTCATTTTCAAGTCCAGTTTTTCAGGCGTTTTTTGGCACATTTTTTTTTTTCCCCATCATTCGGTAACACTTGAAAAAGAACAAAAAAAAAAAAAAATTCGTGGCTTAAAAAGCATCTTGGCTAATACGACATCACTATGGTATGCAGCTTATATAGTGTGAGTGCAAGTGGTGTTCTTTATATAAGGGTTGAGGGTTTTATTAGAAATAATTAAAAAAAAAAAGATCAAGTAAACAACTTGAACAATAGTAGAATGAATACAGACAGATATCTAAATTATATATTTTATAAAAAATGTTCATTTAAAAAAAAAAAAAAAATATTTGCTTAAGTTTTAAAATTTACCCTTTTCCAAAGATATTAAGAGATACAAATACATTTTATATATATACTTTAGGTCTGGAAATATAAAAAAAAAAAAAAAAATTAAATTTCTATTGTTGGGAGGACTAAAGGATTACAGCCGTATCAATGACACGATACTATTTTGAGAATGGCACGTACGCGTTCTATCATTTAAAAAATAGTTTGTTCTTAGACCCAACAGAAAAAAAAAAAAAAATAAAAAAAAAAAAATAAATAAATTCAAGTTCCGCTATTAGTCAGAATCCGTTCATCCTATTAGCAAAGCGTATGACAGGGATTGAAAGGAGAGCCGCTCACAACAATAACTATTCACTTTAAGTAATAGAAAGGGAAAAAAATATATGTATATATATAAAAGACAAAATGGAACAAATATCATATAGCTTGATGTTTTTTTTTTTTTTTTTTATTTTCTTGCAACTTAGTTAGTACCTTATTTTCTTTTTCAAACATTTACAGTCTTTTAGGCCTGATTCTTAAGTCTCTTGCAAATAATACCCTATTCACTTATGCAGATCGCCTTGTTAATTTCAATTTAGATAATGACGCAAATTAAAAAAGAAAAAAAAAAAAACCTCTAAAGCGCTGAAATCCACCAATTAGATACATTATATTTTTTTTTTATTCTGAGTCTGGGATTTGTTTTTTTAGTTAAAATTAAAATTAAAATTAAAATTAAAAACAAACAAAAATAAAAACAAATTTTATTTGAAGTAACATCATTTTTAACAGTTCAAATTTAAAATTAAATAAGAATATTTAGTTAAAATGTAATGTTGGAATATTGTTTTTATTAAAATAACTCTTATTTTGGGAATTTTTTTTTTTTTTGAGAAAAAAAAAAAAACTCAAAGAGTATGAAGCCTCTCTTTTTCCAAGAAATAATAACAACCTGATAATCCAACAGCTTGGTCCACACAAGTGAACTTTTAGTCTAATTACAAAAGAAAAAATTCCGAATCTTTCCATAGCTGCTATTTTCTAAAATTTTTTTTTTTTTTTTCCCTTAAAATAAATGGATTTTCCTTGTTTAAAAATTTTAAGATCTTAGACTAGACTAGACTTTTTTTTTTCTTATTATAAGCTCATTTGTAATTTAAAGTCAAATTTTTATTCAACTAAAAAAAAAAATAAGGTAAAGGGAAAGTTAAGAAAAAAGGGAAAAAAAAATAAAAAAAAAAAAACGTGGAGATGCTCAGGGGAGGGGACTCTAGTTTTGGAACAACCTGAAAAACACAACTTGCACTGTTATTGTTAAGGTCATGGGATCAGTAAAAATGGTTGAGGGGAGGGGGGAGGGGGGGGGGAGTGATTAAAAAGCAACATTTTAATTTTTAATTTTTTGTTTTAACAATCAGGTGCTTTTTCCAGCTGGAAGCTTGCTCGGATGGCAAGGCTACTTTTGTGTTAATTTATAAAATAAATAAATAGATAATTTGAAAATTACCATATAAATGATTTTAAAAAAAATTGAGAATTAGATTTTGAATAAAATGTTAAACTAAATTATTTTTTTTTATTCATATTCAATAATTTTTTATATCAATAAATAGAAATAGGAAAAAATTGTAAAATTTAAAAAAAATAAAAAAAACAAACAAAAACTTGAATAGGAGGATTTCAAAATTATTTTTTATTAGTAGGTATAATACAAATAATTGGCTTCAAGTTAATAACATTAATAGTATTGTTGTACTAGGTATAAAAAAACTAATAATATATGACTTAGAAACAATATTCAAATGAAGGTTTAAATTTGAAATGCTCATAATATGTATAATTTACTTCATGAAATACTTGTTATTATAATTTTATATATCTTGTAACTTTGAATAAAAGCCAACAATGGTTTTTTTTTTTTTATATTCAAATTCTTTTTGAAAATTATTAAAAAAATATAAATATAATTAACTTTGTTCAGAAAATTGGGTATCATTTAAACTAAAGTTTAGGAATAGTTTATTCCTTAAAAAAGTAATTAATAAATTAGGCTAATATTGGCTTCAAGGTTTGTTTATTTTAAAATAATAAAGACTGAAACACGGAAACTTACATTGAAAGTATTTAAATATAAATATCCCAATATCATTTAATTGACTTTTAATTCTTTTAAAGAATTGATTCATTGTTTTAAGAAATAACAAAGTTAATTATATTTATATTTTTTTTTAATAACTTTCAAAAAGAATTTAAATATAAAAAAAAAAACCATTGTTGGCTTTTATTCAAAGTTACAAGATATATAAAATTATAATAACAAGTATTTTAGAGTTCAATAAACATAAACAATCTTTTTCTAATAATCTATTTTTACATATATATATATATTGTTTTTCTAATAATCTTTTTTTTAATATAATAATTGAATTAAAAAAAGAATAGTTTTTAATTACAAAAAGCAAATTAACTATTTCAATTTGAAGTTTTAATGAATTCTGTCAAAGAAGAAAAAAAAAATACAGGTCACCATATTTCGTCATAGCCTATATATTATATTCTTTATTTTTTTTTTTTTTAAATCAAAAAAAAAATAAAAATAAACAAACCCCTTAAACTTTATATGTTTTAAACTTTTTGTGCATAGTTATATTTGTATTTTCGGGATACTCAACTGCCAATACTGGGCCCAATAGAGTATTTTATTCTTCAAATTTTTTTTTATTTGTCTATTGCAAACAGAACAATTTGAATATATGATTAAATTTAAATTTAAAATTATATTTTCTTGTAACAGCAGTATAAATCAAGTTTTTGAATAATATTCAAGTTAAAAAAAAAAAACAACCTTGTATTTTTTTTTGCCAATACTGTCTGCCTCCTTCACACAGAGAGAATCTATTTTTTTTTTTTTTTTCATTTTGGAAAGCCTAATTGTCCAATTAAAAACAACAACTTGAATGTTAAATTATACATTGAAACAAATTTTATTTATTTATTTATTTTTTTTTTTCAAAGATTGAGGTTCCAATAATTGTTAAGACCAAGTTTGACCTTATTAGATATAAGAACAAAGAAAAACAATAAAAAACAACTAACGAATTTTTTTTTAGCTAATTTTTATAATTACAGGGTCCATTTTTATATAAAATATATTTATATAAAAAAAAGTGAAGATGAGTATAAAAAATCTATTGGACAACTAACTGAGACAATATTAACATTTCGATTAAAAAAAAAAAAAAATAAAATTCTAATGAATATAAATTTTTTTTTATTCCATAACTTAGTGATAAGACATTATTATTGGCAAAGCATGGAAATAAAAAAGAAAAAGATAAAAAAAGAAAAAAGTAGACAAATGTTTTTTTTTTTTTTGAATGCAGTGCAGAACTGTATATATATATATATATATATATATATATATGCATTTAAGAATGCGTCCTGAAAAGAAAAGAAATAAAAAGAAATAAAAAGAAATAAAAAGAAATAAAAAGAAATAAAAAGAATTAAAAAGAAATAGGTTAAATTGACTACAATATTTATATTCATTTTGAAGAACCAATATCTAAAATAATTTTTATTTTATTTTTTTTTTGGTCCCTATTTTTTCGTATCTTTTTTATTATATTTTTTATTTTTTATTTTTAATTTCTTAGGCCAGTCTGTGATATATATATATATATGATGATACTTCTCCATATACTGATGTTGTTGTTGTTGTTGCTGCTGCCCTTTTCACGAGTTGTGCGACCCCCCCAATCTGGTATATTTTTTATTATTATTATTATTATTACGTAATTACTAGAGAGTTAAATAACCCATAACCAATTTATTTTGCGTGCGTGAGTGCTTTAAGTTTTCTTTTTTTTCTTATTGGTCTATTTTATAAATATATTTGGTAATCATTTTTTTTTTTTTTTTTTTTTTTTTTTTAATTTTTAATATTATTATTATTATTATTATTATTATGTGTAAGTGTGTATGTGTGTGTGTACTAGTACTAATTTATTTTATTTTTTTTATTTTCTATCCATTTAATAATTATTATAATGTTTATATTATTATTATTATTTATTTATTTATTTATATATTTTCTATTTATTTATTTTTTATTTATTTATTTATTTATTTTTCTGCATACAAAAAACCTTCCCACCCCCTCCATTTTCCTTTTCCTTTTTTTTTTTTCTTCTTTTGCCCCTTTCTTTTATTTTTTTTTTTATCACCACCACCACCACATTTTTATTTTTTTTATTTTTATATATCAAACTACCTTACCAAACCCATTGCGATATATCAATCCTTTTATCCAATATATATTTAACAAATTTTATTCTTTTATCTCTTATTATTATTATTATTATTATTTTTTTTCTTTTCATAACTTATTTTCTTACATCTTTTGCAACCCCTCCAGTTGTAAAAATTTTCCCAAGGTTTTTTTTTTTTTTTTGCAATGCCCCCAAAAGGCGGCAAACAACCATCATTGTCGAAGGTCCCCGCTTCACGGCGAGTCCTTCGTGCTCACTCGCGCTTATCGGCTGCGCACGATATTCGCAAGTTCTTTGCTGACTCTCCAATCCCTACTTTTCGACATCAAGTTCTCGAAGCTTATGTTCGCGCCATTGCTCAAGAATACGAGTCCGAAATTGAACCGGGTCATGAAAACGACTCAGACGTGGAACGTAAACGTAAAGCCAAACGCCATAGAAAAACAATCTCTAAAAATATCACCATTACTACAAACTCAACACCAGAAACAACTTCAGACTCATTGATTTCTTTATCTAAACAAAGTAGCAACAATGATGACATTGACGACTCTGAAGCTACTCTCCAGCATTTGACGCGCAAAGTATATCTCAGATCAGGTCTTTTTTGTGAAGTTCAACACAGAAAAAAAAATTCACAAAAGCCTTTTGTTTTTTCGCTCCCAGTAAAAACCTCTACTGTATTGACCGATCAACAAGACTTTACCCTGCCATTCACCATTTATAATTCTTTACCGGCAAGCAATCCCAATTGGAAAAACTTAAAGAAAAGTGAGTTTATTTTTATTTTATTTTATTTTTACAGTGTAACTTGTTGGCAAAAAAAAAAAAAACCAAGAAATATACGTTTCTTTTTTCTCCGCCTGTGAAAATCTTTGCATCATTTTGTCTTCTCACCTTATTTCAATCATTGATTTCTTATAATTAAATCAACTTCTTCATCTTCATTCAAATATGAAAAGCTTTTTGTTTTTGTTTATTTTGCCACAGTACATTATATTATTCCTTTTATATATCCTTGTTTAAATTTTTTTCCGTCTTCAAACATGTAAATACCCGCATACAAACTTTTCCTTAAACGTCATGGGTTATTATTATTATTATTATTATTATTATTATTATTATTATTATTATTATTATTATTATTATTATTTTTATTTTTATTTGGCTAACTTTAATCAGATGTTTGGGTCGATGTTGATGTTCCTTCCTTTCATGGCCCCCGTGCACTTTGCTCTTGCACTAAGACTTGCGATGAAGATTGCCTTAATCGGTGAGTATTATGAATTATATTATTTTTTCACTAAACTTTTCTAACCGTTAAATAGCATGCTCCAATATGAATGTGACGAAGAAACTTGTCCCTTTGGTAAAAAAGATTGCGGAAATAGAGCTTTTCAGGTATTAACCAAAGAGCTTCAGAGGGGAAAAAGATATGCTAATGGTTTTGAAGTTGCATGGGTATGTCAAAAAATTACAATACAAAAAATATATATATATATATATTTACACAATCATTTCTAACCTTATTTTAGCTTGGATTGCGCGGATATGGTCTCAAAACCACTCGTCAATATGCTCCAGGAGAGCTCATCATAGAATATTGTGGTGATGTCATTTCGCCTACTGAAATGAAGAGACGAATGAAGGAACATTATTTGGACTCAAAAGTAAGTTTTTATATTTCCTTTTTTTTTTTTTTTTTTTTTTGTTGACATTTCTAACAATTTTTAGAATCATTATTTTCTTAGTTTGGAAAATGGTTGTGTAATTGATAGTGGACTTAAGGGTTCAGCAGCTAGATTTGCTAATCATTCTTGCTCTCCAAACTCTGAAATGCAAAAATGGTATGTCAATGGCATACCTCGTATCGGCTTATTTGCTTCAGAAAGTATACCTCCAGATACAGAACTCACCTACGACTACAACTTTGACTGGTTTGAAGGGGCTAAAATGCAGGTGTGCCTTTGCGGAGAACCAAACTGCAGAGGCTATATTGGAAAGCGCACTTCAAGACGTCCTACCCCAGATGACCAACTTGAAGACCCTCCAAACTTAAAGAAACGTACAGGTCGTCGCAAAAATACTAATACTGCAGAGTCTGGTCGCAAAACCCCAATTTCTATTTCTGAAGAATCCGCCGAAAAGGAGCCCTCAAAGACCTCCCGGTCTTCGTCTAAAAGCTCTAGTACTGCAGAACTAAAAAAACCAGCAAAAGAAACCACTCCTAAGCCACAAGTTGATGACAGTGACTCTTCTATTGCTGATGCCGATGCTGATGCTGATGCTGATGCTGATGCTGATGCTTTTGCAGAAGACGAAAATGACGAAGAGGAGGAGTATGAGAAAATTGCTCCCAAACGCACTAGAAACCGAGCTAGATCTCATCCTCGTATTATTGAAGATTCACCTGCTGCACCTGTTGAACGAGTTACTCGCAGCAAAAGAAAGTTAATTGAATCGGAACCCATAGAAGTTCATTCTGAGGAAATTGGAGCTGCTCCATTAGAAAAGCGTACTAAGTCCAATGGGTCTAAATCAAGCAAATCACCTGGCCCCATTAACCCTAATAATGATAACAAGAAGGAAAACGTACCAGCAGCTGCCATTTCTGAAAAACCAAAAGTGGTCAGAGGCTCTGCCCTTTCTAAACACATTACACTCACATACACAACTATAGACCCTCGCAAAACATCCAAGAGTCTAGCTGAACCAAAGTCGCCATTAAATCAACCAAAAGATTCGGCCACTGGCAACAAAACTATACGGAGAGTTTCAGTGGCAGACCTAACCAACAACTCTCCAGAATTACCCGCTCAAGAAGTCATTCAATCGCCAGAATCAAAATCCCAATCACAAGGGCTAGAAGCCTCGCAGCTCACATGCAACGATGATAAGATTGTTCCTTCAACTGGTCCTTCCACATCATCTCCCATTGAGCCTTCTGAAGAATTCAAAGACTCTGCAGTTGTTGAATCAAATCAACCACCTACCATTTCTCTAGAGTCTTTGAGTACAAATAGAAAGCTTTCTTCTGGATCTAGTCGTTCTTCTCTTGCTGATTTGATGAATCCTGTGGAGGAGGAAGACAAGTCCCGTTTCTTGGAGCGACGCGAATCATCAAGTGCCAGCTCTTTTGACTTTTCCAGAAGTTCGGTTTCTTTGGCTACTACGTATTCTTCTTCTTCAGTGACATCTGGAAATAACAGAAGATCTTCAGTGTCTAGCATATTAAACCATACACCTGTTGTTGATCCACCGCAATCGCTTTCGCGAACACCGTCTTATGACTACCAGCGTCAACAGCAAAATGCTCCCAATCAAACAGTTATGGTGATACCACACGTGCCATCAAATTCATCTCGCCGTAGTTCATTGTCTAGTTCAGGGTCTCCAGCCTTTACTGAACCAAACGTACAGGATGTGCCCAAGAATCTGCCTCAGCTGCAATCTTCTCCTTGTCACCAATCTGATCCTAGAAATCGTACATCCGATGTTTGGAGAATTGATCAAAATGGATTTATGGAAAATGCATCATCATTTTCTCACCAACGACCTTCTGATATTTCTAAAAAGCCAGCTGATTTCCAGCTGCCGGTTCCTCAACTTATATCTGATATGCATAGAACTAAAACCGCAAACCCAGTACTCTACCATGGTCAACAAGCTTTACATCCGCCGCCGCCGCCGCCGCCTCCTCCTCCTCCTCCTCCCCCACCACCACCACCTTCTCTTTCTTCCTCTGCATCTTTCGTCCCTCAGCAGCAACAACAACATGATCCATCTATACATGGTTTGCCCATTCCTGGAAACAAACCTCTCGACCGAAGTTACTCTTATCAACATCACCATCATCCATCTTTCAACTCTCCTCAAAAGTCTATTGACGGCTACAATCGCATTGGATCTCCTGAAATTAAATCCCCCATTCAGCATTCAAATCCTCTCCCTACTCCTCCTGGTTTAAATCCATCTAACAGACCACCTTCTTTCCCATCTTCTGGTCCCATAAACACTGGCCCGTATAATAGAATTCAACACTACCCCGAAATAAACGGGGTTAATACCCACCACCGCCTGCCGGTCGCTAGTTCCCCAAATCACAATCAGAGTGCCCAGGCACACTTGCTGCGCCAAAACCAGCTGCCGCAGCTGCCACACATCATCCCTCCCCAACCCCATCCTAGGGCCCCATCGGAGTTGCCTCCCGCTGATAATCAAATGCCACCGGGCCATGGATCTTCTCCATATATATCAAATAATATGGGATACAGGCTGATGGGCCCAGATGGTAGCACTAAAGAACCACCAATGGAGTTTATACCTCCCAATTCTTTGGTAAATAGTAATCAGATCCCTGAGCCCATGATACCCCCTGAGCACCCAAGTTCTTCCAAAGAGCGGCTTTCAATCAGTTCTTTAACATCTGGATCTCAATCAGGAGATCGTGCTGCAATTCCAGTTTCTAGACTTGATAATGAGTCTAATCAATCTGTTGCTGTCTACTCATCTCATTTTGTCAATACGGAACAAATGGATGCTGTACTAAATAAAGCAAACAGAACTCCTCGCCGAGGCAGACCCACCATCAACAAGTCAGTACAGCCTACTCCTGGCTTCACCGGTATTAAGCCTAAGCGTGGTCGTCCAAAAGCCAACTCCACGGTGGCAGCAGCTACTGCAGCTGCCGTGGCGGCCGCGAAAACTGCAGCAAAAGTGGCAGCGTCAGCTGTCAAACAAAGAAGCTCGGATTTTAGGGTTGTTATTTCCGGTAATAGAAATTTCCAGTCGTCTTCCGTTGTAGACCCAGCTTCTGCCAATGCCGTTAATCAAGGCCCTGGAGAACGGGAGCACCATCAAGATTCAGGTAACACCTCAGCATACCAGTCTTCTACTTCTGACCAAGCAACGTATAAGAATCGGGAGTCTAGTATATCTCAATTACTCATTCAGCCAGGAACCTCTGTGGAACATTCTTCCAATCATGGTTTATCGCGGCCTCCACCACCACCACCACCACCACTACCACCACCGTTGACTGATGTTGTTAGAAAAAGGAACGAACGAAGTTTTGATCAGCCCGGGTTTGGACCACAACATCAACAACCGCCATTGGAAATTGCAAAATCAGCCGATAGCCAACAACATTTCCAACCACCACGGCTTAATCCTTATGGCCCCCAGAATCAACACTCCCAGAATCAACACCCCCAGAATCAACACCCCCACCATCAACCTTACAACCCGCCATTTACTCATGTCTCAGGCCCTCCAGTTCCACCTCCACCTCATGTACAGTTTCCTACACCGCAATACCTAAACCCACCACCCCCTCCACCACCATCTTATCTGGAAGCACCTCCTTTAAATTCAAAAAATATTTTATCTATTCAATCTTTGACAAATCCAGATACTGATGAAGAAAATCAGTCAACTCAAGAATCAGCACCAAGCATTCATGGAAAGGACGATTCTGTGCCAAAGAAAGCTACTCCCGAACTCGATAAAATCAAAGCTAAGGTTAAGGGCAAGGGGAAAAGCGTACGAAAGTCTATAACTCCTGAGTTTTTCTCTCCTGGACCATCGACTAAAACTACAATAAGCAGTGGAGATGAAGAAGCACCAGAAAACTCTAATTCTCGGTCCAGCAGTAGTAGTAGTAGTAGTAGCAGTAGCAGCATCAGTAGCAGTAGCAGTATCAGTAGCAGCAGTAATGGGAAAAACAATGGATCAACCAGTTCTAGTAGCTCCTCTCAGCCTAGTGAGTCTGCTTCTACTGATAATGCGCCTAAGAAACGTGGAAGACCTAAAATATCTACTGTTGGGGGTAAGGCGCGCCGTGGAAGACCACCAAACAGTGGGCCTGTCCAACGACTTACCCTTGCACCGTTAGCTTCGCGTACACCAATGTCGCCTCTCAAGACACCTGAAGTGCTTGCACGGATAGGCGCCAAGACTTCGCCAAAGCCTTTAGAACCATCTTCGGTTACAAATAAGCGACCCATTGCTCTAGCTCCTGCTCCTGCTCCTGCTCCTGCTCCTGCTCCTGCTCCTGCTCCTGCTCCGGTTCCTATTCCTGCTCTGGCTCCTGCAATCGAGTCCAGCAAAGCTCGAAGTCTTCGACCTAAACCTAAAACCTCAGAATCATCTTCATCTCAAACTTCTGGTCCAACTGAGCCAAGCTCATCTTCGTCTTCAGGTGAAGTATCTGGAACCAAGCGCCCAGGCCCTGCCTTAACCTCAGGTCCTAGCAAGAAGATAGCAGGTAAAAGCAAAACACGTCCAATTCTTCCATCTCCCAGCTCTGTACAACCAATTGCTCCAATGCCTGCCTCAGTTGTCAATCCACAGATGCCAGTTTCTGTGGCATCTGGGAATGTCCGTGCTCTTTCTAACCTTGTTACGACATCTGCCTCTTTTTCTTCCAACAATCCTTTACCGGCTCCTAGACGACGAGGACGTCCTCGCACAAAACCATTTGTTCCTCCACCACGAGGGCAGCTTACAAGCATTGCACCAAACCCACAGACACCTATGCCCTCCAGCTCACGTCCACAACCAAACTTACTTTGGAACAGGCAGCTGCGACGGTCCGACGATTCAGTTCCTCGCACATCTAATGTTGGATTAAACCAGATTTCGTCGAACCTATTACCATCTGCAGCAGCTGCTGCTGCAGCTGCTGCTTCTCCAACACCTTCAGGTTCTAACTCTAACAGTAGTGCTCCCGAGAGCAGTGGGCTACGAGCTCAGTCTACGTCCCAAGTCAATGAACAACCACCCAAATAATTTGGCTTCTTCTTTTAATGAACTTTTTTTTTGTTTATGTACTTTATTTTTTTAAAAGAAAATCAATTTTTTTTTGCTATAAAATAGCTTAAGTTTAAGAAGGTCTCTTGGTTTTTTTTTTTTTTTGAAATGCTAATTTTATTTTAGTTTATAGTAAAGTTTACATTTTATCATGCTTTTCTGACTTTGACCTTTGATAATTTTTAAATATTGAATTTCAACAATACTTGACTTTGCGTAAACTTATTAAAGAATATTAAGAGCTCAAATCTAGTCATTGCTATTTATTTATAAAGTTGAAGTCAAATAAAGCATTACGGAATTCTCAGACTGTTTCCACCGATACATAATCACTGTTGGTGCCTCAAATACTAAGGTATAAATAACGGTGGATCGCCCCCCAATTTTATCAAATTATTTTCTCATTTTTTACTAGTCTTTATAACTCCCTTCATAAAACTTTTTTATAAAAATAATAAATAAAAACGCATCCATCATATTCTAATAATCAATTAACCTTTCCATTTAAAAGGACGCTAGATAATGGAAAACAAATGATACTAATTCTAACAATATATATGTGTCTTTAGAATTTAGTCTTGTTTTTTCGTCTATATATTTCCCAATTATCTTTCAATTTTTTAAAGTCCTAAATTTATTTGATATTTGACTTTTTAAAGATTTTTAATTTCATCTCAATCCATATTTGAACCCGAGTGAAACTTGAGACTGTGACAAGGTTGAACCCTTATTAAACGAAATCTATATCAAAGAACACAAAGTAAACCTTTGCTCTTGTTGTTGCAAACCCGTTCCGACGTCTAAGCAATGGGCACACGTAAACACTGTTATATACAAATTTCAAGTTTTAATATCACCCCAAGCTTCTTTTCATGTCATTAAAGCAAGATTAACTCCCCACTTGTTTGTGTTAACTGGAAATCTTTCATAGACGCTGGGATTTCTAAACGGCTATAAATTGGGTTTTTAGTGTTGATACTATTTGAAACATTGCAAGCTTATAGAATTATCGCGAGTTTCATACTTTATTTTTTTTTCAGTGAAATGTCTTGTGCTTTTAAAACATTAATATTTATCATTAATCATTAAGATTCAATTATTTACTTGAGCAGTTCAAAGATAAAAACTTGCATTGTAGTATTGCTTTACGTTTTAAAATAAAAATTATGTAACATAAACCACTGAAAAAAAGACAGATGTAGGAAACAAACTTAAATATAAAAAACAACTTGTCATTAAAACTCTTTAAAATACCATCTGGTAATTTCAGCCGAGAAAATTGGCTGAAATATTTAAGACATGACCCGAAGACCCGTGCTCAGATATTCAGCTAGGTATACCTTACTCAGTTAACTGTTAAGAACATTTGGTACTGGACTTAAATATTCTTAATGACTATGTATATACCAGAATGATTTAATGTACCATAGTAGTAATTTGTTAGGTCCTATACTCTTAGGTCCCCCCATAGTTTAATTTACAACAGAAATATAAGGTCAACTAAAGTCCCCCGTTGTAAATAAATGGAAAATTTCAAAAGTTTATAATTTTGGAAATTGGATCTTAAAAGTTTAGCAAAGTACTGCAATGAGTTCCTAGAGCTTTAGAGAGTCTAAAAAAGTAATAAAAAATGGGGGTTAGATTTTGAGCAAAAATGCGAAATTGACCAAGGCTATAGCCTTGGACATTTTGTCAAAAATGGCTTCGGATAGCTTCCGAAGATTTTTTCGGTAAAACTTAATATCTCGGGTGGACTTTAAAATATTATTTTTATATTTGGGAAGATGCAAGGATTCTATTGAGATAATAAGGACCCGGACCCGAAGCCTAATAAGAAAAGTCGGGTCTGGGTCATTTACAACAGGTTGTAAATTGGGCATCGTAATTAAAAAAAGATTTACAATGTAAATTAGAATGAAAATTAGAACAGGTTATAATTTGGGGGCAGAGGGACACCTTTAGGTGTGAATCCTTGAGTTTTGATGTGAATTTTGATCCCCCCATTTTTTTGGGTCTTATATCTCCACTTTTTCTGAACAAACATATATCACAAATTAATTCAATTGTAGCTCCTAATTTAAATAATAAATAATTTAATTTATAAAGTTATCCAGTTCATTTTTAAAGGTGAAACGGGGGGGTTTTTTTTTTTAATCCACTCATTATTTTGTATTTCTTGTTCATCACCAACTATATATTTCAAGAATGATGTTGTGCAAGCAACTTAGGTTACCCAAATAAATAAAGTTACCTTATAGTAAGAAAAGTTATTTTTTAGTTATTTGTGAGTAACGGAGCTGTTTTTTTTTATTGTGGTACTGAAAAGTATGACATAATCACTTGGAGAAACAAAGTCCTTTATTTTGGGACAGTTAGTAATATTCCATGAAACACACCCAATCATTATGATCAGACTTTCAAGCATGAAAATAAGTTGTTGTTAAAACTAATATTGAAACTAATGACTAACAGTCAAAATTTAACCTTTGGATTATCAACAAACTATGGTCTGACAATGTTTTGACTTCGATTGGTGTAGCTTTAAAAGCACCTTGACAGGTTGGAGGACCCTGTCAGTCCTACAAAAAAACAGCACCCCAAAGTTGTAGTTTTGCTTTTTTTATTTTTATTTAAGAAAGTCATTCCATCCATATTTCATTTTGACTTAAAAAACTTTTTTTTTTTTTTTCCCCCTCATAAAAGACCTTTATAAACAGATATTGATTTTGAAAATGAATAAACCAAACCACAAAGTTATCATGCGCCGCATTTTTGGTCCAAAACGTCGTCCAATTACTGGGTCAAAACCAGTTAGATATTTATTTGTTCGACAAAACGTCCATATCCATCTTAATCCTAGGTATATAGATCCAGGCTCATCTGGTTTACTAACATCTGCGTTGGTTGCAAATGTCTCCGAAGCCTTGGCCACGTCGTTTACCTCAGATATGTCAGGTACTTTTGAAACTCAAGCTACGATTCCACCTTCAAATGATTTTATTTTAGAACCAGAAATGGTACCATTGACACCAGCTGCAAGTCCTCCTGCAACAACAATGGATCTAGTAGAGAATGATATTATTGCGATCCCAGAAACTCAAGTTACAGAAACTTTGACCGAAATTCTCAACAGTGAATCTCAGGCCTTGACTGCTAATACAATTGTCACTACTGGGAATCCCAACTCTCAATCTGCAAATTCCATCAACAATAATTCAAAAGAACCTTCAAGTTTTAAAACTTCTAATGACGAGCCACTCAATCTTCAACCACCTGTTTCTGCTGAACCCCCTCAAGAGCCTTCATCCAAGAGAAACAGAGAAAACGAAGACAATACAGAAGCTGAAGAGCCCAATCTTCTTGATATTGTTTTAAAAGAATACCGTCATTTACGAAAAAAAGCAAAGAAAAACAAATCAAACGAATCTTCAGTCACAAAGTTACAGCAAACAATGACCGGATTTTCCAAAATCTATCTAAGCGCTGTTCTTCCAAAATTTAAACCTACCAAGCGTCGTAGTAAGGCGAAAAAGTTAAAACTAAAAGGCCTAGATAAAGACCAGATAAGCCAGTAATATATTTCGGTTTGATTCACATCTCTTTATACTTATCCATTAATAAAAATGTTTGTTAGATAAAAAAAAAATAAATTCAAAACTTGAAATTCTCAAATGTCTAAGCCAAACCGAACCCCTTTGAGTTTTCGATAGCCACACGCATCATGCTTTCCAAATGGTCCAGGCTTTTATATTCCTCTGAAAAATTAATTACAGAAAAGCACACCGAAGCTGTTGGAATTCTATTTGGCGATGAGGTGCTTGATTGGATTATGAAATCAAACTTGCGCGAAGGTGGGATACGGTCTGAGCCTGTTACAAACTCAAAAAGGCGGACAATATCACCATCTGTAAATCGAGTTTTCAAAAGCTTCCAGAACAGAACAACAGTAAGTGAAGAATGTGTAAAAGTCCCAGAGTATGTTGCATTGGCCTCTAAGTCATCAACTGTGACAAAATTTTCACCTTCAATTATCTTACGCAGTTCAGTGGTAGAGAATCCTCTGAGATGGCGTTCTTCAACAACTTGGAAAATACCTTGAGCTATGATTTCAATGATTTCAGATTTTTCCTTGATGCGTTTCATAACCCAATTAGAAATATATGCATGGTAGTTTTCTGAAGTTACATAAGTATCATTTCCTGGTGTATCGCTGAAAGGAATTTCCATGTTGTCAATTTCCGATGGATTTTGAATCATGACTTGAAAACTTAGTTCCACAGAAGGATATATTTCCTTTAAGTAATTCATAGTCTCTGTAAAAGTATAATTGTTAAAACCTGTATTTCCACGGACACACATTTTTAAATGTTCATAAAAAAATAATGGCAAACTGATTGAAACGGTACAGCCATTAAAAATAGCAATTCCCAAAAAAATTCCAAACAAGAGATACTCTTCCATATTTCTTGTTATAACTTCAGGGAACCAAGCAACGTTAGATTTGTCGTCCGTTTTAAAAAAGGCATTGCTATCTTTCATAATTTCAACGCCAAGAGACTGGAAAAACTCAACCTGAATTCCACCTTGATCTACACCAATTTCGGCAGCATCAGAAAATTCAACTCTAAAAGGCAAGTTAAAAGTGCGAGGTATTCCAAATAGAAGATATCCACTAAGCGTATTAAACGCACATTCAATTAGAGATTCACGGTAAACAGAAATCTGGAAATAGGTGATAATACAAGCCTCGGGAAGCGGACTAAAAAACCCAGACATACTTGATAGTGCGCCTCGTGAAATAGTTCTAGACATTTCCATCCACTCATACATTTTATAGCGAAACATTTGGTATCTAGTTTCAAAGGAAATAAATTTAGGATAGTCAGAAATCATGTGAAGAGATGTTGAAAGATGGTCACTGCGTGAGGGATTTGAAGGATATTTAATTAAAAGTGGTCGCGTTTTACCGTTAAGTAAACCTTTGATGATGACGCGTGGAGTGTCTGGAACAAAATCAATAAGAGGATAAGGTCCTATTTTAGTATCTGGTATTTCGAGTTCTGGCATGTATTTAGCAAATTGATGAGCGTTGCTGTTCATGGACTTGTACATGTGATCAATGTATGGGGAGCTTGAAGAAGATGTGAAAGATTTCCATGTCTGGAACGCCTTTTTGCTGCACGCGACACTGTACTGTTTAGAGAAGTATAAACCATTGAAGGCTGAAAATGCAATTGGTGTATTTATGTATTGGATGTTTGAAGGGTGCGCGAGTTCCACCATTTTTGTAAGATAATTGATAAGTTCTGTTCCTGCTTTACAGACTTCATAAGAACGAATTTGCTGTGTAACTAGTGGCTGTAATACTGGAAGTACAACAATTGCATCAGAGACTGTACGTACAAAAAAAAGTTGGCTATTTTCATCAAGATTCTTCATGGCCCATTCAACAAGTTTATCGAGACAGGGGAAAAACTTTTCCCCAAGTGTGGACTGCCCGCGTCCATTCTTGATAACTGATGAGTCCCACAGGTATTGACAAGTAAAAATTGTAATGAGAGTGGCTGCAGTTTTCTTGCCAGTTGGATCGACTGTTTTTAAATCCAAGTTGCCGTTACGGGAAGCCCGTCTGGTGATGAGCCCAAAGTCAAGATAATATTCTCTGGAAGCTTTACCTTGTCTTTTTTTCAAAGGAATCCATGGAATAGGAATTGGATCACTGAGATTGAAATGATAGCCAAATACTGGGGTCTGGATTTCAATATTAGCAGCTTTGTTAGAAGAAAAAGAAGAAGAAGAAGAAGAAGAAGACGAAGAAGAAGAAGAAGGTTGTTTTCTAATAGTTGGTTTAGACTGGGTGTGTTCAGCCGAATGATCTTCTGGAATAGAGTCTAAATTTGTAAGTAATTTCTTTGAATATCTTGAAGAAGAAATCGGTTGTCTCAACTTTTTGGTTTTGCTATCTTTTTTGGTTCCAGTTTCGTGGGTTTTTTTTCGGCGCCTCCGCTCGCTTCTTTGAAACGCTTTTAAAAATATCTTTGATCTCAAAGGTTCTTGCTCACATAGAAGCACAGCTACTGATGGAGGAAGAATAGGGATACAAAGAGATTTACAAAGTGCATTGCAACCACGAAGAGATGTAAGGTGAATGGCTAAATTGAGTGCTGCAAAGGGTGTAAACTGTTGGCTTGGGGACAACAAACTAGATGATTTGAAAGATCTGCAAGTAAGCTGTGTACATGTTGACGAACCGCAACCGTGAAGAATTTGGTAAAGGTATCGAGCTACTAGCTTAGAAGTATTTTGAGCCTGCGATAATGGCTTGGGATCTGAGCCGGCATAGTAGTGGACCTGCTTTGGCATTGATGGGGAAGCAGATAATTGATAGCGGTGGTGGGTAATATTGATATTGATAATACTATTATTGATATAATTAAATTGATATCAGAGTGTTTTATCAATTGTATCGTGTGTTTGTGCGTATATCTGGTCACCTGCAAAGATTGTAGCACCAATGAAATGTGTAGCTAGTAGTTTTTGCACACCACCATTTTTTTTTGTTTTTTTTTTTTGAAAAAAAACATAAAAATTTTCCACCTCCTCCCAGTTTTTCTCTCTCTTTTTTATTTTTTTTTTTTTTTTTTCCCACCCACCCTTACAGCTTCTCCTCCCCTTCAAAAGGTTTTAAAAGACCGTCTGTTCGACACCTTCCTGCGCGCCCAGCCATCCATCCTTTTTTTTTAAAAAAAAAATGCCCCGTCTTATGATTCGAAGCGCCAAAAGAAAGGCCGTGGCGCATCCTCCACCAATATTTTTTCCCAAGGTGCCACTTTCGCAGCAAATCAAGAAGAAAGAAGAGGCCAAACTTGCCAGTAAAGATTCACCAGTAAAAACACCTCTTCCTCCATCCAAGCCCAAGAAGCAGTTTGCAGCCGGAACCCGCGCGCCGCCTAAGGTTAGCCGGGCTTCTCAGGGCCTTGCTCGTGCACGTGAAGCCATTGAGAAGAATGAGCCACATTTCCACGTCGGCACAAAGCAAATTTATTTCCCTACCGCCAAAGTCGTGCTACTGAGACCAAACGCTAAACACACACCTTACCAGGCCAAATTTGCAGTCCCCCGATACTTCAACAAGCTTGATCTGAGAGACTACCTGTACCATGTCTACGGCCTGCGGGCACTGAATGTGACTACCCAGCTACTGTGGGCACGCTGGACACGCGAGACCCCACGGTCGTCACGATACCGCATGTCTCAGATCAAGAAGATGACAATTGATATGATTGATCCATTTGTATGGCCTGAGGAGCCTTCTGAGAGTCTTCGCAACAAGATGTTCAACCTTGAAAACATTATCGAAATGCGCAAGTACTTTGAAGATGCTTCCCAGCGCTTTGGTGCAGATAGAAACAAGGAACCTACAGCCTTTGGCGGCATTGTTGGTCCTTTCCCAGATCCCCCCCAGCCATTCATCCCCAAGTACTTTAAGAAGTATGCTGAACGGGAAAAGGCTCGCGCTGCATATCTTACTCAAAAGGCCGAGGAGGAAGAGCTTGTCAAGAAGTTCCTCAAATTGTAAACAACTTTGCATTGCTCGAAGATACCCTTTTATCATCTCATTTACCGACATTTGTTTTTTTTTTCTCTCTTCTTCCACTCTTTTCCACCCCCTCCCTACCGCCATGTAAATATATCCTACATCTACTATTTTGTTTAATGTCCATATGTTCACCTACTTCCCTGTATTTACTCTTTTTTATTTTTTTATTTTTAAATCCATTTGTATATTGAAATTTATTTACTTCTTTGAATTTTTTTTTGATTTCTCTCTTTTTTTTTTCTTTTTCTTTTCTTTACATCATCACTCTCGGTTCTAGTTGGGCGATCGCCCTCGTTGACCTCCAGATGGATGTACAGATGATCCAGATTCCAAAAGTTTGATTGAACTTTGCACTCCGCCACGACCACGGATCCGCATATCGCGTCGCGGGATTTGCGGAACCTGCCCCGTTGTCGCTTGGGGTCCATGGGGCGGCGACGTTTGTGGGCTTGACCACCGTGTTTGTGGATGACTACCACCCTGTATGGGGCCATGGCTCATGGAGCGTGTCGTGCTTACAGACGGATGATGCGGGTTTGTGCTGCCAGTTGCTGTCGATCCACGCGGACCTGAGTGTACGCTGCCCTCGCTATGGCTAGATGTTGACGAATGTTCCTGCGACACATACATTGGGATAGGTGCATCAGGATCGGCCTGTTCTCCCATTGAGTAGCTTTCGCTTGGAAGCCGGTACTTCTGAATGTGTAGGTTATAATTCTCCATGAATTCAATATGTTCCTTTTCGCTTCGAATCGTATATTTTTGAAACTCGGCGTGTAGTCGTGAGTAGCGATCGTCGAGTTCTTCATATGCAGCTTCCAGCTCACGGAGCTTATAATCATCTCGTGAACGAAGATCCATAATGCTTTGCATCATCATTTTAGATGGCTTGGATGCCTTTTCTTCAGCATCCTTGAGCTTGGCTTGGAGATTGTTGATTTGCAATCGGAACTGACGGTCAGACATTTCTTTGGCTTTTTCTACAGACTCACGCATCTTGCTGAATTCTTTGAAACGTACAAGAAAATCTCCTGCAGCTTTAGCTTCTTCTGGAGATAAAAAGTTTTCAGTCTTGCTTTGGAGCTGCTCAATAGTTTTCTCCGCATCAAGAAGCTTTTTCTTGTACCCAGCTGCCTTCATGTCGTCCTTACTAAGCTCTGTAATGTTAAGCTCCATGATTGCAATACGTTCTTCCTTTGCAAGAACTGATGCCATGAGTTCCTTATTTTCTGTTTTAGAAATTTCGTGCTGATCCATCAAAATCTCATGCTCCCGAGATAATTTATCCAACTCGGTTTGCAAAGTTTTAACTTTTTGAATAAGAGATGCCTCAGAAACACTAAATGTAGATCGCTGATCTCGAACCCGCGTGTCTGCTTCTTCAAGTTGCTTACGAAGAATATCAAGCATGGCATGTAGCTTCAAGTTCGATTGAGCGAGATTTTCAATGGTTTGAAGAAACATCTTGTCGCTGAACCGGTTGTGCATAAGCCGTCGCATTTGGTATCGGTTATGAAACTCGAGGTAGTTTAAAAAATCAAACTCGTTTCGCAGAATACTAAATTCTCGGTGATAAAATAGTGTGGTGATTGCTCCTCCAGTCGCAGCATTTTCCGCATTCCCATTAGCCGCATCGACAATGTAAGAAGATGAAGGACGGTTGTTACGCTTTTTGTTGCCTTTAGACTGCTTCTCTTGAAGGTCTTGTTGATTTTGATTTTGATTTTGATTCTGATTTTGTGGTTGTTGCTGCTGCTGCTGCTGCTGCTGCTGTTGTTGTTGTAAAACATATTGAGCAGGACGCAAAGATGATAATGGTGCAAGTTCAGGGCTCGACACTGTTACAGTGGTCCGCATATTTGGTGATAGCCTCATTGGCTCTGGGTCAGGGAAAGATGAATTGATGGCAACTGGCGGTGTCACACGAGGCGTTCCTGTAATAGGGATCGGCGGGCTGTTGACATTGACTGGAGTCACGGAACTAGAGGGTTCTGAGAGACCAACAAGTAAAGGACTAGCCATGGCTTCAACCATTGGTCTCACAAGCGGAGAAGATGGGGTCATGCGACGGGTATTTGTAGCAACTGAGATGGAAGAAGGTTTAGGGGTTGAAGATAGAGGCTGATGATAAGATGAGACAGATGACGATGAAACAGCACTACCTAGGGCTGTTCCTATAGCGGAAACAGAATGATTCGACAAGACTGGATGTGCAGCTGTGCTGACTTTTGAAAGGCTTCCTGGTGCCGCGTCGTCCAAGCTCACATCAGGAATTGGCTCCGAAAAGTGTCTACTAGGTGTTCTATAATTTTTGTAGTTGCGACTGGGACTGCTTGCTCCATCCTTTTTGAAAAGTTGTTGTGTCTCGGATAGTAAATCTTCAATGCCCTTGATGCTGGGCGTGCAGACCGTGAGCCGCGGAGTGACCTGAGAATTGTTGGAGTTACGTCGGTATTGCATTGGAGAAGCAATGAGCGGGATTTCGCTAGATTTAATCCCCAGAGACATTGACTTTGGGCTATCACTAGGAAGATATTCCTTTGGGGTAGTTGACATGGTGGTCAAATTAGTTGTTGTAGTATTTGATGCCATGGCAGCTGCAGTAGTTGGGGATGTGAGTGACATTTCTGTGACTTCATTTTCGTCTCCGTTAAGCCCCTGAATGCCAAATAGAAGTTCACAGGCTGCGTAACCATCATCATCTGCATCGTCATTAGGTTCCTGTTCAATAGAATCAAGTGGTTGTCTGTTGCTATTGCTGTAACTGGCAGCTTGTGATTGAGGTTGAATTGCAATGAGACTCGAGTGCCGCCGAGTGTTGACAATTGTATCTCTGAACCGGTCGTGGAGCGAAATACAATGTGCAGCAATGTCCAATGGGTTACCTAAAGACGCCGTAGACGATGGCTCCAACTCCTGGTCTTTTGTAAATTTGGTCAATAATGGGTTAATGGTATAGTAATCAAAAAGCTGACGACTCCGGTCAGCAATGATGCCATCGCTCCAACCTTCAGGAAGTCGTGTATCTGATTTTAATATATTGTGGACAAATTCGCCTGGTGATGAAATAAAGGAAAAAAGATTGGATGGGTAAAGTCCGTAAAGACATGTAAAGATGGGAGTAATGTCGATAATTTGAACATCAGGGAGATCGTACACCTTGGTTAAAACAGACCAACCATATGGAACTGCAACTTCTGGTAATGGGCCTGTATCATCAGGGGAGCATTCTCCGTCAGTAGCCGATTTTTCTGAAAGTGCCTTTGAGTTAAAGTCATAGGAAAATGACGACCAGCATGCGAGTCTACCGTAGAGCATAAATATGTTTGCAATATCATTTCGCGATGCAGTTGTGGCCATGTATGGTATAACCATTGCAAGGATTTTGGTTGCAAAGTTAAGACCGGTAGATGAAGAGTCATAGCGTAAGCTATTGGTAATGGTTTGGAATAGCGGCGTTGAAGTAATGACGCCCACATCTGCTTCAGGATATTCGGAAATAAACCCAGAAACAAGGCTAAATATTTGTTGGCGGTGCTGCGCCTGAGTGGCGCGGTAGTTGAGGCGTTCGAAAAAGAGCTTTTCATGGCCGTGCCCCCAGCTCAGTAGCAAGTCACGGGCATTTTGCACCACAAATCTCCGGCGTTCATCGCGTGCAAGTCCCGTTTCTTTAAACTTGAACCATTTATGTGGCGATGGGGCGCCAAGAAAGATATCTAGGATCCATGAAAAGTAAAGTTCGCTGCCTGTCTCGATGGTATAAGGAATGTCATTTATGGTTGCTGCTGTAAAGGATATGCTGTTTGTAGTATTATTACTAGTGTTGGTATTATTTTTATCATTATTATTATCATTAAGTTGTTCGTTTATTAAGTCGTTAGATTTTTCATTAGATGGGGTGCCATTAGCAGTAGAATGGTTATCACCGTTGGTCTTAGTAGTAATAGTAGTAGTAGGAGTGGGAGTAGGAATGGAAGTAGACGTAGACGTAGGAGTATTAGAGGTAGGGTTAGTTGAGCTTGTAGTCTCGTCGCTAGGATCAGTCGCAATTTCTGTTGACTCAGAAATGGACCTTAATGCAGAGAAAGCAGGCGAAATGCTATTATTGTTTGGAGTGGAAGAAGAGTTGATGGTAGTTGTAGTGGATGTACCATTTGTTGTTGAATTTTCCGTAGAAACAGGAGAAAGGATATTTGATGGTTGAGCCGGGGCATTTGAAAGGACCGAAGCCCCGGACCCTGAAGACCCAGGGGCTGACGAAAGTGATTTTGAGTCAGAAGTGTTTATATTTCCTGATTCTGCTAATGTTGAAGTATTAGTTGTTGTTGATGTTGATGTTGATGTTGATGTTGTTTGATTTTCTGTAGAAGAAGTTGCTGCTACTGCTGTTGTTGCTGCTTCTGATGATGTTGTAAATAATGGGAAATTACCTCCATCAAGAACCGCTTTTATGAATTTACGCGATGCTTCGACCACCTCATTTTTATGACCTGCAGAGTTGATTGCAGGGTTAACATAAGCACGGAACCATTCAAGGAGATGAGCTTCATGGCCAAGAAGTGGTGCCAAAAGAGTCAAGCCTTCTAGGAAACCTGCATCGGGGACTCGCTTATCTTTTGCAATTTGTTGAAGTCGTAGAAGTTCATCATGAAGACGGCCACAAGCAGAAGCACCACGATCAAGTGGAGAGAATGAAGAGCAATATGAAGAAACTTGGTCAACTAAAAAGGGTGGCCAGCGAGCTTTATCTTCGGGCTTGAGGTCTGTACTAGAAAAGAAGGCCTCAATGGCCTTGGAGGTTTGCCGCCGCGATCTATAAGAAAAGAGTTAGTTAGTGGCAAAAGCAAGGGGGGAGAAGAAGAGTGAAAAGACTTTAAATGCATACCCAATCATTGGCACGCGACTTCAAAGCAATAGGCGGGAAAAAATGGGACGTCAACGTGGGAGGTGGTGGAAAGAGGATGGAGGAAGAGGGGGTAGTGGAGGAGAAGTTATTTGCTTAGTGTAGAATGACAAAGGGAGAAAGAGTGGTGATAAAAAAAAATGGTTTTAAAGAAAGTTGGAGGCTGAAGAGATTGGAGGTTGTTTTTTTATTTTATTATTTTATTTTATTTTATTTTATTTTTTTTATTGTTATGGTGGTGGTGAAAGAAAGAGAGAAAACAAAAAAAAAAAAAAAAAAAAAATGACATCAAATAGAAATATTTCTTAGGAGTTGTAACTTGTGACTCAAAGCTTAAAATTAACTACATACACTATTTTCTCACACACACACACACACTCACACACACACACTCACACACTCACACACTCACACACACACTTTCCCTTTTTCTTTTTTTTTTTTTTTTCTTAATATATTTCCAATCACCACCATCAATCATCATGTCCAAAACACTTCTCGATCTAGTCAAAGAAACAGACGTTGTACCTTACTCTATTACTTCATCTTTTAATTCTTCTGACTGTTTTAGTTTAATTGCACATGATGGCAGTGGAACTCTTGGGTTTATGATCCCCAAGGTTGTTTCTATTTTGTTTGAACAATTCCCCTCAGATTTCATTATTGATTATTATGCTTCAACTTTAACTTTGGCTTCACATTTGGATACCGAACCTAAACGATCAGAAGCCTTTGCACGAATTGCGAAAACACTAAAGGAAAAAAACTTTTTCCCTGAGGTTCTGGGAGGCTGGCGCAATGAGTTATATCCAGTTTATTGTCCTCAAAAGGAACTCTATCTTTTGGTAGAACGTGCAGCATCACCATTGTTTGGTGTCATCACTTATGGTGTTCATATTACAGGATATGTGGGAAGTGAAAATAGTAAAAATCCTAAAGAACTCAAGGTTTGGACCCCCCGCCGTGCATACAACAAGCCTACATTCCCTGGAATGCTAGATAATACTGTGGCTGGTGGGCTTGGACATCCATATGGGGTATTGGAAACTGCTATTAAGGAATGTGGTGAAGAGGCCGGATTATCTGAAGAGTACGCGCGCTCACGGTTAGTTCCTGCTGGTGTAATTTCGTATTGGTACCGTCATAAGTATTCGCCAGAGTTGGATTTATATCAGCCTGAAGTGGAGTATGTTTATGATTTACCCATGGATAAGGTAACAGTGCCGAAACCTGTTGATGGTGAGGTTGCAGAGTTTAAGTTATGGGGGGTTGATGAATTGCTCCGGGAAATGCGAGCTGGTAATTTCAAACCCAATACTGCACTTGTCATGATTGACTTTTTCATTAGACACGCAATCATTGATCCAGAGCAGGAGCCTGATTACTTGGAGATTACGTCGCGCATTCATCGTAGATTTCCATTTCCAACTAGATAAAATAAGTTTTAATTTTGATTTTGATTATGATTATGATTTTTATTTTTATTTTGATTTTGATTTTGATTTTGATTTTGATTTGTTTTATATTAGAGTTTTATACAAAAGAAGTGAAGAAGATTATTATTTGTTAAAGTGCATGCCAACGTTTAAAAATTGTCTAGCTTGGACTTGTGCTGGGGTCAGACTTGGCCAGCCATATGTGATTGGAGAAAAGTAGATGAAGGTGGCAATCAGGATAGCCACGTAAACGATGGTGACGCCAGTGTATGTAATTTTGAGGTTTGAAAGCTTGCGGACCAGTCTTTCCTTGCGCGAGGGCACTCTGGGTTCATCCAAGGGTTCTTCGAGCTCGCCAAAAAAGAAATCAAAAAGGGCACCAGCAAGCATTGCAGCGAGAAGGTGTGCAGGTAAGTAATGGTGAAGAAACTTTTGGCGGTCCATCAAAAAGAAGGGGAAATAATGGGTAGCCCAACCAACAAAGAAAAAGCCCATGGAGTTGTAGAGCTTGCTGCGGGTACGGTTATCAAGGATTAGGACGTTACGGCGACGAGTAAGCTGGTCGGCAGCAAGAACACCCAGATAGACAGCAATTAATGCAGTCTCGACCCACCAGCCGGCTGGATTGCCAATAAAGTAGATTTGAGTTTTGGTTTTGTTGTTTGTCCAGAAGGAAACACCACGAAGCAAGAAAGGCCAGGAGATGGGTTGGGAGGCGTAAGGGTGTTCTTTGGAAAGGTTGTTGTTTTGGGCAAACATACTTGCTTGAAGTTCGAGGTATTTACGGAAGAATGGGAGTTTCTTGCGTTCTTTAGGAACGTATTTGAGACGTTCAGGGTCAGTCAAGCCAATGATATCATCAAAGTACCAAATGTTGGTAATATCTTTAAGGTTCTTGTTACCATTGACATCAAACTGACCAAAGCCCCAGTCAGGGAGTTTCTTCCCGCTAGACCACATGGCAACCTTATTTGTAAGATGGACAAGAGAGAAGTAACCAAGTTTAGTTTTAACACGCTGACGGTTTGATTTTGAGCGGATCTCAAAAAGGGTATTGTTAAACTTTTCACCCAGAGCCTTTTCAGGAGAAATAGTTGTGAATTCCTGGTTGGTTGGTAAAAGGGGGGAAGCAACATCGTGGGTATAGAGATAAGTGTCGGTAGCAACATGGCGGAGACGAATATGTTGTCCAGTATAGACGGGGACACCATACTTGTGTTCTTCTGGGAATTCGACGGGGGGGATAATTTGCCAATTGTTGTTTTCGTCAGGATGGGTGTAAGCTGTAACTTGTTGGCCCTGGGAGGAGATTCTTCCATCATCATACTTGAGGGGGTATCTAGCATTGTGAGAGTGGAGAAGGGCTTGGGTGGACTTGTGTTTGATGGTGACAATGTCATAAAAGTTGACTTGTTTTGCGTCTTTGGTGAGAGGGTTATCACCAAGAGTTTCTTGGAATTCAGGAGACATGAAGTTGTCACCGGGTCCTGAGTTAATTAGAATCTTAAAGTGAACCCAGAACCAAAAGAGGAAGATGGTTAGAGGAACAAGGATAAGTCCAAGGAATCGTGCAGCAAAGTGTTTTGAGAAAAGTTTAAGAGAGAGACCAGCCTTGTAGTCGAGGAGGTTCCAGAGATCAATGAGAACGGCGCATCCGACGGTTGCAAAAGTAAAGACACCGACATACTTTGTACTAATGACACAAGATAAAGCGACACCTGTAAGGATGAGCCATTTCCACCAATTTTTAGAGAAAGGTTCGTCACGACGTTTAGAGAATTGAACATAGGTATACATGGTAGCAGCGACTGAGATGATGAGGGTAGAATCAAGAAGAATCAGACGAGTTTCAGCGACATGAGCATTGTCAAAGAGGACAACGGCAGCACCTAGAATGCAAGCATTGAGGCTGTAACCGCTTTCCTTGAGGGTAAGGAAGATGATTGGGATAGTGAGGGCACCTAGGGTTGCAGAGAGAGATCTGTAAGCGACATAGGGGACCTTGTTTGTAATGTAGGATTCACCAATATTATCAAATTTGAAAGCACCGTCGTATCCTACAATGTAACCGACAAATGCAATGAGTAATTTTGCAAATGGTGGGTGGAGATCAAAGAAGTAAGTTCTTTGGAGGTAAAAGCTTGCAAACTTGCCAAAGTGGACTTCATCAAAGACGACTTCGTCTGGGTAGTTGATGATATAAAACCGAGTGATGAAAGCGATAGCAGTAAGGATGTAAAGGGCTATACGGTAATGAGTTTGATTTTGTGAGGAGAGAGAGTTTTTATTTGATTTATTAAAAGATGAAGATTTTGGGATGAGGAGTTCATCAATATCATCACTGTCAGGTGAGTCAGTTGAATGGGATTTATGGTCTAAGGCATAGCCATGGCCATTTTTTTTCTTTTGATGGCGGTTTCTAACTTCAGACATTTGGGAAAGAAGGAAGGAAGGAAGGAAAAAAGAGAAGAAGAAGAATTTGATGAAGAAGTTCTTAAAGAGAAGAAGAAGAAGAAGAAAAAAAAAAAAAAAAAAAAAAAAAAAAAAAAAAAAAGAAGGAAATTTTCTTTAAAATGGAAGGAAGATTTTCTAAAAGGAGGTTTTTTTTTTTTCTTTTTTTATATACAAAATACAGATATATATATATATTTATTTATTTAAAAAAAAAAAAAAAAAAAATGGTGATGAATTTGGTAAGGCTGATGGAATTTACAATTTTGAATGCTACGTGTCATAAAAAAAAAAAAAAAATTTTTTTAATTTGTTAGTCTAAATTATATAATTATATAATTATATAATTATATTTAGTATATACGCAGGGCAATTTTTTTATTTTTATTTTTTTTTTTGAAATTTATATATAAAAAATCTACAACGGTTAAAAACAGGTTTTTTCTTTTTTTTTTTTTTTTTTCTTTTTTAAAAAAAAATAAAATAAATAGATGAGCGGCAGACGAAACAATTGACAACGTGGAATGAATGAATATAAAATTAAAGATGATGATGATGATGATGATGATGATGATGATGATGATATTCATATGTTTATAAAAAAAAAAAAATAGTTTCAGAGTGATGATGTGGGCTGTTTCAAGAATGATTTTTTTTATTTTCTTTATTTTTATTTTTGTGTTGGTGTTTGTGAATAGAAATTTTAAAAATAAAAAAAATAAAAAAAAATAAAAAAAAATAAAACTTATAACTTATGTATTATGACATGTAAAATAAAATTTATAAAATATAATACTTATAATTTATAACTTAATACTTAATATTTAATTGTTTTTCTTATCCCGCTTATCCGTATTTTTTTTTTTTTTTTCTTATCAGTTGTTATTTTTTTTTCTCCCCCACAAAATATATATTTTATAAAAAAAAAAAAAAAAAAAAAAAAAATCCCAAATGATAAGCAGCAAAACCTCCACGGGCTGCGGCTTTTCTAGCTGGCTGGTTATTTACAAAAATATATATATAAAATAACAACGGCAAGCCGGCGGATATCAAAAAACAAAAAACAAAATGGCGATAAGAAATTTGCTGAAAGATTTTTTTAAAAAAATAAATAAATATAAATAAAAATATATAAATATGAATATAAATATATAAATATAAATATAAATATATAAATATAAATATAAATATAAAATTTTCATTATAATTATGATGAAAAATAATAATTGAAATTTTTTATATAAAAACAAATTAAATTCTCAACCATCAATCAATTGTATTTAATAACCGCCTCCCCTTTTTTTTTATATCTAAATTATCTAAATTATCTAAATTATCTAAATTATCTATTTATCTGAAATTTTGTATGTGTGTATGTAACAGATATGACAGATGACAGATGACTATCTTTATTTATTATCACTCGGATAAGCTTCCTTTACCATAGAATTTTTTTTTTTTTTTTTTTTATAGATAAACAAAAAAACAAACAAACAACCCCCCTCTAATCCCCTTTTTTCTGAGTCTCATATTTGAATTTTTTTTGTTTTTTTTTTTTTTTCTCAACTATAAATACCACACAATTCCCCCCTCTCTTTCTCTTGTTTTTTTCTTTCTTTCTTTCTTTCTTTCTTTCCTATCACACTCCAAATCTATTTTAAATCTCTTTTATATAATACTACATACCTAACTACCTACCTACATACATACACACCCTTTCTTTTCCATCCTCTCTTTCTTTACCTTTATCCCATCTTTTTTTTTTCTCTATCTCTATCTCTACCTCTACCTCTACCTTTCTCTACATTTCTCTCTCTCTCTCCAAAAAAAAATGACATCCTCAGACGACGTACTTTCCCAAATCCTTACCGCTATCAAAACCCTCCATGATGATCACCAAGCTCTTGCCAAAACTGTCGATTCCTCAAATGACAAAATTGGCCGTGTTCTCGTCGATTTTGAATCCCGTCTCTCCACCCTCCAACGCGCTGTCAAGGGTTCCTCCAAAACCCCCCTAGTTCCTGATAGTGTGTCTACTGAAACTATAGCTAAACTTCAATCTGATGCTGCTGCTTCTTCTGCTTCTTCTGCCTCTTCCCCTCCATCAGCTGCTATCAGTCCTAACGCATCCTCTTTAAGCCTCGCTTCAATGGCCACTGGAGGGAAACTTACCGAGCGCCGTTACTCTAATAATGACCCTTCCAAGTGGCCTAACCGTATCACAATCACTACTTACCCAGGCCAAGTCGGTATTGACCCCATTCCATTTCAATGGGGTGCTGCAGACCCTAAAATCCGTGGTCCTGTGGTTGTTTCACGTGCCCCCTCTACTATTAAACGCCGCAACGCCCTAGGTGCCCATTTCGGCTCTTATAGTGTTTACCAGGCCCTTGCAGTCGCCATGAATGACTTGCCTGTAAATCATATCCCGGATTTTACCAACTCCCAACCCCCAGTATCTATGGGACCTTTCCCACAATGGAGTGACCCCAAGAAAATCGTCTCCATCGACCCATTTGGCCATTTAGCTCCCTGGCTCTTTGAAGATTATATCAAGTCTGGTATTGATATCCGTCCAACCATGGCCATCACCAAGGCTCATATGCAACTAGCAGAAATCCGCGAAATGGTTGAAAAGGGTGAATTGAAGGTTGACGGTAAAATTGTTTTGAATGATATTGGAGATTTGGCCGTCACTAAGGTTGCCGTAGAACCCGTATGGTACCTTCCTGGAGTTGCTGAACGTCTTGGTGTAGATGAGGGCACACTTCGTCGCAATCTATTTGAAGTCATGGGTGGATCATATCCTGAACTGATTACCCGCAACGACATTAAAGTATTTTTGCCACCCATTGGTGGCCAAACTGTTTACATTTTTGGTGACCCTGCCAAGGTAAGCCAAAAGGACGTGAAGCTGGCCTTGCGCGTCCATGACGAGTGCAATGGTTCTGACGTTTTTGGTTCAGATATTTGCACTTGTCGTCCATACCTATTGTTTGGAATTGCAGAAGCTGTTAAAGAAGCTCAGAATGGTGGTAGTGGTGTTGTGATTTACTTTCGCAAGGAAGGTCGTGCACTTGGAGAAGTGACCAAATATCTTGTGTATAATGCACGCAAGCGTGGTGGCGATACAGCGGCCGAGTACTTTAAACGTACAGAAAACATTGCGGGAGTTAAAGATATGAGATTCCAATTGCTTATGCCGGACATTTTGCACTTTTTAGGAATCACAAAGATTGATCGCATGTTATCCATGTCCAATATGAAACATGATGCTATTGTGGAGCAAGGTATTCCAATTTTAGAACGTGTGCCTATTCCTGAGGAAATGATTCCCGATGATTCACGTGTGGAGATTGATGCAAAGATTCATTCTGGGTACTTTACTACTGGAAAGGTCTTGACAGCTGAAGAACTTAAAAATGTAAAAGGCCGTAATTGGGAAGATATTGATCATTAAAAGATTATGCTTTGTAAATACATTTTGTCTAAATATTATTATTATTATTATTATTATATAAATAAATATATATATAAATAAAGGAGTGTATATCATTAAATTCGTCAATGCAAAAAAAGGAAGAAGAAGAAGAAGAATAAGACAAAAAAAAAAAAAGAAAGTCTTTAAACAAAATCAAACCCCATAGTAAAGCTTGAATAAAGGGATTGAGGATATAAATAAATAAATATATATATATTTAAACCTCTTGTTTAGCTGTATGGAGAAGGATTGTTTAGCATACCTTGAGGATTCTTATGGACCAATCCATAAGGCACATCAGGTTCGCGATGTGTAATATGTTCTGCATCTTCCAGGGAAACCAGTCCCATATGATTATATCCAGTAGAAGGATCAAATCCATCTACCATTGAAAATTCAGCGCGTTTAATTTTTTGAAACATGGGGAAAAGAACACGGCCTGGAGTGTAAAGTACAAAGTTAAGTGTTTCAAGTGGAACACTGTATGCTCTGTTTCTTACACGCTTGATATTGTATGCATAAGAAATGATTGTTGCCAAAAGTGTAATACCACCAAAAACAGCAATCAAAATAATGGTAGGCAAAATGTCCACATAGGTCTCATACACAAAAATGGTGTATAGATTCTTATTATGTACAAGAGTCGCCACGTTAAGATAAGTATCCATGGAGGTCCGGAACATGGGTGTTACTGGAAGTGTCACGCCGTCCGTGTAAGTTGAACTGGAAGTATAGACAGCCGCGTAGTCCGAGTCAAGTGAAGATTTGGCATAGCGAGTGATAGACAACGTATAGTCATACTCCAGAACGTCAATGGTTCCATTAACAGTAGCAATAGTAGTTTGGCGGTGTACGGCACGCTTAGTGAGCCTATAAGTTTGCGATTGGTCGGTATCGGTGGTAAGGTTTTGCAACGAGATGAGACCGTACTTGACATCCACGTCGCCAGATGCAATATCCGACTCAATCGAATCTTGGCTGTATTCAGCATTGCTTGAATAATTGTATGTATTGTTGAGAAGTAGTGTTCCATTATCAAGAGTATGAGAAGAAACAAACTGATAATATTGGTCAAGACAATCGCTATTTGAATAAGTTTCAGCACTGAAACTAACAAGTTGGAAATGTACATAATCGAGGGTATACTTGCCCTGGACGGCAAATGCGTACGCGTCTCCGAGTCCGGATGCAGTAAGGGGGACTTCGAAAATGGCGGGCAGACTATTGTCCATGACGCGTGCCGTAATAGTTCCTGGGGTAGTTGCAGAAATAGTGTCTGCAGAGATACCGTCTATTGTCATATAAATTGTAGTTGTAAAATCTTTACCGGAAGAATCAGAGACAGTCATCCAGTTGAGATCATTGATAAAGACTGAAACGTTTCCATTAAACTGAGTTTCTGATTGGGCAACACCTCCACCTACAGAGGTATTCCAAAGTTGGGTTGGCTGAAGAAGAGAGCCATCGGAAACAGATTCAGGGCCCAAGTAATCGTCAGTGATGAGTGGATAGCGGACTTCAGCGGTATTTGAAGTTTGCATATTTTGGCCACCAATGAGTGCTGGGGCAACACCATTGGGAGATCTACGGAGAGCTGTATCTGAGGTTTGGAAGACAATTGTTGAGAGGAAAAAAAAGGTGAGTCCTAGGGCTGTAAGGAAACAAGTTGCAAGACAAGATCCAAAGGGTCTACGGCCGTCCTGGCCAATCATGTATCGTTTTTTAGAGAAACTAGTGATTGCCATGCGGAGTTGCTCGAGGAGAGGTTGATTTGTGAGATGGATATACCAAGCAATGGGGGTTGAAACTGGTGTTAGGAGCATTGCGAGAGAGTTGAGCATGCAAAGGACAAGAAGATTGGCAACGATTGTGAGAATCTGGCCGTAGATGGCCTTTAACCAAATCATGATTAGAGGATGGTATGAATTTATAAAGAAAAGTAAAAGAGGATTTAGATAAAAGAAAAAAAAAGAAAAATTTAGAAGATAAGTTAAAGGATTTTTTTAAAAAGAAAAAAAAAAGAAAAAGTATAAAAAAAAAAAAAAAAGAAGAGGGAAACGCGTTAAATTTATAGGGAGAGGGGGAGGGAGACTTTAAAAAAAAAAAAAAAAAATTTTAGTGTGGGAAAAAGCTGATTTACAAAGAGCTAATAATAGCACAGATTATTGTAACAAGCAAAAAAAAAAAAAATTAAAAAATTAAAAAAGTAAAAAAGAAATTTTGCTCATTAAAGAACTTGAAGATTTATATATATATATATATATATATAAATATTTATCAAATACTGAAATGATTTTTAAAAGGGAAAAGAAAAAAAAGAGTGATTGGATTCTTTGTATCCGTTAGAGAGGAGAAAATGATTAATTAATTTCGCAGACTCGTTTTTTTTTTTTTAGATCTATCAGAGACATTTAGAAACTTCAATAGATGAGCTTTTTTTTTTATATAAAAGACTTTTTTTTTTCTTCTTCTTTTATATATATATATATATACTGTTTTCCATCTTTAAATTGATTAAGATCTTTATTAATATTATTATTATTATTATTATAATAATAATAATAATAATAATAATAATAATAATAATAATAATATCTCCACAAAAGTATTATTACGTCCACCATTTAGAAACCTCCATGAAACGTTTATCCATCATTTAAGGGTCGTTTTTTTTCTTTTTTTTTTTTTTTTTTTTTGATAGATGATTATGATTATGATGAACCATATATATATTTTATTTTTTTTTTTTATTATTAAATACTCTTATTCTTTTGTTGGTTTTTTTTTTAATCTATATAAATATATATATTGGTTCTTTTTTGCACTGTTAATAACTATTCTCAAACTTTCTTAACTCCACTACCAAACTTTTATATATATATATATAAAAATCTTCTTTATCCCGCCTTGACTATCCACTCTTTTTTTTTTTTTTCTTCTTCGAATTCTAAGACTTTATTTTTAAAAAAAAAAAAAAAAAAAAGCTTCTTCTTTATCTTAAAGTTTAAACGAGACGCGTCGTCGTCGCCTTTAAAAAATTAAAAAAATTAAAAAAAATTAAAAAAAAAAAGCCTTAAACTCGTCTTCTTTTATTCTCCACCCCTTTTTTCTGCTCGAAGCAAAAAAAAAAAAAAAAAAAAAAAAATAGGTTTTAAAAAATTAATGCTTAAATTTTAATAATAATAAAAAGACGCGTCAAAAAAAAAAAAAAAAAAAGAAAAAAATCATCCTTCTCTTTTTTTTTTTTTTTTCCTCTTCGTTTTTAAGTCATTCTCATCAATCCACTTCTTTTTCCTTTTTTTTTTTATCTATTTAATTTTAATTTTTTTGAAAAAAAAAAAAATAATAAATTTTTTTCTTTAAAATCCCTCGTTTTTTTTTTTTCCTTTCTTTCTTTCTTTCTTTTAGTCCAAATTTGATAAATTAAACTGTTCCCAACTATGATAAAATTGGTCTTTCTTGTCTTGTTATATTATATTAATCGTAAGTTTCTATATAGAAGATATAATACCAGCCAATATACTCACTCATTTTGACCTTTAACAAGATTTTATTTAGTAGATTACAACAGTTCATGTATCCCTCCAATTAAAATAAAAATAAATCAAAAAAATTTACATTTAAATTTATATATATATTAAACCCATCATAATAATAACACTTTTTAATAGATTTATTTCATTTTTTTTTTTCATTCTTTTTCAATTGATTGATTAATTTTATTTTTTTTTTCTAATTGTTGCAACTTTACGGAAATTGCCATTTGGGTTTACAGAAATCTCAGGAAAATAAAAAAAAAAATTAAAGGGCAAGCAAGATTAAATGGAAAATGCAACTTATCACGTGCACACGTGAAAGGTCAAGGGTTTATACGGTAGTACGGCTGAAATTTAAGAAAAAAAAATTATATAAAATAAAAAATAAATAAAAAAGAAAGAAAGAAAAAAAAAGTGTTTATAATAATTTAAATTTTATATCCAAACGCAAATTTACATGCATAAAAAAAAAAAAAATAAAAACAAGCCATTCCTCGAGCTTAAAAATCATTTAAAAGATTGGCCATTAAAAAAAAAATAAATAAATGAAACTTGCTTAAACAAAGATCCTTTACTATAATAAACAAGGTATTTTTCTGATTATTAGAATAACCAAATAAGTAATGGTAGTAAAGAATATAATCCTTGTGTTTTATTTTTATTATTTTTATTTCAATTTATTTATTTATTTATTTTTTTTTTGTAACAAGCAAATTACAACTTTGATTTTTAAATTTTCATTTTTTTTTTTTTTTTTTTAATTGTATATTTTAGTTGTCATCACTCTACCTAAAAAGTTTAGATTCAAGTGGTTGACTCGTCTTATTTTATTTTATTTTATTTTATTTTATTTTATTTTATTTTATTTTATTTTATTTTATTTTATTTTATTTTATTTTATTTTATTTTATTTTATTTTATTTTATTTTATTTTATTTTATTTTATTTTATTTATTTATTTTTTTTTTGTATAACTAAGTGCCATGGTTCAGGGACTAGGGAGGATAAGAGGGTATGTAATAGTAGACAAAAGGAGTTGATTAAAGAAGATGCATCATTAAGGGAAGATAACCATCTCAGCGTTCTTTATTACTTATTTACTTTGACTAATAGTTCATCTCCTAGTTTTTTTTTTTTTTGTTTAAAAGATATTAAGAAAATATAAAAATGACTATTGTAAGTGGGTTTGTAAGTATCGGGAGAATAAGGGTGATAAAGTGAAAAAAATAAATAAAAAAATAAATAAAAAAAGAAAGAAAGAAAGATCTGATGATCATCATTGATAAAAAAAAAAAAAAAAAAAAAAAAAAAAACAAAAACCAAGTCTTTTTTTTTTTTTTTTTTTTTACATTTATGGTAATATTTTAATGAAAAATAAAATAAAATAGAATAGATAATGAAAAGAAAGAAAGAAAGAAAGAAAGAAAAGAAAAAAAGAATAAAAAAAAAATTATTTCTATTTTGAAATAATAATAATAATAAATCACCATATTATTATTCAAGAAAATTGTATTTTTTTTTTTTAAAGCTTTGAATTTCATGGAATTTCTTAGATGCCGAAGTGTAAAAGCTAATCTTTTTTATTTTATTTTATTTTATTTTTGCGGGGTCAAAAAAAAAAAAAAATCAATTTGATTGATGTCTTTGTTTTTTTTTTATTTTATTTTATTTTATTTTATTTTATTTTTTTCCATTATATAAAAAAAAAAAGAATATATTAGAAAGTAGAGAACTTGGATATTTTAAATAAATATATATATAATATATATAAAAGTCAAAATAGTACTTTAGTAATAGATTTTGAGAATGGTAAAAAAAAAAAATATTCTTCATTCTTTATTAATCATGGGTACTACTATTTATCATCAATAAAATTATTTATATATAAACCAATCAATTCTATGTGATGTTTGAAAAGATTGGTTGTTATTAAATTAAATCAAAATTTTCAAAGGAAAAAAAAAAAAAATAAAAAAAAAATCACGTCAATTATTTCTTCAGAGAGAGTTATTTATTAAAAATTGTAGTAAAAATAATATTTATATATATATATATATATATATAAAATAAACTATTTTATTTTACTTAAATGGAATTTCAAAAAAATTAACAAAATAACTTTTTTTTTTTTTTTTTTTTTACATTACAAAATAATTAATGATCATTAATTATTTAAAATAAAAAATAAATTATCTGTTGTAATAAGTCATGACTTATTACAACAGATAATTTATTTTTTATTTTATTTTGTTTTAGTTGCACACCACCAAATATAAATTAATTATGAAAGAACATTTTTTTTTTTTTTTTTTTTTGGTGTTGATGCAGAACAATGAAAGAAAAAAAACTTTTCAAAGAGGCTCGTAAATTTATTTTATTTTAATTTTTTTTTTCAACTAATTTATTTATTTATTTTATTTTACAATTTTCAATCTAAGATTCTAAACCCTTTTTTTTTTTTTTTTTTCCTGTTTTTTTTTTTTCTCTCTCTATTTTAATATATATTTATAAAATCAATTCAAGAATACGAAAAAGAAGAGGAAGAAAAAAAAAAATAAAAGATGTATTTATTTCATTTAAATGTCAATTTTTTTTTTTCATTCTAGCCATTACTACTACTACTACTACTACTACTTATGATGTAACATCATAAAAATAATAATAAATAATAAATAATAAACTTTTTTTATCACGGATTAAATTTCCCCATTTGCAATGATGCGCTATCATGATTATGCAATCTACTTTACAATACAATCAAGACAAAATAAAATAAAAAAAACGAGGAGAGAATGTCTTTTTTTAACATTTGAAAAAAAAAAAAAAAAATATTAAGAAATAAATAATAAAAAAAAAAGAAAATATATTTACTTGAAAAAAAAAAGTTTTATATTCTATTAAATAAAAATATATGTATTTAAATTCTTTTTTATTTTTTTTTATTTTGTATGTTATGGGTTATTGTTATTGTTATTGATATGAATAATAATAATAATAATAATAATAATAATAATACAGAAAAGGAAATTAAAGAGAAACACACGGATACATGCCATATCTTGACCAATCAACATTCTTTCGAATCTAAGATAAAGGGCGGAGAAGAAGAGGGGGAAGGAGAGGAAAGAAAGCAACATAAAAAAAAATAAATAAAAAATAAAAAATAAAAAAAAAAGGATATTACTTATAAGTAATATAATTAGATACTAACATACTAACATACTAACATTCTTACATACTTTATAAGTAAATATTATTCCTATTCCTATTGTTAATATTATTATTATAAACCATAGAAGAAGTTAATTCTAATCTTTGGTTTAAAATCTTTCTTTCTTTCTTTCTTTTTAACATATATCTTTACTAATTTTAATAAATGTTTGAATTTTTTTTTTTTTTTTCATTTTCACGTAAATAAATATTTACTTATTTTACCAGTAGTCATTAATTTTTTTTTTTTTATTTATTTTTTTTTTTTTTTTTTTTTTTTTCAAACTCTATGAATTTTTTATTTTTATTTATTTATTTATTTTTTTGTTTAAAGACATTTGCAGCAGCAGCAGAAGCAGCAGTAGCAGCAGAGATGTGTAATGCGTATTTGAAAGGGAAAAAAAAAAAAAAAAAAAAAAAAAAAAAAAAAAAAAAAAACAATGACGTGATTGAAAAATTTATACATCAAACATTGGTTAAGAAGAAGAAGAAAAAGAAGAAACGAAGACGAAGAAATATTAAAAAAATATATTTAAGTCTATACAAATTATTATTTATTATTATTATTATTATTTATTATTATTTATTATTATTGATATGAAAAATGCAAAATAAAAATTAAAAAAATTAAAAAAAAAAATGTCTTCTTTCTTGGTTTATGACATTTTTTTATTTATTTATTTATTTTTAAAGTCAACCAACAATGATAAGATAATAGAAGAAAAAGAAGAAGAAAAAAAAAAATTTTTTTTTTTTTATTGTTTTTTAAGTAACAGTTTAAAATTTTTTTTTAAAATATAATAAAATAAAATAAATTAAAGTAAAGAAAAAAAAAAAACAAGTTTAAAATTATTTATTTATTTATTTTTTATTGTTTTGGAGTCTTTAAACCAGCCTAGTTATTACCATCCATCATTATATTTTTTAAGAAATAAAAAATCATCATCATCATCTTTTTTTTACATTTTTTAATATATATTTAAATGTTTTTTTTTATATTTTTTTATATATATATTTTTGTTAAAAAAAAAAATTAAATTCTCTCTCTTTTTCCTTCCTTTCAATCTCAAAATTTTCTTCTTCTTCTTTTGTTTTTTTTTTTTTTACAAAAAACAACAACAACAACATAAAGCAGCCATTTTTTTTTTTTTTTTTTTTTTTTTTTTTTTTTTCATATTCTTCATCTTCTTTTTCATCTTCTTTTTTATCTTTTAAAAGAAGGTAACTGCAGTTTAGCTGCTCATTTAAAAAAAAAAAAATAAAAACAATAAAATAAATAAAATAAATTTTAATAATATGGCTGCTTTTGACGGCTTTTTGTTTCCCCCTTCCTCCCTCCCTCCTCCTCCTCCTTTTTTATTGTTTGTTTTTGAAGTGTATATATTTGTAAATATATATATATATGTGCAAAGTGCACGTGGAGCAATCTGCTGGTTCTCATCGCTCCATTTAAATAAATAAATAAAATAAAAGAGACCACCATATATTTATATATAAATTTAACCTTTTTTTTTATTATTATTAAATAAATAAATAAATAAATGGCTGCCAAATAATAATTATTTTATTTTAATTTTTTTTTTAAAAAAAAAAAAAAAACCTCAATTAACTGCTTTATTAGATCCATACTTTTACCTCTTTGGGATTATTTCTTCTTATCAATATTAGTATCAATATATTATTGTTCAAAAAAAATAAATAAATAAATAAATTCAAATTCATTAAATTAAATTAAATTAAATTAAAAAAAAAAAAACTTCTCTATCATTATGTATATATAATATAAAATAAAAATAAAATAAAATAAAAAAATGCAATAATTATTATTCTTCCTTCCTTAAAACTTCAATTTTATTTAACCCATTGCAACAACTTAATGGCCAATACAACTGCAACAATTGTAGTAGGAAGTGTTACCACAGCATAGCCCCAAAATAGCACACCAGCCATTTCTCTTTCAAAAACTCCATTAAGTTGTGAAATTTGTGACAACTGAATAGCTGGAGGTGCAATAGTTAATAAAAATGCAACCAATAAAAAGATAGGATCATCAAGAATAGAAATATCAAAATACTTGATACAAAGTGTCACTGTAGGAATAATAATTAATGATGGTAAGAAAATACGTGATGCAAGTCCAGCAATCACAAGTTTCTTAAAGTTTCGCGAAGGAGGTGCTTGACTTTCATCAGGGTAAAGATTAGATCCTAGAATAACCAAAATCAATGGAATGGCTACACCACCCATCTGGCGAATAGCTGAAGATAAGGTACGCTCAACAAAGCGACCTGGTGTATAAAATTGTTCCTTCAAATATGGAACTGAAGCCACAATAACAGCCGAAAGCATCGACCAAAGAGGTGGATTCATAACCCCCCAAAACCATGTACCACCAACACGGGCAATAGTAACTATGGGTCCCACCACAGGTAGGCGTTCCACAGAATTACGGGGGGCAAACTTACTAATTTTAACCTCAACTTGGGATGATGCAGAAGAGGAAACCTGGGTGCTACCGCTCAAGCTTCGGTGTTGTTGGCCTGCAATATCCGAAGAAGATGATGAGTTGGAAGAAGGAACAAAGTTAACTGTAGGTTGAGTAGAAGATGAAGTTCCTGGCTTGACTGAATATGTGACATTATTTAAATTGTCGTGGGCAAGTAGAGAAGAATGTTCACCAACAAGGAGTTCTGGTTGTGAGCCATTAATAGCGGTAGTGCCAGCGGTAGTGCCAGCGGTAGTGCCAGTGGCAGCAGCAGCAGCAGCAGCAGCAGCATCTGAAGCTCCACAAGAACAAGTACAAGTACAATGGTTATGTTCACAAGAAGTACATCCACGAGCCAATTTGCATTCATTTTCATGGAAAATATTATATTCCAAATCTTCATAAGGGATAGGAATTTGTTCTTGTTCTTCAATAAGATCTTCTGGAGTTGGTTTAGCCAAAAGAGTATTATACCCCCATGACCAACGCAAGGTTTGACCTAATTGTTGGAAAATTAATAGGTACATGATACCTCTTGATGCGATTTTATCTTGATTATCATCAGGGATATTACTCCAGTTAAGACCTGGAAGTGAATAAGCCATAGCGACAGTGATTGTGACTGGGATTGAATTAGAGTTTCCAAAGACTCCCATTGCTGTAACAAAGTTTGATTCACGACGGTTCAAGTTGAAGATACGTGACATAAATTTTGAGCATGAAAAGGTTACTAGGGTTGAAAAGACATAAAAGATTGGAATGATTGAGATATCAATAAGAGTTTTTAGAGAAAGGGATGATGCAAGCTTTGTAAAAATTAGACATGGTGTAAAGAGTTGAACATTTAAATGAGAAATGTGGCGTTGAGCAGAAATTGGGATAAGACCAGTTTTTGTAGCAATATAACCTGCTGAACAGATAATGACTGCTTGTAGGACTGCCTGGAGGGTTAGATATGATAGCTCCAAAAGAGAGAGATCTGACGCTGAAGACATTTAAGTAGATTTTATTTATTTATTTATTTTTTTTTGTTAAATGAGATAGAGATAGAGATTAAGAAATGTTATTGGAGAGAAAGAAAAAAATTTAAAAATTTAAAAATTTAAAAAAAAGGAAAGGAAAGGAAAGAAAAGATAAAAATTTAAGGGAATGCGGGAGATTTTATATACTCACACACATATACAAACACGGGAAAAAGAAGAAGTTGAGAAGAAAAGTCGACGGAATTCTTTTTTTTTTTTTTTTTTTTTTTAAAGTAAACAACAACACAAACAAATAGATTGACAAACAGACTGAATTGCGTCAGTGATGAGGCGACTTTTTTTTATTTTTTTTATTTTTTAATTTTCTTGTGAAAAATAAATAAATAAATGTTAATTATTAATTTTAATAATTTTTTTTTTTAAATTTTTTGAATTTGGCTGAGCCTTTCTTTATTTTCTTTTTTTTTTTATTTTATTTTATGTGAGCGTAAAAAAAAAAAAAAAATATAATAAAATTCATACAGCCAACAACAACAACAACAACAACAAAAAATCTTTTTATTTTTTTTATTTTTTTATTTTTTTTACGCAGCATCACGAGTAAGAAGATTTTTTATTTTTATTTTTTACAAAAAATTGAAAAATTGAAAAATAATAATTATTATAATAATAATAATAATAATAATAATAATAATAATAATAATAATAATAATAATAATAATAATAATAATAATAATAATAATAATAATAATAATAATAATAATAATAATAATCAGGGGGTTTTTTTTTTTATTTTAATTTTTGTTATTGTCATTGAAATATTTTTAAATTAAATTTAAATTAAATTAAATTAAATTAAATTAAAAGATTCTAAGATTAACTACAACATTTTGTTAAATAAACAAATAAACTGGGTTAGCTTATTTATTAAGTTGATATTAATAATAATAATAATAATAATAATAATAATAATAATAAGTTGGGTCCAACCTGTTGCAAGTAAAATTAACTGCGCACATTTTATTTTATTTTATTTTTCACAATTATATAATTTCAAGAATGAAAGATAAATAAAATAAAATAAATAAATGATTTTAATTTATTTTAATTTATTTTATTTTATTTTATTTTATTTATTTTATTTTAATTTTTAATAAATCAATATTTGACATTTTGACATTTTGACATTTTAAAACCATTTCTATTTCTTTTTTTCCATTTATATTTATATTTTTATTTTTTACCAAACAGTGTATATCTTAATTCAATTAAAAATAATAATAATAATAATAATAATAATAATAATAATAATAATAATAATAATAATAATAATAATAATAATAATAATAATAATAATAATAATAATAATAAATTCTCTTTTTTTTTTTTTTTTTTTTTTTTTTTTTTCAATTTAGAAATTGAAATTTTTAGAAAATTTTCATATATCTATATATATTTTATATCAATTCTCTTCCAATAAAAAAAATTATAACAAAATTATAACAAAAAAAAAAAAAAAAAAAAAATCACCAGTCAAGCCACAATCAAGCCACAAGCCACAATTCTACAAAAATTAGGAAATTTAATAAATAAATAAAAAAAAAAAACCATTTCTCCACTTGAAAAAAAAAAAAAAAAAAAAAAAAAAAGTGGCTAATGACCTTTTAATTTCTTCTTTTTATTTTATTTTATTTTTTTTTTTTACTTCTTTGGGAATCTTTCTTGATCTTCTTTAATTTTTTTTTTCTTTCATTTAAAATCAAAATCTCTTTTTAACTAAAAAAAAATAAAATAATAAATATTATTATTATTATCATCTTTAATAACATTAATAACATAAGCAATATACTTTTACACACACACATACACAAAAAAAAAAAAAAAAAAATTCCAATTCCAATCGTATTAAAAAAAAAAATAATAATAATTTCCATTCCAATATATCCAAATATCAAATTCATCATCATTACTCTTTTATTTCTTCTTGTTGGAAGTGCTATCCTTAGGAAGCTCCTTCACATAAGGAATAAATGAAGGCTCACCAGGAATATACTTGCGTAAAGGCTCAGGAACATTAAGACCATCCTCAGTTTGATAATTCTCCAACAAACAACACAATGCACGCTCAGTAGCACACAAGGTCGAATTCAAACAATGAACATACTTCTTCTCACGCTCATTCATCTTCTTAATACCACATCTAATCTCCAAGTTACGTGCTTGATAATCTGTGCAATTTGAACATGAAACAAGCTCCTTATATTCACCTTGATAGGGGAACCAAGCCTCCAAATCATACTTCTTAGCAGCAGCATTATTCAACTCTCCAGAAACAATTGCAACAACACGGTAAGGAATATTAAGAGACTTGTAAAAATCTTCAGCAAATGAAATCATCTGATCAAACTCTTCCCATGACTTTTCAGGCTCAGTCAAGCAAAATTGCTCAATCTTTTCAAATGCATGAACACGGAAAATACCCCAAGCATCCTTACCGTGGGAACCAGCCTCACGGCGGAAACATGTAGAAAACCCAGCATAACGCTTAGGCAATTGCTCAGCAGGCTGCTCAAACCACTCACCAGAATGGTATGCAGAAATGGGCTGTTCAGAAGTTGCAATCAAATACTTTTCATCAGAACCATCAATCACCTTATAAAGTTCCTCATCAAACTGTGAAAGTTGGGCAGTCTTAGCCATAACATCCTTGTTCATCATAACAGGGGCTTGTAAAGCAGTATAACCCTTCTTAACAAGAAAATCCAAGCCATAGTTGATCAAAGCTTGATTCAAAAAAACACCATAGTTGCGCAAAAAGTATCCACGGTGACCAGCAATCTTGGTACCACGGTCCTGATCATAACCATCAAGACGAGTCAAAACTTCATGGTGAGAAAGAGCAGCCTTCTTCTCAACACTAACTGTAACACCTTCAGGAGCCCACTTGCGGATAAGTTCATTATTCTCCTCATCATCACTCACAGGAACACTCTTGTGAACAAGGTTACCCACAGTGTTAACCTTGGCTCGCACCAGTTCGTCAGCTTCTTGTTCACGAATAAGCAATGCAGCCTTTTCCTCAGCAATGGATTCCTTTTCTTTAAGAAGCTCAGAAGCATCTTCCTTGGCCTTAAACTTGAGACCAATTTCTTTCTGGACTTTGTTAAGCTTCTTGTTAAGAGCATCAAGATCAAAACGGACTTGAAAGAAAAAGAAAAAAAAAAAAATTATTTTTTTTTGTTAGATCCAGATCTATATATTCTAATCATTCTTTTATACTTACTCTTGGTCCACTCCTTGTATCCATTGATGATTTCATCAACAACCTCGACACTATCTCCACGAGCACGCTGGGAAACACGAATAGCTTCTGGGTCGCCGCCCTTTTCTTCGATGAATTGAATAATGTCCAACATTATGATGATTGAAAGAGACGGGTTTATATGGGAGGGGGGTTTTTTTTTTTATTTATTTTTTAAAAAAAAAATATATATATATATATAATATTTAGATGATTTAGATGGTTAATAGAAGAAAAGAGAAAAAAAAAAAAAAAAAGAGAAAACTTTTAGGTGGCAGTAAAAAAAAAAAAAAAAAAAAAAAAAAAAGGGGGGCGTCGACCGCTTAAAAAAAAATAAATAAAAAAAATTGTTTGGCTGTTTTGTTTTATTTTGTTTTGTTTATATAAATATTCTTGTGTTAGTTAAGTGACTAATTAATTCCACTACTACCTAATAAAATTCTACCCACCCCTGCGATTTCATTATAGTTTCATCACCAAAAAAAAAAATAAATAAATAAATAATGAGTTTTTTAACAAGCGGCGTTTCACTAAACATAATTTTTCTATCTTTTAAATCCTCAATTTATCGTTATCTTTTTTTTTCCTTTAAATAAAATATCCCACCGGGACACCCGGAAAATGAACCGACTATTCGGGTATTTTCTACTCCTAAAATTAAATTAAATTAAATTAAAATTAAAATTAAAATTAAAATTAAAATAAATAATAATAATATAGTTATGTTACCCTACCTAGCGAACCCGATCCGAACCAGCCTTTTTTTCTTTAGGATTTCCTAAAAAGGACGACCTTCCCCATTTAATCCTTTGCTCAATCCATTCTCTATTCTAATCTCACCATCAAAATGAATACCCAACAATATCTCCAACAAGACCCTCCAGATCAACAACAACAACAACTCTTGGAACCTCCATGGTTTGACTACCCACTTCCTTTTATGGTCATTGTCCGTGATGAATCTTTTGTCATTGCCAATGCACCACCACCCCCAACAAGCTCACGTGCTCGGTCCGTGTCCCGAACGCGTAGCAGCTCAACGCAACGTGCAGATTCCCTCACGCGCACAGAGTCTACAATCTCCACTGTAACTGCAACAACAACTACAACTGCAACTGCAACTGCAACTGCAACTGCAACTGCAACTGTAACTGCAACTGCAGAGACTCGAGCTTCAGTATCAAGCCCATCTCACCATAACATTGAGCTGACTACAATCCCGATCCGAACTGAAATCTATCCTGAAATTAGATACGTTTTCTCTGACGACGACTTTGCCCCGACAATTGACGTGCTGGACGCGCAACGAGGTACAGGAAATGGAAACAACAAAGGAGAAGAAGAAGAAGAAGAAGGAGGAGGAGGATCAGAAGTAGAAGTAGAAGTAGAAGAAAATGAGGGCCCACCTCATGTGTCATTAATTCTAGATTTCGATGAGTCCGGTACTAAAGTTATCAACGCAACTTCTCTCTCTTCTGCATGGCAAATCTCACGTGTATCTGAACGGGCTTCATCCACCAACACTTCGACTCACACATCCTCTATATCTTCTTCTTCTCATCCAGCATGGGCTCCAGAAACTGAACATGGATCTAATGCGGATTTAGATTCTGTGGCACATGTATTGTTTGTGGATGGAACAAGCGCACAACCACATTTTAAAACTGCACCGCCATTACCTCCGCTTTCTTCAAAAACTATAAATTCTATACATTCTATGCATTCTATGCAAAATGTAGCTACTCCCGCGGCTATTCCGCGTATACAAGGTTTGACAGGTAGCGCGGGGAGCGCGGGGAGCAGGAGAAGCGCAGGAAGTAGTGGAAGCAATTTTGCTTCAGTGGCGTCAATGTCATCTTCGTCGGGGTCTCTCGTGAGTGGTGGCGGTGCAACGGTTTCAGTAGTTGCTGCAGCAGGAAAGGGCGGGGCAGTAACAATGCAAAGTAATAATTATGATGATAATGATGATGGTGGTGATGATGATTTGCGCGCTCATGCAAGCAACTTTGATAATGAAAAGAAAAAGTTTGAGGAAAGTTCGGATGGTCAGCAGCAGCAGCAGCAGCAGCAGCAGCAACAACAACAACAAATGGTTGTACGAGCATTGACTCAACAGTTTCTTGAACGCAACAGACAACTACGAGAGATTATTAATTCCATGGCTAATCAAGGATAAATACGAGTATAAGAGAGAGAGAATATCTTTTTTTTTTTTTTTTTTTTTTTTTTGAAGGGGAGATTGTTATTCCATTTTATTTTAAAAAAAAAAGACAAGTTTTAGAATGTATCAAAAGACGTTATCAATTATCTTTTAAACCCACGTTTGATTATCGCCAAGAAAGTAATAAATAAGGTAAAGGATAAACTTCTTCGTCAAAGGGGAAGGGAATGGGGATTTGCTTTTTTGGTTTGTTTGTTTGTTTGTTTGTTTGCTAGCATGTCTTAAATGATAAAATATATATATATATATATATAAAGTCTCTTAATTTTTTTTTTTACTAAATGAAAGTGGCTATTCATGTCTAAAACAAGTAAATTGAATAATTTGAGTTTTCAAAAAAAAAGAAAAAAAAATTTTTTTTACGCAACTTCCGAATGCTTTGTTTTAGGAGTCAAAGTTTATGCTAAAACAAAATGTACTTTTGAAAAGGATTTTTATTTTATTTTATTTTATTTTATTTATTTATTTATTATTTATAATTTAAAATGTGAAATATGAAATATGAAATATGAAAATAAATGAATGAATGACTTGGGGCATTAGATTTTTAAAAAAAAAAATTCAAGAGAATTTATTATAAATGAATATTGCCAAGATCATGATAACAAGACTATTTTTTTTTTTTTTCATTTAATTTTATATACAAAATAAAACTCATCATCAATTGGTTTTAATTCAATATATAATGAAAAAAAAGTGGGCGTAGATTATTTTTATTATTATAATAATATTATTATAATTATAATAAAAAAAAAATTCACTATTTCTCTCCAGATCTGGTAATTTTTTTTTTCATATTAATTGCTATAAACATTTCTTCTTCTCATAATACATATAAGGTAAAAAATTATCATCATCATCATCATCATCATCATCATCATCACGATATTTCATTCATTTTTTCATTTTTTCACTTTTTTACATCCGCGTTATTTAAATAGAATTTCCTAGTGTAATATTTATTTATTTATTTATATATATATATATATATCTTTATTAACCAAATTGCTTAACCTCAAAGTTTTATGCACCTCTTTGACTGGAAAAAAAAAAAAAAAAAACGTTGCTCTACCCTTTCATTGCCATTGGCTGAGCAAGAAAAAAATAAATAAATAAAATAAAATAAAATAAATAAATAAATAAAAAACCTTATTGAGCTTATTGTCAGTTGTCCACCATGTAGTTTTTTTTTTTTTTTCTCTCACCAGCGATCTGGAAACTGATGTGATGCTAATGACTACTCGCATATCCAACTTTTACTAACCATCAACTACTACAAATCCTCAATTCTATTCTTTTCTATTAATTATTCATTCATTCATTCATTCATTCATTCATTCAAAAACATCAAATACTTTTTTTCATTTAACTTCTATCCTTTTTCAATTCTAAATATATAAATCTTTTTTTTATTTTTTTTTTTTTCTAATCATGACTTGGCTCGCCGAGTCAAACCATTCTCAAGAACCTCCGATGCAGGCCGTTTCCTCGGAATCCCGCTCTGCTCAACTGCCTTGCTTAACCGCTTGTTTGCAGGGAAAAAGTTTACTCGTAGTGTTGTTGTTGTTGTCGGTTTACTCCCCTCATTCTTGTTCGTCTTGTTCATGTTCTTCTCAGGAGACCCCATAACCATTGGACTCGCCTTTACTGTAGCAGGTTCGGTCTCACCTGTAGCAACAACTATTGAAGATGACAAATTGTGACTGCTAATCTCACACAATGGACTCCGTACAACCTTACTTGGTGAGCATTCTTCAACATCTGCTTCCTCTTCCATATTCTCATCTACTTTCTCATCATCCTTCTCTTGATCCTTGGCCGGTGAACTCGCCAGTACTTTAATCGGAGATCCCTTCTTAGGAGAAGTCTTTTGAGGAGAAGTCTTCTGAGGAGATGCAAGCTCGGCAAGCAAGCTTGCAAAGGATCCAATAATATTGGCCTGAAGTTCACTTATGGGCCGTGTCCCACTCGTCCCATCAGGCATCGTCGCAGGCAACTTGCTCGGCAACACCGGCTTCCATGCATCAACAATAGGCCCTTCATTCCCATTCGCCTCTGCTTCCGGCTCCTCATACGACATGCACCCAATAAGCTCTTGCGACTGATTCGCCACGTTTTGCGTCGCTCGTCGCGCTCGCCCAAGTGCCTCGCCAACTCGTGCAACATACCCGTCTCCAGGAATACTCACCCGTGCTGCCTCCGCAGTAACCTCCTCCAGCCCACGCTCAACACGTTCCGCAGCTGCAACACCTGCTTCTTGTGCCCGCCGAACCTGCTGCTCTAGTCGCAATACATGTCCACGCTGCAACTCATCAACTTCCCGGGCCCTCGTTGCCACATTTCCAAGACCTGCATCAACCTCTTGTACATGTTGCTCTACCTGCCCCCGCACACTTTCGGCCTGCTGTGCAACCGCGTGCTGTAACGCCTTTGCACTTGTCTCCGCATCATGTACACCACCCTCAATCCCACGCGTAATATCACGCTGGCGAGTTTCAAGCGTCTGCTGGAACGTTTGTTGCACTTGTAGCACTTGGTGAATTGACGCAGCATGGGCTGTCGAGGCTGCCGATAATGCGTGCTGGTGTTTACCAAGTGTGCTGTGAATTTCCTCCACCCGAGTCTCCATGCGCTTGGCTTGCTCCTGTTCCTGGGCCTGAACAAGTGCCTGATACTTTTCAAACAGCTCCAGCCGCTCATGTTTCGACTGCGCCATCTCCTTCTCCAACATCCCGAAAAGCCCCTGAGCAACTGCATCTTCATACTCTTTAATTGAATCCTGCGTCGATGAAACAAGCCTCTCATTCAGCCCCCGAATCTCCGCAGATTGTTTATTCATCGCCTCATTCACATCATCAAATAATAACGTTAGACGCTCCCGTAAACTAGCCGAGTACCGCGTGGTAATTTGCTGGTGCTCCTCAATCTTACTTCCAGCCTCGCGTACTAGCCCGTTAAGCGAGTTTTGAATCTCAGAAAGCCCTGCTTCAACTCTGCTCTTCACACTCTCTTGTGCGTCTCCAAATGCCTTTCGGGCAGTATCTGTTTGCTCACCATACTGCTCTCCAGCCTCTGCAAACTCTCGCATAAAACTTTTTTCCGCATTGTTAGTATCTGAAACTTCCCGCAGCAACTCTTGCAACTGTGTCAACTGCTTGTCAACCAGCTGCTTCATTGCTTGCTTAAACGCCTTAGACTCTTTATTGTGGGTCTTGTCAAATGCTGAAAGTGCTTCTGAAACTTCTGTGTAGGTGCTGCTAATTGCCTTGTTGTGGCTATTCAGCCGCGTCCGGTTCTCATTGTCGCGGTCAGCAGACTGTGCGAGCCGGATCTGCAGCGTCGCCACAATCTCAGTCGACTTCTCAAGCTTTGCCGCAAGCTCAATCGCCGTCTGCTGCAGCTTCCGCTCGGTTGCTGCGTGTGCTTCCTTTAGTAGCCGCTCCAACGTCCAGTTGGACTTGGCTTTGGCCAGTTCTTCCTCCTTGGCTGATAGATTAGTCACCGAGTCGGAAAAGTTTTTGGTCGCTGTAGATAGTTGCCGTCGTGTTTCATTCAGTTGTGATTTGGTCGACTCTACATCGCCCCGTAGTGTCTTGAGTTGTGTTTCTTGTAAAGTCACCTTACGCTCTTGTTCCTCTAATCGCAGCTTAAGCTCAGCATTTTCAGAAACCAACTCCTTGTAGTGTTCTTCCGTAAGATATATACCATGTTTTTTCCTTGTTGCTTCCAGGTCTCGTTGTAACCGAATGTAGTCATCAGACCATTCTTTAAAAAGTGTTGTTTTCGAAACCAAGTACCGAAACTGGGGCTTGTTGCGGATATTTTTCGCCTTTGTCGCATATTCTAGCGTACTCAGCGTCTCTTCTAAATTAATGTGTGCCGGACTCACGGTTGCAATAATGCAAGTTTTCGTTTGACCACCAAGAGAATCTTGAAGTAATCGCGTTAGTTTTGATTCACGGTAAGGTATATGGCTCGTCTTGTCCACAAGCGCATTAATGACACGACCCAGTGCCAGCAAACTCTGGTTAATCATGCCAGCCTCGCGTGCTCGCTTATTATCGGCTCCAGATTTTCCAATGTTTTCAGAGCCTGCCAAGTCTACAAAGTTAATTTTCCCAACTATGCAAGACTCCTTGACAATTGACGAAAGCTGAGGTTCTGAAAGTTCGGCGTGTGCAACATCCTGGCTTGTACGTTTGTTCATGCTCATGTAAACTGTAATAGTGAAGATGGTATGTGATCGGGAAGAAAGTTCGTTAATTCTGGTGGATGCAACTTGGCGTTTACGCAACCCACGCTGCAATACCTTAAGTCCGTGGTCTGCCGACTGAATAAACAGGTTTTCCTGGCCGCGAGTAATGCCCGAGGTTTTAGGCATGTTGTTTGATGTAGATGGATCTAGAATTGTTACTTTTTTCGAATCGCTATCACTCAGCAGGTCTCGTAGATCTTCATTGTACAGTTCGATAAATGAGCTCTTGACAGCAAAATCGTATCCATCTGCCTCTGCTGCTTTGAAAAGGTCTCTGCAAAACCGTGGCAAAACACCAGCTTCGTGTGAAATACCACCTGTTGGAGAAAGCGTTTCGTCACCAGTCATTGTATATGTTTTACCGGTGCCTGTTTGTCCGTATGCAAAAACTGTGCATGTTGCTCCACGCAAAACTTCAGTGACCATGGGCGCGACAACTTCATTATAAACAATCGTTTGGTCAGCTTCTGGCCCAAATACTTGGTCAACCTTGTAAATCTTAGAGTTCTGACCTGCTGGTACTCCAGTCCCGTCATCAGAAAGTCCTACAACAACGCTTGTTGGGTCCAATGCCGAAGTCTTCACAACAACATGACTTTTTTCCTGAATCTCACGATCGTTGCGACCACGACAACGCACAACCACACTGATATTCGATCCAGCATCGCTTCCTTTCGAGTCGAGCGACCGGCGCTCGGAACTAGTGTCGTGGTCATTGCTGATAATACTCATATCATGAGGACCTAGAGAAGTATCATTGGTATCTTTATTTGGGTGCTGGTTCTGGGCCATTTCGCTATGTTCAGGAGTACTTGATCTTGCATTCAATCCCCGCTGACTCATATGTCCGGATGGTGCCGAAGTAGTACCCGAGGAACGAATGGGTTTTCTTCTATGTCCAAGAACAGGCCCCGATCCGGGTCTTGCATGCTTGTGTGAATTGTTATTATTATTGTTATTTGTGCTATTGCTAGGCCGTACGCCAGCAGCTCGTCCGGGTTTAGGGAGCCGGGAGGGAATCATTTAATAAATTTTTTTTAAAGTAATGATAATAAAAATAATAAATTTTGATAAATTTAGTTTAGAAGATGTAAAAAAAATAAAATAAAATAAATAAAAAGGTTTATTTAGAGAAGGAAAAGTGAATTGCAAGGAGTTGTAGACGGAGTATATTTTTTTTTTCTTCTTTTGGGGTTGTCACTGGAGTGTTGTGTTTACATTTCATTTTGGAGTCGTTAACGCGTTTCCATGACAACAACAAAAAATCAAAACAAAAGAAAAAAATATTAATATATTACTAAATAAAAAGATTATTTTCGATGTTGACAGGACTCGAACCTGCAACCTTTGGAAAATTTGGCGAAACCGAAATCCAATGCGCTCACCATTGCGCCACAACACCTATATTGGGTGAGGGTTTTAATAAATATATAAAGGTGTTAAACAGACTTTTTGAATTACAGTAATTTTTTTGACACCGGCCGCTGGACATGATTTTAAAAGTTTAGAATTAAAAAAGATAGTTAAAACTGTAAATGTGAAAAGACTAAAAATAGTTAAACACATCTTGGTTGACGTGAGCCTTTGCTGGAAGAAGAAAGAAAAAGATTGAAATGGATATCTCCAGAGATGGACATGTCGACTCTCTTAAACAGTTTAATTGGGTTGCAAAAAAATTATAAGCTTTGACTCCCTGTTTCTTGTAAGCTTGAATCAGAACTTATTATTCTGGCTGTTGGACATTTAACGAAATATACTAAGAGCTATAAGAATAGCACGGATGCTTATGTCTTATCTACTACTCTTTAATTAAAACAATGCGAGTCAATTCTATAATTTACTTGAATTTTACAAATTTTTCAAAATAAGCATATTTATAAACTTGAAACTTCAACTCAAAAAAAAAAAAAATTAAATTAATAAAGTACTAAGCCTAACTAAATCACCAAAGACGCTCCTCAAACTTGAGATCATTCTGGGGGCCAAGACCGACAAGGGCACGAAGAAGGTTCTCAACAGCAGCACGCTGCTTGTTAAGACCATTGACAGCATCGAAACCAGGACGGGTAAGAGGGGCCTTGAGCCAGTAAGAAAGGAAGGAAAGAACAGAGTGGAACTTCTGGTATTCCTCATCAGAGTCCTTCTTGCGGTAAGTAATACGAGAAAAGAACTCAGTCATGACAACCAAGTCGATGATCAAAGGAGAGGCCAAAAGAGAGTCCTCACACACATTGTGGATAGAAATGGTGTTGTGACCACCAAGCATAAGCTCAGAGTAGTACTCATCCATGGCAACCTTGGAGTCACCAACGGCGGGAACATACTTGATGACAATGCAGTGGTCAACAGTCTTGCCATTCTTGTCGTTGTAGAGAATCTGGTTAGATTCAATCATGTCATCGACAACAGAAGCCTTAGAAATCTCCTTAGAGCGGAACTGCTTAGGAGAAGACAAGTTGTAGCCATCATTGTTACCCAAGTGGTTGTAAGAGGCAATAGACAAAGGCTTGATACCGGCATCAACAAGGAACTGAGCCAAAACAGACTTAAGCTTAGTCTGACCAGACTTAAAGTCATCACCACCAATGAAGGAACTATTCTTCTCGGCCAATTCAAGACAGCCGGGAACAAAAGTGTTCTGAGGAGAACCATTAATGTAAGGAACACCCTCAAGGATGGAAGCCACAGCAAAAATAGTGGAAGGAGAAATCTCATCATGAGAAGCCTTAATGGACTTGATCAAGTTCTCGGCGGTATCGTTCACTCCCTCAACGATATCGGCGTAGCGCTCGGTGTTAGCAGTCCAAAGGACAATAACCTTATCAAGGCCATTGTTCTCCTTAAATTCACGAATGTCACGTCTAATGTGCTCAACGTGCTCCCACTTGTCAGAGCCAGGGATAACATTGTTAGCACGCTCACCCTGGTTAGCAGCAATGAAATCAGGGTAGTAGACAGAAGGAAGAGGCTTGACAGCAGAAAGATACTTGCCAACCTTGCGCTGAAGGTCGTAATCAAGAACCTTAGCGCGAGACATAGCCTCAGCAAGGTTAGCACTGTTGATGTCCCAACCACCAATGACAAAATCATTAGGGTGAAGGAAGGGCAAAACCTCATTAAAGGGGGCGTAAACGTCCTTGCCCTTGGCATCAACACCAAGCTTGATGGTAGCAGCCTGAGTGACGGAACCATAGTAGTTGGGCTCAATAGTACCATTCTTGGTCTCAAAAGAAATATTGTACTTGTTGGCAACAACAGCAGCACTCAAAGTAGAGCCATTGTTACCGCCAAGACCAACAAGAAGGAGACCAGTCTTAGGAACACTGAGATCAAGCTTGAATTCGTAGTCAACCTCGGTAGGGGTAACCTTGTACTTTCCATCAACCTGCTCGACAACAGAGTTCTGGTAGGCGTAAGAAGAGTAGAGGAAACCATTTTCAACCTTGGTCTTGTCAGAAAGGACTTCGACAGAGGTGTAACCGGACTTGCCAGTAGCAGGAGCGGCGGGGACAGAAGTTTCAGAAATAGTAGTAGGGGCCATTTTTAATATTTGTTTTTTAGTTGTTTTTTTGGTTTGTTTTTAGATTTATTTTTTAAAGCACTCGAAGTGAAGATAAATGTGTTTATTGAAAGATAGTCAAGAAATTTACTTGCTAAGTCTTATTAATCCACCCGAACCAGAAGCAGTAGATCGGGAGTGTTGATAGGGGTGGTGAGCAGAACCGAGAAGATTCGAAAACGTTGTAAAAGTTTATAAAGATGCTGGAGACTTCAAAAGTAAAGTGCCAGCAAACAGTATTAAATGTTAGTTGGTAAAATAGTTTGTAAAAAATATATAAAGTTTTAAGAAAAAAGAGATTTCTTTATTGTGGGGATGAAAAAAAAAAAAAAAAAAAAAAAAGAAAGTGAAAAAGCCAGGAATTGTGTTGGTATTTATACTTTTTTGTGGGAATTATGGGGGAGAAATGTTTGGACATGTGTCTTACGTTTGATTTGGCAGTGGAGCTAGGTCTCTACTGCCCCTGAGAAATTGGAGGACGCCCATTTGAGAGAGTTTGTTGGGGATGTGCTTCTGGTGGTGGCCTCTTGGCCTTGAACAAAACAAAAATTCGTATTCCACGGGTACATTTGTCGGTGCCAGAGATTATCATGACAACGGCGCCTTGGATTGTTTCCTTGTGAACAGGTATATATCTATATACAAAGCCTGTTATCATAAGTTACAACTTTTATCTTTTTTCTTTTTCTCCAAGCTGCTGGTTTGTTTTTGTTTGTTTTGCAGTCTTGAAGAATGAAAAAAAAAAAAAAAAACGGATGATAAGATATGAAAATTACATAATCGGTCTCAGTTTCTTATGTAAGATTAGGTCTGATTACTTTGCTATCGCAAGTTGTTTTGACGGTTTTTTCATGCCGATAAAGATAATAATAATAATAATCTGAATTTAAATAAACATCAACGATATTAAAGCCGCTTTTAGATGAAAAAATTCAATAGATAGATTAAACTGATAGATCAAAATGATAAATCAAACACAAGTGGGGTATCAATAGATTTTGTTTTAACGACACCTGGCAGCATCTACTGTACTTGTCTCTTATCCATAAAAAAAATTTACTTGAAGGTCTTTTACTCCTTTTTTATCCTTTGTGCGCGGAAGGAACCGGACTTTACCACGGAGACTACACTACCAAAATAATATATGTAGTACTACTACTCAGCCTTTAAAATCACGTGAAATTGCGGCTCGGATGTATGTTAGTACTTTCTAACGACCCTAAATATCATTCAAAGCGTATAACAAAGTTACCTAAATAATAACGCTTCGCCTATTCCAAACAAAAGTTTGGGGGTTAAACATATATTTATCAAAACAAAGCATGGAAAATGTATGACCCAAAATACTAATTAGTAACTTATAAGTTTTAATGATTCTACTGATAGATGTTGAAAAATTAAAAAAAAACATTATAATTAAACTTAAAATCTAAAAATTTGACTATTTTAGGCTTTTAGCAACTTTTCACACTTTAAAAAAAAAAAACAATGGATATTGTTTTAAAAACATGATTAAAGTTTTCAAAAATATGTACTGCAAATAAAGTAAAATTTTAATTTACTTTTTTTTTTAAATTTTTTTAATTTAAATATTAATTTAACTCAAAAAAAAATAGTTACGCTAGAAACTTAAAACTTAACGTGTGCTATATAAAACTATAAACAAATAATATAACATCAATCGGCAATAGTTTAGTGGCTAGAATTTCCGCCTGTCAGCTTTCTGCAGCACGCGGGGGACCGGGGTTCAATTCCCCGTTGCCGAGTATTTTTTGTAATTGAATTTTTTTTTGGAAGGCTTTGAAATAAAAATTTTTTTTTTCATATTTTTTAGTTGTCACTGTAAATATTTTATTTATTTTTTTTCACACTTTTATTGTTACTTTTTTTTTCAATTTTGTCGTCACCGTTGTGTTTTTCGTCATTTTTGTCGTCAGCGGTGGCCTCATCATTTTGTTCATTCTCACCATCATCTTTCTCATCATCATCTTTCCCATCTCCATCTTTCTCATCATCTTTCTCATCATCATCGTCATTATCATTATCATTATCGTCATCATCATCGTCATTGTCATCATCATCGTCATTGTCATCATCATCGTCATTGTCATCATCATCATCATCATCATCATCATTATCATCATCATTATCATCATCATTATCATCATCATTATCATCGTCACTATCATCGTCACTATCATCCTCCTGAATCTCATCATCATCATCATCATCATCTTGGTCATTTTCATGTCCTTTTTTAAATACAGTCACAATACTAAAACTGTTCACGTAGGTATCCACATTTCCAGTGATTGCCACAATTTCCTTGTTTTCTGGAGCCATCATCTTTAAGACTTTATATATGAATCGTCACATTCTCCTCCATATTTTTCACTTTTTCTTTGATTGGTGATAATAGTAATACTCATGAAATTGCAATGATAAATATCAAACTCAAATCCAAGAAATTGTTCATCTTCATGGAATTCGAAATATTCATCATGAGATTGACTGTGGAAATTAAGACAGTTGATTGAAGTACTTTTTTCCCCGACAGGATGAAAAGAGATTGCTTCCAAATAATAATTACACCTAACACTAATTCCTTTAATTTTTTCTGGAATTAAAGCAATTTGCCAAGTTCCTTGTTTTTCTCCATATCGTTTTGAAGCTTTACCCTTAAGTAAACCTCGGTCTCGACCAAAGTCATCTTCAATTGATCTTCCAATAAACTTATCGAGTTATCCCATTTTGCGGTAGCTGATTTCTTTAGAAACAATAATGGGTTGGAAAAACTTTAAATATTTTAAATAATAGGCTGCAAATCCAAGCAATTCAAATTCAGACCCCAATATATATCTGTATCGTTTCCCAGAACTTGCGTTTCCATAAGTAGGACTGGAGCGACGATCAGTAACAAACTGAATCTTTTGAAGAAAATCGTCATTAACAATATTGATTCCAGTAATTTGCTCGTTTTCTTCTACCTTGAAGACACTTTTTTTTGGTACCATAAGACCCCATATGGGTGACTTCGCTGTCATAAAGTTCCAATGGGTTTCCTCGAGGAATAAACCTTAATCCTGAAATACAGTAATCGTCTTCAAAGATCCAGATTTCAGCCAAGTCACGGGGGATAATTATAATTTCTTTCTCATTTTCATTTTCATTATCGTTCTCATCTCCAATCACCAGGCCAATAAAACGAAACTTACTGCGTCCAAAAGTACTTTCGTATTCCCATGTGTTTTTCTTATTAGGGAACTTAATTTCAATTGCATCTTCAAAGGGATCTGTTGTATTAGAACTTGAATCGGTTGTAATCATAGTCTGTTTGATTAGAGCCGAGCCTGAGTTGATGATTATTGAAGGAGACAAAATGGATTCTCTTTCAGGAAATGACTCAACGATTATGATTCGAGTATATGCTTTATTAGCACTATCTAGGTTAATAACTATGGGTTTCTTAGAGTTGTTTGACATGTTTTATTTTTATTTTTTTTTCAAGAGGATTTTTATAATTTGATTCAGGTTTTTTATTTTTTTTTTATTTTTCTTGTAGAATTTTTTCAAGGTTGTGAAATAGAGTACTTTTTATACATTTTGTTATTAGCCGCTTTTTAAAAAAAAAAAAAAGTTTAGAATTTTAGTCCCGTCTGTGGAACAGGATTTTTTTTTTTTTTTTATAAAGTCTCCTTGGTGATTTATTAATATTAAAACAGTGCTTAATTTAAAATTGTTTAAAATCATCAGTAGATGAAATTATAGCTTTAAAAACTGACGTGGGGGAAAAGGTTCCACAAGAAATGTGCTGTAAGCTACAAGCAAATGTCAGGTCATTCTGAATTTCTAGTTTGAATACTAGCAATTATAACTTGTATTTACAGTTTTTTTTTTTTGACAAGTATTTATTGCAATTGACAAACCCCTAAAGATTGCAAATAAATTTAAGCCCATTATCTTTAAGTGCTACTTAGTAATTTCTAAGTGATCTGTAACAGTAAGTATTACAAATATCAATATGACTTCTTATACTTTGGTTACATATTTAATCCTTTACACTTCTCAGAACATAATCAGTTGATCAACCATAATGGTTACAGGATTTGGCAGGGGTGTACAGTTGCAATATTTTACCCGCTATTGCTTTCAAGATTTTGCTCGTAGAATTTGATTTTAATTGAAAATTAGTTAATGATCTAACTTAAAAAAATCAATTTTTGTATCGACATCAATAATTGCTGCTCATTTTAAAACTTGACAAGCGCTTCAACACTGTTGAGGCAATTGCAAAACTTGCTTGACAAGATATCAAATGATTTCAAGATCTCAGCTTAGGGTTTGTGCATTAAGGACCTGTAGATCAAAACCCTGGAAGTCGCTGGCTTTCTTTAAAAGTGAAAAAGTTGCTTATTTCCTTGTTGAAACTTGTCATGTATTCCAAAGATGACTTTTTTTTTTTTTAATGTGCTAAACAAAATGTTATTTAATCTTTTTCTTCCTCAAGAAGCTTCATTGCACTGAAATATTTTAAATCTTATTGGCAATGAAAACTTTTTCATAAATACCTCAAATAGGTACATCCTCATTCAGACGAATTCTTATAAAGTACCATTGCCCTCGCAAAAGTCATCCTTAATCAAATATATACGAAGTAATTATGAATTCTTTCTTTTTTTTGAAATATTGAACTTTTGTAATTCACAACAAAGCTAATTGTTTAAAGCGGCTTAACAAGAAATGAAATTGAAAGAGGCTTAACAAGAAATAAAACTGAAAGAAACTTTAGATTTCTACCGTAAAACCAAGTTAACCGTTTATAGGTAATTTGTTCTCCATAAAAAAAAAAGCTTTAATTAATATTAGTAACAAATTGAACCTTCTTGAAATAACCCTCAGTTACAACATTAATAACCGTAATCTGCCTTTATTTGTTTATTTTTTTTTTTAATATTCTGAAGATTGAGTAATATTTTATCTTTTATTAAAAAATTTTAAACTTGAAAGCTTAAAACAAAATGAATTCAAAAATTTCATTCTTTTAGATTTTTTTAGTTGTCTCCCCGAGTCTATTGATGGTTATTGCAACAGCCAATATTTGTAGTTTTCAGGAACATGCATCAACAAAAAATGGTATCAATTTTGATTCTATAGTTTTATCAAGATTCTTTTCAAAATACACCTTTTTCTTTTTTTCTTTTTTTTTTTTAAAAAAAAAACAACAAAACAAAATAATCATTAAAAATTAAAGTACTCTACAACAATATAAAAATAAAAAAACACAATTTTTTTTTTTTACTTGGACTCGTCATCTTTTGTCTTATCGCGCGGCAGCATGGCACCAGGCATGTAAAGGGGTTTGACAACGATGTACGAGTTTTCTGGAGTTGCAAGACCAGCATATGCGTTATACCATGCGAAAAACGCAGCGGCCAGACCCCACCAACCTGCAATCTTTCCGCAAGCAGGAGAGCGGGCGAGTTTTTCAATTGCGAGGAAAAGGAAAGTCATATCAAGGGTGAAGAAAAGACCAAAGAAGGCAAAAGTAGAGCGAAGAGTGACTGAAACCAAAAGGGTAGTGAAAATGACCCAGCCCATAAGATAGTAACCAAGAACATCTTCGAGCTCGTCTGTTGTGGTATATGAAGACACAATTCCAAATGAGTCTGTGTTAATGGCAGCCCAAGAAAGCCAGAAACCTCCGTAGGAAGAAAGGGCAACTGCAGGGAAAGTATTTTCAACAACAATCTCCCACATACCTGCCAGGAGTTGGATGAAACCGCCATAGAAGTAAGCGAGGCCGATAACAACGGAAGGGTTTGTAGCATGGCGAGCGCGTATGTTGACGAGGGAAAGGACAAAAGTTGTGAGAGCAAAAGCGCAAAGACCGAGAGGTGAAGGATTGGCAAACTTGCGCGAAGGAGGAGGTGCAAGACCAGGATTCAGGGTACCACCGAAGGCTGCCATGAGCTCATACTTGTTGACTGAGGTATCGCCAATGTGGATGATATCATCGTCGAAGCCAGAGGTTTGAATGCGGGATATTTTGTGGCCGGAGGAGTGTGTATAGTATTCAGGATTAGTGGCAGCCATTTTGTATGTGTATATGTGTGTTTATGTGTATCTAGAGAGAAATGTTGAATAATATGGGGAGAGGAGATTGATGAATGTGAATATGCAAATGAAATAAGGATAAGAAGTAAATTAAATAATAGATGATAAAAATGGAAAAATAAAAAAATAAAAAAAAAGATGGGGGGAATATGAGACCTTTATATAATTTTTTTTTTTACTTACTACCTTTAGTCTCAAGGGATTACTCTAATCCCCGAGCTCCAGGAGTCATTGAGAGACCCATGGGATTTACCCCGCGCTGCCCACGAGGATTTGCCTAATCTTCAACTATCTTTCTTCTTCTTTTTTTTTTTTTCTGTTGGAAGGTTGTTAGTACCTTTTTGTACGTGGTAGTTAGTACCGTTCTATACATTTGTAACTAGCTACTACTACTACTACTACTACTACTACTACTACTACTACTACTACTACTACTACTACTACTACTACTACTACTACTACTACCAACCATATAAGAATTTTTGTTTTTCCTTTGCCCCCATGACGAGCGAAATTGAAATTAAAAGTTGTTAGTAAAAAAAAAAAAAAAAAAAGCCAAACGGCCTTTGTTTGTTTTGGAAAAGTTTTTTTTTTTTTTTTTTTGATTGAATGAATGAATGAAAAGGCCTAATAACAAAATGCCGCTATATGATATATTGAAATCTCTATTGTGGACATTTTATTATTGCAAAAAAAAAAAAAAAAATTTATAAGCCAGTCAAGCCAGCCTTGTGCGCATCTCGGAGAAAATTTTAAAGTGTATGTATATAATAAATTGTGAAAAAAAAAAAAAAAAAGACTGAGTAATCCGTACTCGGCGAGTTATAATTTGTCCGAGATTTTAGAGAAACCAAAAAAAAAAAAAAAAAGAAGAGAATAATAATTTTGATTTTTTTTTTTTTTTTTTTTGCAATAATAAAATGACCCCTCATTTTTTTTTATTCCAATTGTAGCTAACAGATAAGCTTAACCCGTGGACTTGAAAAGCGAATTCAAAGTGGGGTCTTCCGCAATTCTTTATATATATATTTATATATATATATATATACGAATCAAAAAAAAAAGGGTTGTATGAATCCGGACATTTTATTTCCGAGTTAACTCTTTTTTTTTTTTTTTCGGATTATCTAGACGTAATCTCCGACTTTGAAACTTTCTCTTTGACCATTAGTCCGGGGTTTATTTTTGTTTTTTTCTTCAAACTATAATAGAGACTTTAAAAAAAAAATCAGATATCTATGTGATGTTTTGCCATCTTTCGTTCTCATTCTAATCTTGACGGGACTTTAATGATGTATTGTTGTTGTAAAGACATTATTATTATTATTCTGTCGGGACTTATGTCTTGAACCCGTCAAAAAAAATTAAAATAAAAAAAAATAAAATAAAATACAACTTGCTTTGAAAGCCATTTTTGTTATACTTAAAAAAGTATTATGCGGCTTAATCATCTCGGAATCACCTAGAATTGGCACCGCGGCTAACCCACAAAATCGCCAGGCAAGCTGTGCCGGGCTTCCAGGCACTTGTCCATCACACAACCTTAAAAAAAAGTTTCTCCGAAGTCACAATATATTTCAAAAGAGATTTGAATAGAAATAGAAAAATTAAATATATATATAAATATTAGAAAATACCCCGCTTTTTTTTTTTGAAGGATGTATTTTTCTTTCTTTTTTTCTTAGATATTAATAAGATCTTGTGGCTTTCCGGGGGAAGAAATACAAATGTCTACTTTGCAAAGCCCCGGATTAGCCATGCATTCTCCGTACGACCGGTCCATGATGTAGTTTGATTCGGATCACAGACGAAACAGCATTGCCAATTTTTAATATAAATAAATGAAATAAATGAAAAATCCATTCATTAAGGCCTTAATTAAGCGGAGCCCTCGGAATGTTTGTTTTATTTTTTATTTTTTATTTTTAAAATTTTTTTTTTCTGTTGTCCATTTGCTTTCAATGCCAATATCTTTTAAGCCAAGCTTTTTCAAGACCGTTATTAACCGTTAAAGATTAAAAAAAAAAAAAGAACTTGTATTTTATTGTTTTTTTGGTTTTTTTTTTTTTTTACATTATTAAATGATATTAATGGTATTATATTATCTAAGAAAAAAAAAAAAAAAAAAGGAAACAGTAAATTAGTTCTGATCTTGGCAAAAGGTTCCGGACCCTTCGGAGATCTTGTTGTTGATAATAAAAAAAAAATAATAATCAATTCAACAACACAATGAAGAACCCCACTATCGGATCTCGGCCTGTTTCTGTCATTTCAAATATATAATTAAAATTAAAATAAAATAAAATAAAATAAAATAAAATAAAATAAAATAAAATAAAATAAAAAAAAAAGAAAAAGAAAAAAAAAAAAAAAAAAAAAAAACGAAAACTTGTAAAAGTATGGTTGTTGTATGTTATGTTATTTTTATATTTTTTTTATATTGAAGAATTATATCATGTTTAAGAGAAAATTTGTGTCCCGGGTGTGTGGACATAGTTCCGTTTATGGGAGGAAGAGGAGGAGGAGAAGGAGGGAAGGGGATTATCAGAGATCCGGTACACGAACCGACTTACAAATAAACACAAAAAAAGTTATATTTTTTTTTCTTTCTCTTTTTGTGCAACATACACACACAAAAAAAAAAAAAAATTAATAATAAAGTCTGGGGAAGGTTTTAATTTTTAAATTTTAAATTTTAAATTTTAAATTTTTAAATTTTTAGTTGTTGTTGTTGTTGTTTTTTTCTTTCTTCTAATCCCGACGATAATTATGACAGTTTAAGTCTTAACTTATATATAAATCATTGGCATTATTAACAAAACTCATGCCAAGTCCATAGTATATTTTTCATCTTTATCTTTATCTTCCTCTTCTAATTCTAATTCTACTTCTTTTCTTTAAGTTGAAACCGAGTCCGAGGTGGGTCATAAATATGGGAACCGAGGAAGATAAAACGACACAGGGAATTAAAAAAAAAATAAATAAAAAATAAAATAAAATAAAAAAATAATTTTTGAAAAAAAAAAAAAAAAAAGCGAGGTTGGTTTTTTTTGAAATTTCTTTGAAGCGAACCGCGGTTAACTAAAACTGTTTTTTTTTTTTGTTAATTTTTTATTTTTTTCAAGAGTTCTGGTAACTTGAAAATAATTCTGGGCCTTCCTAAAAAAAAAAAAAATTGCGGCTTAAAAAAATAAATAAAAAACCCCCCGATTAAACAAATTTAACGTCATTTTTTTAAAGTATTTATATATATATATATTTAATAGTCAATTAATGTTTTCAAAAAAAATTCATTTTGAAAATATATACATACCATATCATTATGAATCAAATATAATTAATATTCTATCCATCCTCCCCATGTAATCATCAAGTGTTTCAATAGATAAATAAATATATAAATAAATCCATTTCAACCAATTGGTTAAATATATATATATATATATTTATTTATTTATTTATTTATTTATCCCCTTCCCCCCTTAACTTAAGTGTGTGATTAACTTGTTTTACAGTCATATTAATATAAACTATTCCAGATCATCAATAATATCTGATGTATTAAAGAATCAATCATTAATATCATTGAGCCACACACACACATACACATACATCATCTAAACTATTCTTTTAATCCATAAATCCATAAATCCAAACAAACAAAAATTGTAAATGAAATGGTTTTGTTATTATCAGATGTTTAAACTTATTTCCCTTGCATAAGATTTTTTTTTTCTATCTCTCTCTCTATAATGACCGTGCGTTTTGGAATAAACATAAGAAAAAGTCAAGGGGGTCGTGGTCTTGATGAAGGGATGTGATGACGCGCTAGAAGGTTCCTCAAAAAAAATAAAAGAACATTTAACACTTTTTCTATAATCATCCCTTAGTCATTAATATAGTGTTTGTTTATTTTCTATGTATGTGCTTTATTTATTTATTTATTTATTTTTTTTTTTTGTTTCTATGAATTTCAAATCTCAATGTACAATTCAAAAATGATTTCTTTTTTTTTTTTTTTTTTTTTCATTTCGGATAAAATGAAGTTAACGAACTCATTCCTCTCAAATACAACCGTGACTCCAAAAACCGTGGCAAAGAATCCGTCTCCATCGTACGATATACTTGTACTTTAGCTGCTTGTAAATGTTGAGCCATATCACTCAATACTCTAAGGTTACAGTCCGGTGATTGTTTGGCTGAAAAGTACGAAAAGGCAGAATGTTCTGGTCCTACTCTAGTTGCAGGCATTGTAGCTGCCAACGAAGAAGAAGAACAAGAAGAAGAAGTTGAACTTAAAGACTCACTTGTCACAACAACTGTCCGTGTGCCTGTGCTGCATGATTGAATATGGGCTGTCATTGTAGATACCAAGCGCCGCCGTAAAGGCCAATCAATGTTAAGCTCCGATGGTGCTTGCTCTGCAAAGTATCGGTGGTACATGAGGTACAATCGTTTTAAGCACATCTGGTACAATGAATCAGTGTCTGCAAGAAGTAGTCCATGTCTTCCAAGCCCAGTCTTTAAAGATTGATGTGGATGTTTCCCCGTGTCTTCATCTTCTCCCTCAGAATCAGAGCTATTACTTGCACATTTAGCAAGAGTACGCTGCAATTTTTCAAAGTCTAATAAAAATAACGTCAACTCGCTATAGAACTGAAGGTTTTCCTCGCACAGTTGTTGTTGTAAAAACTCACGGAAAAGGAAAAGTAAAGCTGCATCGTTAATAATATCGTCCAGTGTTAAGTTCTGTGGTTGTCCATAGTGAAACAGTGGGCTTTGTGGACGGCTGTGACTACCTGTAGACCTTGTTGTGCATCTGCTAGTAGGCCGGCTCGATGTGGTAATGGTGTTGGTGGTGGCCGACATGGCAATTTGCACTTGGTCTGCAGAAACATCTGAAGGTGCTGACTTATGAGACGCTGTACTTGATCTAGGGACCACAAACTGTGTCAGTTTAGAATCGATGCGTTTAAAAGAAAGTGATTTCCTGTATTCAATAGTAGGTCTTTCCTCTTCTTCTTCATCAAAGTTCCCCCTTTCCTTTTCTTCTTCTTTTTTTTCTTCTTTTTTTTCTTCTTTTTTTTCTTCTTTTTTTTCTTCTTTTTTTTCTTCTTCTTGCTCTTGTTCTTGTACTTTCTTCTCCTTTTCCTTTTCCTTTTCCTTTTCCTCCCTTCTTTTCTCCGGCTCTTCTTTCTCTTGTTCACAAGCCTCCGAGGCTTCTCCTTCTCGGAGATTCTCGTCGTTACTATTTTCAGGCTCCTGCGGCTGCTCCTGCGGCTGCTCCTGCACCTGCTCCTGCAACTGCTCCTCCTCCTCAATTGTGGGTACTGTGCTTGGTGGAGACGGTGGGAGACCCGTGAACGTAATGTTGAGCGGCGTGAAAACATCCACCTCAATAGATTGCAAAGGTTGTGGCGGCAGATCTGTCACGGCGGAAACATGGGGGGCTCCTGATGTTGCAGAAATTGTAACAGGTTGTTGCTCCATGGAGGTAGGTGCCACAGAAGTAGTTGGAGGTTCTTTAATAGAGCGCCCAGAAACCACAGCACGTAATGAGTTTGATAATGCATTTGAGATATTGGTAAACCCTAGCCTTTTTGACCGAATAGATGCGGGTCGATCATGTGGCACATCGGATTCATCACTATCATTATTATTATTATTATTATTATTATTATTATTATTATTATTATTATTATTATTATTATTATTATTATTATTATTATTATTATTATTATTATTATTATTATTATTATTATTATTATTATTATTATTATTATTATTATTATTATTATTATTATTATTATTATTATTATTATTATTATTATTATTATTATTATTATTATTATTATTATTATTATTATTATTATTATTATTATTATTATTATTATTATTATTATTATTATTATCATTATTGTTATTATTGTTATTATTACCATGAGCCAAAGCCATTGAAGCAACAGCTGCTGCCACCTCAGTTATCTTTTTAGCTCCGCGTTTAGGAGGCAATGAAAATTTTGTGACTTCCCGACGTAAAGATTCTTCTTCTCGTTGAGTTCTTGCCCAAATGGCAATTCCTCGGCCTGTTTCTGAAAGCTGGTAAAACGCGTCTTTAGCAATACGAATTTGAGTGTCGTCAGGTAAACATCGTGAGCCAGCCGCACATATGGGTATAATCATCCCCGCGGAGAAAAACAAATTTGCAAGGTGCATGGCCTCTCTCTGATAAACAATATCAGAACAATCCAAAAGCCATTGCCAAAGCGCTCTTCCTGTAAAACAGTAATCAATAGTTGTATGAACAGTGGTAGCATTTCCCCCCACATGGAAAGTGTTCCCCAAGCTAAGCGTGGATGTGGAAGCGCGTGAGTTGGAAAATATAGAGGATGCGGAGCTAGATGCATCTGTGTAAACATCAAACCGCTTGTTTTGAAAGAGCCGCACACCTACTGTAGATACGTAGTACTGGGAGAGTGCATCAGAGTCTGGGTTAGTAAAGAATCGGTGAAAGTATGGAGACTCTACCTGAGATTCTGGGAATGAGTTATCAAGCGGGGAGTAAAGAGAAAGATCTGGCTGGAGTCCAATAGTAGTGTTTGCACTGCTAAACACCGTAGTACCACCCATGTTATACGATCCACGCACTCCAAACGAGCTGTAGTCATCGTTAAGTCCAGGGGCTGGTGGAATCTTATCTGGTGGGTTTGAAGCTGCATAGACGTTTGGGGTGGGTCCCATGACACGTTGGAAGAGTAAGAAGATGAATGCATCGTTACACATGGGTTGATCGGTGTGAGGGTGTCTGTCAAAACAAATGGTGCGCATAGAATTATGGGTAGATGCAAAGAGATGTTTTATGGGGGCATCTGAACGTAAAGCAATGCCATTTTTACGACAATATCGCTCAACACAGCAGACACCCTTTGCAGTGGGTTGTAGTAAAAACCCGCGAGCAGAAGTGTCGAGTGTATCTAGTGTTCGTGAGGATGTTGCTGCTGCTAAAATTGCTGGAGGAGGAGAGACTGTTGTTGTTGTTGTTTTTGTTGTAGTATTAGTAGTTGTTGCTGTTGTTGATGATGATGATGATGATGATGATGATGATGATGATGATGAAGAAGAACAAGAAGAAGGAACTGAAGATGCAATGGGGAATGGGACTGCTGGAGGGATTGGGTTAACTACTAGAGGGCATTTTGTAGATGTTCTATCAGTAGGGCAATGAATAAGACGTGCAGAAAGAAATCTTTGAATAAATACTCTTGCTGAATGGGCTGGGACTGCACAAGAGATTGCAGTACGAGTTGAGCCTGTAACGATTTTAACAGACATATTTTGGATTGCAGCCATTGCATCTTCAAGAGTGAACGAAAATGGAGGAGTTTTTTTAGAGAATATTGAAGTTGTTTTTCGTTTCTTTTTACGAGTAGAAGAAGAAGAAGAAGAAGAAGAAGAAGAAGATGATGATGATGATGGTGGTGAAGATGATGATGAAGATGATGATTGATATTGACTTAATTCATCATCTGGAGCCATGTTTGGATTAGACCCTTCAAGAGTTGACATGTCACATTGACCATCTGGGTCTAAAGGAAGTGAAAGCATGAGCATTGCAAAGATAGACTCATGGTCTTTAGTAAATAATTTCCCATCGGCAGACCTATTGAAGAAAGAGTCTGAGCCAGAGGTTCCTTGTGAAGTCCCCTGTTGTTGTTGCTGCTGCTGCTTTTTGGACTCTTTAGCTTTGTTAGAAGGGTCGATTGGATGATCCAGCTGAGGATTTAGGGACTCTGGCATGTGTGAGAGAGAGAAAAAAAGAAAGAGATGGATATATATATATATATATATATTTAATTATAAGAATAAAATAAAATAAAATAAAAATTTAAAAAAAATTGAAAAAAAAAAGATAAAAAGAAAAAGAAAATTTTGGGAATTAAGCAATATATATATATATATATATTAAAAAAAAAAAAAATAGAGATATACACAAAACAAACCCACCCTTTAAGCCGAGTATTTTAAAGACTTTATATATATAGATAATAATTAAAGCATAGTTCACACCTAAAAATGGGGTTTTTTTTTTTTTTTTCCTTTTCTTCCTATAAATCTAATATATTGAATTGAATTGAATTTTGAATTGCTCAAAAGGACTTTTTTTTTTTTTATTTCCCTCATACACACCCCTGTCCATCTGTTTGTCTGTTTGTTTTTTTTTTTTTTTTTTGAATAATAAAAATAAAAATGTTTGCCTGCTTGCCTGCTTGCCTGCTTGCCTCTCACCGTTTCAGCCTCACCCGCTCAAGTAGAAAAGCTGTGAGCCTCAACTCAGTTCATAGGGGGGGAGGGGAGGTGTGGAGGATTTTACTTTACGCACCTTACCGTTTCGGGTGTGCTTATGCGAAACGTCGCGTGTATCAGCAATAACAGAAGAAAAAGAAAAAGAAAAAGAAAAAGAAGCAACGCCGCTAGAAAAAAAAAAAAAAAAAAAACCCCATCAACAGCCGTTTATTTCTTCATATATGATATATGAAACAAAAAAAAAAAAAAAAAAAAAAAAAAAAGCTCATTCATTTCAGAATTAAACAAAACAAAACAAAATAAAATAAAATAAAGTTACCATAAAGTAACTTACTTCTCTCTCTTAGTTATTCTAAATAACTTACTATATATATATACTAAACAAACTTCTAAAGCCGTGTCCACCGCCTTAATACATGGTCCGGACCAATAATACTTGCAATCTCCATCAAACTTACATCTACCTTGGCCATCCGAATGTCATCACCAACAATCGCTCCCTTGGTCGACCCAACTGCAGGTTTCGCCTGTACCGCCGTCAGTTCCACAGATCCACCACCACCATTGCTATTGCTGTTATTATTGCTACTACTGCCTCCGCCATGACTACCACTTCCTCCACCTTCATCTCCACCACCACCACCACCACCACCACCACCCTCGGCTGCAATAAACACCATGCCTGTTCCGTTAGAACCTGCTTCAATGTAAGTGACCAACTCCATGGCCTCCAGCCGCTCCCATGCCGCACGTGCCACCTCACGGCTCCATACGCGGTACCCGCCGCGCGAGTCACCGCCAGCTGTAGGTCTCGAAAGCGCTGCTCGGCGCTCTTTATGTAGCTGCGTCGCCATTTGTACGTACTCATCATATACAACGTTAAAATTAAACGTGTCTGAACCATATTTAATTTCCACACGTGCTGCACAAATTAATAGCGACAATTCAAGTTCAGAAAGACCTTCAACAAAGCTTTGAGTATCTGCAAGTCCACCTTGCTCACGCTCCAATAACCCAATGTCAAGGTCTGATAAGAGGGGGTCTGTTAGGGTAAGGGGATAAATCATACGGTCATAAAATTGACGTACATCCTTTGTGGTGAAAAAAACAAGTTCAAGGATCTTGTACAAATTACTTGATTTGTCCTTGTAAAATGTGTCCAGACTATTATTCCAAGCCTCCATAAATTCAGTATAATGAGCTGCCGTTTCAGGAATCTGGCCACTGAGGTATCTCTGATATTGTGGATTATGAGAAAGTGTATCTGGGGAAAATTCTGTTGGATACAGCCGTAGACCAGCGCTTGCAATGTTCCAAAACTCGTTTATATCCTTTGTACGCTTTGTTGTGATTATTCTTTGGCTAAAACGAGAACGCACGCGTTTTTCAAAAAGCTCTCTAGTATTGATGCGAGGGGTAACTCCAACAACCGCAATTGGAGTTTTACTAGATTGTGCCATATCAAGAAGGTTATATAATAATGTTTGTTTAGAATGTGTAGCAAAGCGATCAACTTCTTCCAAAATAATGATTACAGAAATTGGTTTTTCCCTATTTGCCTTATTTTCATCATAATCATCATCGCTATAAAGTAATGTCAAAAGAGATGTCAGACACTCACTAATACTTTTTTTTTCAATGGTTTCATAATTGACTTGTTTTTTATAAGGCCCACGTTGTAGATATGAATCTATTTGTCTGCATAGTTCGCGAATAGCCATTTTGTCATCTGTAACTGCAAACCCAGAAATCCTCACCACCATAAAGTCCGATGGGTATTGTTTTTCAAGTGTTCTTAAAGCTGTATCGACCATGAGAGTTTTACCTGTTGAACGTGGACCAAGAATGACGCATGAGTTTCCTTCACCTTCAGCAACAGTGCGCTGCAACAGTGTGTAAAGAGTGGAATATTCAGTGTCCATACCTACTATGGGGACTGGCAAGATAGAAGAGGCTAAACGGTCTAAGACTAATGCTGAAGCTTGTTTTGAAAGTTCAGTAAAATATTTTGGGTGGTGGGTGTGGAGTCTATTTTGGAAGCTAGTACGAATCTGTTTTTGTTTTCTTGGAGAAGCTCGTGAGAGTACATCAAAATTATACTTGTCATTAAGGAGTTTTTTTGTTGGAGATTTAGAAATTGAGATGGCATATTCAATTGCATCATTAGCCGAATCTAAAGATTGAGCAGGAGGAGGATGGAGAAGTGGGAATTCTGAGTTCATAAAAGCATTCTGACCTGTTCCTATGGTACTAGATCCTCCAGATAAGGTCTGAGTTTCAAAATTTGCGAGTCGTTTGTGAAAGGCTGACCCAGGAGCCACAGCCACAATCTCGGACATTGTATTTGTAGAGAGTTTGCGACGGTGTTTAGTAGGGGTTGATGGAACATTTTCTTCAGTTTTTCCTTGATCATCAGCTGATTCTGGGTTCCGTCGTTTCCCAGAGACGTCTAGCACTGGGTCTGTCATTAAAAGGTTTTCTGAGTTTAGTTAAAGGACTTTTGTTAATTTGTTTGTTTTGATATATTGATATAAATATTAATAAATATTTATAATATATGGGTGGTGAATTTGAAATTAAAAAATAAAATAAAATAAAATAAAATAAGTCATGTGATAGTCACCTGATTAAATTTTTTTTTTTTTTTTTTTTTTAAGTGAACTGCTCTTTGATAGTAGTAGTGCATTTACAAGAAAAAGCAACAAAAGGTCTTTTAGATCTGTATGAATGGGAAAAACCCACCACAACCAGAAACTGGGAACATCTTTAATAACAGTTTTTTTACTTTGATGTATCCTAGATCTTCTTCTTTTTTTTTTTTTTTTTTTTTTTTTTGGAGGGGGGAGTAGAGTTAAATGTTTAATATATATACTATATTAACTTTTATTATTATAATAATAATAAATAGCATTTCTTGAGTTCCCTTGAAAGGTGATGTTGTTGTCTCATCTGAGCGAGACTTGCGTTATAAAAAAAAAAAAAAAAAAAAAAAAAAGGGCAAGTGGCTTTGCAGTGCCACCGAGGGAACAGAAATTTTGAATGGGAAAAAGTTTTTTTTTTATTTTTATTTTTTTAATATATGCGTGGCATTTAAGACGCATAACTTTTTTTTTTTTTAATTTTTTTTTTTTAAACTGGAAAGGGTCGCCCATTGAAAAAAAAAAATTTTTTTTTTCCCTTGCCTTGTTGAGAAACTAATCAACCCCATCAATAATAATAATAATAATAATAATAATAATAATAATAATAATAATAATAATAATAATAATAATAATAATTTTATATGTATATATAAATAATAACAACCAGCCTAAACTCAAAATTTTTATTTAATAAAAAAAAAAAAAAAAAAAGTTTTTTGCTGATCTCCTTTTTTTTTTTTTTCTTTCTTTCTTTCTTTCTTTTCTCCTTTCTAACACATCATCACCATCACCATCATCATTCATCATTCATCACCACCACCATCTATATATATATATATATATATATAAAAAAACAACAACAACAACAACAACAACAACCTCCTTTTCTTCCTCTCTTTCAATCTAAAATCATCCAATACAAATCTTCTGTTTGTTTTCATTTGTCTTGAGCTTTTGATTTCTTGTTTAGTTTGTCGGTTTTTTTTTTTTTTTTTCTTGTTTAGTTTTTTTTTTTTTTTTTTTTTTTTTTTTTTTTTTCTTTTCTTTTCTTCGATCTAAGTTAATGTCTCCATCTGTTCCAACTTTGACCGTTCGTTATACTACCATCCAACTCTGGTTTCTTTCCTTTTCGCTCTAGTTTATCTGTTTTTTTTTGTTCATCTATTATCGCTCTGCTACTTTCTCTGTATTATTAGCTGTATTTATTCGGGCATTTTTTTTTTTTTTTTTTGTATATTATAACGGACCTTTATTTTTAAAATCCATTCCGGCGTTTTTCTCAATCTCGTTTGTTCATTTATTTGTATATATAAAATAAACCTTTTGAAAAAAAAAAAAAAAAAAAAAAAAATTAAAAATTAAAAATTAAAAAGGACCTCTTACCACTACCACCAACACTACCAACACTACCAACACCCACCATATCCACCTTGTGCAAATTTTCACTTCAACCTTATTCTTTACTCAACTGACTATACAAGAGAAAAAAAAAAAATTTTTTTTTTAAACAAAAAAAAAAAAATTAAAAAACTTTTTTATTTTTTAATTTTTTATTTATTTATTTTAAACAAATAAATAACCTTTTTTTTTTAAAACTTTTCTCTTTTCTCTCTCTCTCTCTCTCAAACTCCCCTCATCTTTTTATTCACTTCCATCATGTATCACCATCAACAAGAACCATCATCATCATCATCTTCCAACCAACCTTCATCTTCAAACCCTTCCTTCAGACCAAGCCATAATAATCACCATATGTCAACATCTTCTACCTCAGATTTCTCTCCTTATGGACCTGCCTCCTCCTCTTCCTCCTCTGCATTAAACTTTATCCCAGGCTCATCGGCCACAGGACCTGCTTCCTCTCCGGATGGAGGAGACTACTCATCTTTCCAAACTTACCCAACTGGTACCGCCACCCCTGGTAGCTCAACAAGTAATGCACCATCCTCTTCTGATGATGGATCTTCTAAAAATACACTTTGGATGGGAGAACTCGAGCCTTGGATGGATGAATCTGCCATTCGAAAAATCTGGGCAAACTTTGGCGAGTCTGTCAATGTCAAACTCATTCGTGACAAGTTTACTGGTTCCAATGCTGGCTATTGCTTTGTTGAATTCTCCAGCCCTGCCGCAGCTGCTAACGCTCTTCTTTTCAATGGTCAACCTATCCCAAATTCCCAACGTGCTCTAAAGCTCAATTGGGCTTCAGGTGGTGGTCTCTCTGACAAGCGCGATGACAAGGGTCCTGAATACTCCATCTTTGTCGGTGATTTAGCTCCAGAAGTTTCTGAACTTAACCTCCTTCTTCTTTTCCAATCCCGTTACCAGTCTGCAAAATCGGCCAAGATCATGACTGACCCTCAGACTAGCGCATCTCGCGGCTATGGCTTTGTCCGCTTCACTGACGAATCCGAAATGCAGCGTGCCTTGACTGAAATGCAAGGGTTTTACTGCGGACCTCGTCCAATGCGAATTTCAACTGCAACCCCAAAAAGCAAAACTGCTACTACTGGTACTATGAACCCTCCAAATTCCACTGGGGCCGCTCCATCATTACTTGCAAATAATAGCTCATCCTCAGCTACTTCTGCCTCTTCTACTCCAAACTCTACCGGTGCTTTTCAAAAAATCCCTGTTCCTTCTGCCCAAGTAACCCAGCAACAACTCCCCCAGCAGTTTGCTCAATCCATTGCTAATCAACCCGGTAATGGTGGTGGCTTTTACGGAATGGCACCAGGCTCTACTCTCAACCAGCATAATGACCCCAACAATACTACAGTTTTCGTTGGTGGTCTTTCAAGTACTGTCACTGAGGATGAGCTTCGCCACTACTTTTCCGGCTTTGGTGATATTACCTACGTTAAAATCCCTACTGGTAAGGGCTGCGGCTTTGTCCAATATGTTCAACGCCAGTCTGCAGAAGCTGCCATCACTCAGATGCAGGGTTACCCTATTGGAAATTCCCGCGTGCGTCTCTCGTGGGGTCGTTCGCAAAACTCCTCTGGTAATATGAATGGCCCAAGTAGTAACGGTAACAATACCTCTTCATCCAACAATAACAATATGGCATTAAATCAAAATACCCCCCTCATTGGTTCTACCCCATCTGCTGCCTCTGGCCTGGCGCATCTCGGTGGTTTCCCAACTCAACAACACTACAACCTTGCGTCAACGCAACCGTACCGCCAAGGACCTCCTCCTTCTATTTACCCCCAGATGACGATTCCTCCTCAGGCGCAACAATTTAGCCCGTTTGGCCCGCTCAATGCGCGTGCCGCTCACTTGCACCCTCAGCAACAGCAACCGTTGGCCAACGGTGCTATTGCTAATGGTGACAATACTGCTGCTGCTAATATTCCAGGTGCAGTTTCTTCTTCTTCTAGAAATAGCCTGTTTATGGCTGGTGTACCTCCTCAGATTGGTTCTGGCCCTGGTGCTGGTTCTGGATCTTTGGCTACTGCTGTTCCTGGTCAAGACCCCTCTGAGCCTATTCCTGTTGCACGCCTCAACGAGCTTTACCTTGCTGCTAGAGATGGTCGCCTAGACCGTGTTGAAGGTGATGGACGAGGTTACCATGGGGTCTACGCTCAGTAAAGAGATTATTATTTGATGCAATGAGTTTCAAAAGAGAAAAAAAAAAAAATTAAAAAAAAATTAAAATTAAAAAAAAAAAAAAAAAAAAAGAAAAAAAATAAACTGATAAAAAAAATCATAAAAAAAAAAAAAAAGACTTGAAAAACTTATCAATAAAATACAAATTTTTTAAAAGAAGGAAAAAAAAAAAAAACTCTTTTGAACTTGTTGCATCATCATATGAAGATGAATCTCACACACACTCCCCGCATATTCACCCTTAAAATCTGATCTCTTTGTTTTTTTTTTTTTTCTCATTTGTTTTTCATTTGTGTTTTTTGCTTTTTTTTGCTTTTCTTTTTTTTTTGTTTTTTTTCTCTCTCTTTCAAAGTCACTGGCCATGATATTTTGAAGGGGGAAAAAAAATAATAATAAAAAACCCCTCATTTTTTTTATTTATTTAATCACCATCCATTTTTTTTTTTTTTTTTTTTTTTTAAAAAAAGATTTTCTTTTGATTTTTTTTTTTTTTTTTTTTTTTTTTTTTTTTTTTTTTTTTATTTCATTTTTATATATATAAAAAAATTTTTTGAATTTTTATTTTTTGTATTATTTTTACATTTATGTATTTTATTTAAAAATATAACTTAACTTTAAAGCAGAAGACAAAAAAAAAAAAAAATAAAATAATAAAGGAAGTTCCAAATACCAGGCGTTATTTGACCATTTAAAACCTATTTCCTAAGTTTCATACAATGACCAACACATACTTTAAAAGGGGGAGGGGGGAGAGGGTGAAGTTGCTGATCAGCAATGATTAACCAGATGGAAAAAAAAAGGGGGGGGAGGGTCAAAGTGTATGGTGGTGATGATATATATATATATATATGACCAAATTAAAAAATGAAAAAAAAACTGTATTTTACAACGTGGACAAATCAAATTTGAATAGTATTTAAAATATTATAATTATATATATATATATATATATTTAAATTTATTATTTTTTTTTTTTTTTGAATGAATCAGGTTATGATTCTGGGGTAAAAAAAAAAAAAAATTATTTAAGTCTGTTGCAGTGTCTATAAAATGCAACTTTTTGACTAAAATAAACAATTAAACTTAACAAACACTTGTTATTCCAAAAAAAAAAAAAAAAAAAAAAAAAAATTAAATAGAAAAAAAAAATATAAACTTACTTTGAAAGTAAGATGATAAGTTATTAGAAGAATATTCCTGATAAAATACCAAAGTAATTGGTAACTTTATTTTTTTGTTTTTTTTAAAAAAAAAATATCATTTCTTCAATTTCTTCATTTTTTTTTCGTATTATTTCATTATTAATTCATTTTTTTCAATTTTTTTTTTCTCTTTCTTGAAATTATTAAAAAAAAAACCACAATATGCTCATAATCATTATATATTCTATATTAGATAAAATTCAATTTAGTTACCCTCATCAACACGGGCCTGGTAAACTTCCTTGTCCTCCTCCGAGGCACCCAGGGCCTTGTACAGACCTCCATAGGGGTACGAGCGTCGTGTAGCAATAGGTTCAGGGTAAAGATAGACATAGCAAAAGCCAGCAAAAGCAGCAACTGCAGAAAAGAAAATGACATTTCCAATGATTGCAGTTTTATTTGAATATTGATCAAAACGATCAGGAGACCAAACATCACCATAATCAAATTCACGAGAAACGGGTTCATTGAAATTACGGCGCGCTTGTTGGTCATCGTACTTGAGGTATTTGTCGCGGTGTTGCATCCACTCAAAGGGAACATCAGGGTACTCGCCCTGAAGAAAAAAAAAAAAAAACGTGTTAGTGAAATGATGATTATAAGAAAAATCAATGACACAATAATGATTAAAAATTAAAAAGAGAAGGGTATATATTTATATATATTTTAAAGGTATTTCCAAAAAAAAAAAAAAAAAAAAAAAATAATAATAATAATAATAATAATAATAATAATAATAATAATTTATGTGTGTTGATTTTTTTTTTTCTTTCTTTCTTTCTTTCTTTCTATCTATCTTTTCTTTCTGTTGTTGAACATACATTTTGTTCAGGTTGTGTAGAAGCAGAGCGGTTCTGGAGTCTAATTGCGGGTCTAGCCAGGATTTTGGTGGCAGCCAGTCTTCTAGCAGGAACTGATCGTGCAATTCTTGGTAACATTTTGGGAGGGGACGAGGGCTAGTTTATGCTGGAAATAAAGAGGTTGTAAATATTTGAGATGATAGGAAAGACCTTTTGAAGGGAACCTTTTATTTTTGCTATGTTCAAAAAAAAAAAAAAGAGAGAAAAAGAAGGAAGTAGGAAAAGTGAAAGAGAGAAAGAGAGAAAGAGAGAGAGAGAGAAGGTTTGTATGTGTGTGTGTGTGTGTTTGAATGTATGTTTGTATGTAATTGTTATTATCATCATCATATATAGGCAATTGCAAACCCGAAAAAAAAAAAAAAATTTAATTCCGGAGCTTTTTACTGGCTGGGGAAGAGTTGATGAGACAAAAAGTATGTGTCATCATTAGTCAGAAATAAGGTAAAGTTGGTAACATTTTGGGTTTAAAATTTGGTGGTAGTGATGAATTTTTTTTAATTTTTTTATTTATTTTTTATTTATTTTTAATTTAATTTTTATTTAATTTTTATTTAATTTTTTTTTTTTTGTTATATTTTCAAAATTGGAAATTTTTTTTTATTTTATATGTGTATATATATAATAAACAACAAAGTTAAAAAAAAAAAAAAAAAAAAAAAAATTAAACCTCCAAAAGACGCCACTTGGAAACCCACATCACCATCTTTTTTTTTTTTTTTTTTTTTTTTTTTTTTTCTATACATATAATAATATAACAATCTCAACAAATATCAATTAACTAATAATATAGAGAAAAAAAATTTTTTTTTTTTTTTTTTTTTTTTTTTTTTTTTTGCCAAATATGCCAACTTCTTTCTCTATACCAGCATAGAAAAATCTTACCTACCTACTTACCTGCCAAAAAAAAAAAAAAAAAATTTAAAAAATTAAAAACACACAAAAACACACACATTTACCAGCTTCTATCGTGTTCTCTTTCTTCCATATGGCCCCCTTTTCAACAGATTCAAATAACCCATCTTTACTTATTTACCAATTGCTCATCATTATATCTCCTAACAACTAGAATTAATTAAAAATATATATATATATATAAAAGTTTCATCATCAGCAATTATTTTTTAAACAATAAAAAGAAAAACCTTACCATTATTATTATTATTATTATTATTATTATTATTATTATTAATAATATATATATAAAAATATATTTCTCTCTCTTTTTTTTTTTTTTTTTTTAAAAAAAAAAGTACCCTCCAACACTCATGCCATCATACTCCTCCAAACATCATCAACAACAACAACAACAACAGCAACAAAAGCTTTCATCTTCTCCATTGCCGTCATCTTTACCTATAACTTCTGTCGCTGCTGCCGACTTTGACACTTCAGTATCTTCCAGCAGCAGCAGCAGCAGCAGCAGCAACAACAACAACAATAATAATATTAATAATGATCCTTCAACAACAACATACATACAATCGCCCGATATTATAGCACACGAAACACCCTTCTCGGCGTCTCCATCTCCGGATATTGTGCTAGATGATAACCCCTCTTCTTCTACTACAGCGGCTACAGCTACCACAAATGATGACGACCTACACGATGAAAATATAACAACTACTATCCAGCAAAACTCTCAAAAAAACGGGTCAAATAGACTCTCTAAACGAGGTATGTTGAAATAAGATATATATATATATATATATTTATTTATTTATGATTTCATGTTTTTTAACGCGTTTTATTTTTTATTTTTTTTTATATAGCTTTTCCAGGTTCTACAGCTCCAGTTACATACTCTAAACGCCGACGTGTTTCTTCTAATATTTCATCTGTTGCTTCCGCCCAGACTGCACCTTTACGGAGATCATCGCGTCGGTCAACTGCTTCACAAGTTGACTATTCTCCACAAGGTCTTGAAAACCAAAGAAAATCAAAAAACCCGCAATCACAACTCCAACACCCCATATCCACGTCTACGTCTACGTCCACATCCACATCTACATCTACTTCCACTACATCTACCCGAACACAGCGTTCTTCCATTAAACAAGAAGATTATCCTGTTGTCTTAATTAGCGAGACTCAAACAACGCGCTCTCAAACGCGTGGTCGCAAAAACTCACGTTCTGACACGCTAAACGGTAATACCAAACAACAAACAAATGGCACCAAACATCAACAACCATCATCCTCACGCCGCGCCACAACAGCCACAGAATCTCCCTCGCATTCACCTTCTCCAGCCCCTATTACAGCCACCCCTGAACAACTTGAACTTGCATCTCAGATTCAGCAAAAGAAACAGCACTTAAGCGAGGTCTACGATCGCCATGATAGTCGCGTCCGTTTATTATTCCATTTGGAAAAGTTTGTTTCACTGGTTTCGTTTGATCCTCAACTTGCTAAGCAAGATCATAGCAGCGTTTTTGAAGAATACAGACAAAAATATGATCTTTGGGGGAAAGTCGAGGCTAATGACTCTACATCCCGTCGCTCACGCGCTTCGCGTCGTCGAACTCATCTTCAAAAAGATGCACTTAATATTTTATCACCAGCTCTTTCTCCACCGTCTTCTTCTGCCATTGTTGAAATAAAAAAAGAAGAAGAAACTGGGGTTAAACATACCACCAATCGCAGATCAACATCTGTGCGTTCTGAAAGCCCTCCACGACCTTCCTCATTATCCTCCTCATCATCATCATCATTAACACGTAAACGTGGGGCTCCAGGAATAATAAAACTCAAATCAGAACTCAAACCAGAACTCAAATCAGAACCCAAATCAGAACCCAAACTAGAACCCAAATCAGAACCCAAACTAGAACCCAAACCAGAACCCAAATCAGAACCCAAAACTCGTGCCTCTGTGGTTATTAATTCAGAACCTCAGACACCGCAATTGCAACAACAGTTGCCATCGTCGTCTTTGATTAATCATCACCATCCGCAGGTCGGATCCAAGAACATAAGTGGCTTAATGTCAGATTATGGCCTTGACGATAATGATGTGATTGAAGTGATTGGCGGCAATGCCTCTAGCTCTGAGGAGTATATTAGTGATGATTTTGACGAAATTTTATTTCTCAATAGTTCACCTTCCGAATCATCTTCAGAGGACGTGCACGTGTCTTCAGAAAGCGATATCGAGTTGATTGATGAAGATACGATCGAGCCAACTTCAACTCAACATCATCATACACCTCGTCTCAAGGTCAAATTCTCACTCCCAGGTGCTACAATCACACATCCAGGTCATATTGTCACACCTCGATTTGGCTCTCTTGACCAGTATTTGCACTCGTTTGTGTCTCTTGACGATGATGTTTCAGAAAATCAGCGTGAAGCTTACATCAAAGACCAAGCAGAGCTACGTAACCGCATTAAAGAAGTCAAGGAAAGTGGCATGTATGATGTTTACCTTGAGCATCTTATGGAACATACTTCTGGATCAAATTCTGGCGGTGGAGCGTCTAACTCTAGTGGAAGTAGCGGTATTGGCAGCGGCGGTGGAGGAAGTGGTAGTGGGAGCATTGGTGCGGCTGCATCTACGGCTCTTTCATCCGCACCCCTCACAATCAAATCTGCTTCATCCCTCATTTCCAAGCTTCGTCGCTCGTTCCAAGATCCCTTCCGATTGAACCAACCGCCCACACATCACGACCATATAGTGTCTCAAGCTGTTTATTTTTCAAAACTTTTAAGCAATGAACGTCGATCTCATATTTCAAAGTCCAAGAAGGTTGCTGCCATGGTTGAGCAGTACTTTAAACGGTTATCCAACGCTGAGGAAAAGGAACGCAAACAGGAAGAAACACGCATTCGCAAGCTCGCACGTAAAACCGCACTTGAAGTCATGCGCAAGTGGAAGATTGCAGAAAAGGTTGTTTTACATCGGCGTGCCAAAAAACTCGAGGATGAAGAACGACAAGCTGGTAAAAAACAACTCAACATGATTCTAGAACACTCTGCGCAACTTTTAGAGGCCCGTGTTTCGACCAATGCCGATGCTACAAAGAAAACAGCTGACGAAGATGAGGACGATTTAATGTCTGTATCAGATGTCGATGCGGAAGTGGAAGAAGTACCGGAAGGTAATGATGAAGAAGATGAAAAAACGCCAATGGAAGATGTATCGGAAGAAGAGCCGGACGATACTGTATCCAGATTGCGCGATATTCCTGACGACCAACTCACTATTGAGGAACTACGACAAAAATACGCCGCGCTTCCCGATATTAAACTTAAATGGGATCATTCCGACGAAGAGGAAGAAGAGGAAGAAGAAGAAGAAGAAGAAGAAGAAGAAGAAGAGGAAGAGGAGGAAGTGGCAGATAGTGAGGCTGAACATATAGACCCCATTTTTGAAGATGAGGAACGAGTCAAGAAAGCAATCCAAATGGATAAAGATGCCCAGATTTCCGATTCTGATCACAGTACTGTCATGGATAGCGAAGAAGAAGAGGACGATGATATGGAAGATTCTGAAATGTCAGATTCTGATAACGAACAAGAACCTGCGGCAGGTCTTTCCGATCTTTTCAAAGAAGCTACCAGCGAACCTACAAAGCCTGAAGAAGATGAAGAAAAGGAAGAGACGAAGGTCAAAGAAGCTGAAGTCAAAAAAGAGGAAACCAAAGAAGAGGAGTCTAAAGAAAAAGAAACCAAAGAAGAGGATAGAGAAGAAAAGAAAGATAAGAAAAAAACAGAGCCTCAAGAGAAACCCGAGAAATCCAGCTCGGAATTTACTAAGCTTTCACGCCCAGCTACATCGTCACCAGCACCTCCTTCCACAACTGAACTTGTTAAGACCCCCATTCCATTTTTACTTCGTGGTTCTTTACGTGAGTACCAACATTATGGTCTTGACTGGCTCGTTGGTTTATACAACAACAATACCAACGGCATTCTAGCAGACGAAATGGGTCTTGGCAAAACCATCCAAACAATTTCTCTTATTTCTTACCTTGCATGTGAAAAACATGTTTGGGGCCCGCATCTTATTGTTGTTCCGACCTCAGTCATGCTCAATTGGGAAATGGAGTTTAAGCGGTTTGCACCAGGCTTCAAGGTTCTCACATATTACGGCAACCCCATGCAACGCAAACAGAAACGTCAGGGTTGGAATAAGGAAGACACTTGGCACGTTTGCATCACATCGTACCAGCTGGTTCTTCAAGACCAAAATGCATTCAAGCGTAAGAAATGGCACTACATGATTCTCGATGAAGCTCACAATATCAAAAACTTTCGCTCGCAGCGTTGGCAGTCGCTTCTTAACTTTAACACTGAGCACCGTCTTTTGCTTACGGGTACACCATTGCAGAATAACTTGATAGAACTGTGGTCACTTCTTTACTTTTTGATGCCCTCAAGCCGAGCTTCTCAAACCATGCCTGAAGGGTTTGCTAATTTGCGAAATTTCCAGGAATGGTTTTCACGACCAGTTGAAAAGATGGTGGAAGGTGGTAATTATGTTGATGAAGAAGTCAAAGAAACAGTGTCTAAGCTGCACCAAATTCTTCGACCCTTTCTACTGCGCCGTCTTAAGGCTGATGTTGAAAAGCAAATGCCTGCCAAGTACGAGCATGTTGTTTATTGCAAGCTTTCCAAACGCCAGCGCTTCCTTTACGATGACTTCATGTCACGGGCTCAAACTAGAGAAACCCTTGCTTCTGGTAATTTCCTCAGCATCATCAACTGTTTGATGCAACTACGTAAGGTCTGCAATCACCCAGACTTGTTTGAGGTTCGCCCCATTGTTACATCCATGGCTGCTAGCCGATCTGTTGTTGCTGATTTTGAAATTAAAGACTTTTTGATCCGCAAGCGCCTTGTTAACGACATTAGTGAATCATCCATGAAGAATGTTAATCTTGATTTTCTCAACCTCAAATTCACACAAAACGATTTCAGCCGAACGACTGGGGAGGCCATGGCAACCTCGCGTTGGGGTAACTCTAAACGGCCTTTGATCCAGGAAATCCTTTCAGATCAGCAGCAAGAGGTCACTAAGCTTCAAAAAACTACACCAAAAGACTTGTCTTCTATAAATGGTCATTTACAGTACATGAACTTGGTTGAAAAGCAGGATGAACTCGTTAATCTCGAAAGCCTCATTTACCAAAGTCACAACAAGTGTGAGCGCAAGCCAATGTATGGTGCAGATCTGATTGGAAAGCTTTCTTCAGTTGTTAGTCGGCCCAGACCAGCTCGTGGTTATGATTGGAACAAGTCTAATATTATTAGTTCCATGATGCTGGGTTATGAGGAGCAAGAGGCAGTCATGTCTGAAGTTATTGATAGATATGCTTTTGTCACACCTAAAGTTGTTTGTCTTGATATGCCGCGCCAGGTGCTGGGCCCCAAAATCTCAGAACTTCTTAGCACTATGCCTGCTGAAGAACCCATTGTTGCTATGGACGAGGCTTCCCACCTTAATTTGGTGCTTGATGGTAAAGAAAATAACGAGATTCCTCCACCCCAGTCACTTTGGATGACACCTGACTTGAAGGAGATCCAATCGCAAACTCTTTTTCACAAGACACTTGTTAAGCTTTCTATTGCATTCCCAGACAAACGATTGTTACAATTTGACTGCGGCAAGCTCCAGCGCCTTGCTGCACTTTTGCATGACCTTATTGCCAATGGTCACCGTGCCCTCATATTCACGCAAATGACGCGTGTTCTCGACATTTTAGAGCAGTTTCTTAATCTTCACGGTTGGCGCTATCTCCGTCTTGACGGTGCGACACGAATTGAACAACGCCAAATTCTCACAGAACGGTTTAATCATGACCCTAAGATTCCCATCTTCATTTTGTCTACACGATCTGGTGGTTTGGGTATTAATTTGACAGGTGCTGATACAGTCATTTTTTACGACAGTGACTGGAATCCGTCAATGGATAAACAGTGTCAGGACCGATGCCATAGAATTGGTCAAACGCGTGATGTACACATTTACCGCTTGGTTTCAGAATACACCATTGAGTCTAACATTTTGCGCAAAGCTCAACAAAAGCAAATGCTTGACAATGTTGTTATTCAGGAAGGTGAGTTTACCACGGACTATTTTACCAAGCTTTCTGTTCGTGATATGCTTGGCGATGAAAGTCTTGGTGGGCACTCTGATGAAGCGGTTCTTTCCAATTCGTCGCGTAACCTGGAGACAATTTTGGCTGCGGCTGAAGATGACGAGGATGCCAAGGCTGCAGCTGCTGCTATGAAGGAAATTTCAAATCTTGATGAGGAAGACTTTGGTGAGAATCAGAGACAACAACAACAACAACAAAAGGACCGTGCATCTAGTGTCAGTGCAGAAGCTGCTCGCAGCAGCACTCGAATTAGCACTCCTGCCAGTGATGAAGGACTTGCACCCTCGACACGGGATACCAGCACAACGCCTGGTCATGCTACTGAAGAGCCGGCTGAAGAAGAAGAAGAGGAGGAGGAGGAGGAAGAAGAAGAAGACGAAGAGATTGAAGGTATTAACAGTATTGATGACTACATGATTAGGTTCATTGAAAATGGTTATTATTGGGACTGAAACTGAAGTTTTTTTTTATAATCAAAAGAAACTAAAGAAAAAGGAATTTAAATTAAATTAAATTAAATTAAATAAAATATTGATAAAAGTAATAGATGACTAATAATTTGTCAATATCTACAACTCTGATTTACAAACGTCAGTTTGTAACAATGTAAAGTTGTGGCAATTAAACACCCAAGAAAGATATACAGATACAGAACTTTGAAATCCGTAGAAATTTGTTTAAAGACTTAAAAAATAGTTGAGTTCTTAATTTTTTTTTTTTTTTTTTTTTTGATCTTTTAAAAATTTACTACTTATAATTTTCTTTTTTCCTAAGGGGCGTTTTGAATAATTGTTTTATTGACCAAGAAAGTTTTTGAGCACGTTACTGTGCCCTAGCAAGTAAAAGTTAGCACGCTGTCATTATCGACAAGCCCTTAATAAACGTTTACCCACCCGCACACTATTTAGCATTTATCACTACAACCAACAAACGCCAGCACACAACTACCCTTTTTTTTTTTTATATTGAAATCCACGCACATACATATGGACAACTACAACAATAAGACGTCGCAGTTGTCGCCAATTTCTGTGGACTCTATTTTCCTTGTAACAAATGAATGTATTTACATTACGTCTGCCATGCGCAAAAACGCCCGCTGGGCACAGTCCAGCATGGCGGCGATTCTGGGTGTAGCATCTATTGCCGACAATGCAGAAAGCGATATTGCCTCGCGCTGGGGTCTAAGAGGCAAATCATCTTCTAGCGGTGTAAGTTTATTGAAAGATAAACTGAAAAAAAACTAACTGTTGAAATAGGATAATCCGCTTGTGGCTGGGTTCGCAAGACTCCGCGCAGATTTGACACAGATTACAGATATCAGAGAATTACCTGCAGACGTTATTTTTGCACCATTTCTTGAAGTAATTAGTTCACAGGCTACAACGGGTCCTATCACCTTTGTTGCTCTTTCGTCAATTAACAAATTTCTCGACTACAGAGTAATTTCTCCTGAATCACAAAACTTCCAGCTGGTCATTTCTCAGCTTGTTTTCTCTATCACACACTGTCGATTTGAAGCCACAGATCAGTCTGAAGATGACACAGTGCTTCTTAAGATTCTTAATATAATGGAGCTTCTTGTTTGCGGGTTTGGTAATGACTATCTAAGCGACGAAAGCCTGTGTGACATTATCGAGACGTGTTTGAGCATGGCGTGCCAAATAAAGCGTGGCGACTTGCTTCGACGATCGGCAGAAATGACCATGATTAAGCTTACAGAGTCAATCTTTGCACGTTTAGCTGAGCTTGATTCGGAAGACGACCTCGATTTGCTTTCTGCAGATAATCTGCAAGATCACCTTGCCAACCCACCTCCTCAAGTCATCAAACCTACTGAAGAATCACCTGAAACTGAGACAGTGGCAACTAACACTAATAATAACCCACAAGATATCCCTGTCGAAATTACCTCCGTTAATGACACTATCCATACTTCAGAAGATCCCGTGGATCTTGATACTCTCGAAATCCCAACGGCAGCTGCACCTGTCGCTTCAACCAATGGCCAAAAGACATTTCAAAAATACGGTATTGCTTCAATCCGCGAGTACCTTCGCGTTTTAATATCTATCATCGATTCGGCCAATTCTCATCAGTACACAGATTCAACCCGCATTATGGTGTTACATTTGATCAATGTCGCTTTTGAAGTGGCTGGATCACAAATGGCCCGCTTCCCCTCCCTACTCGACCTCACTACAACAACTCTTTTGAAGCACCTTTTACAATTTACACGTTCCGAAAACCCTCATCTTTTGCAAAAATCTCTTCGTGTATCGAGCACAATTTTCCACACTTCTCGCCAAAACTTGAAGCTTCAGCAAGAAATGTTTTTAACATACATGCTGACATGCTTGAGCCCGATTGCTGAAATTCCCAAGGAAGAGGGTGTGGACGATATTTTTTATAATGGTGTGCCCAGCATTCCGCGCACTGTGATTAATGCATCCCCTCATCCTTCCAAAGTGTCGACACCAGTGGGTGGCAAGTCTGCAACAGCTGCATCATCTGCTTCTGATGGAACTCTGCTGCCTTCTTTCATTAATATGCGAAGTCCAGATGCACGTGAAATGATGGTGGAAGCTTTAACAGGTCTTACCCGCATTCCAAACTACTTTGTTGACTTGTTTGTCAACTATGACTGTGACGTGGATCGTGCTGACTTGTGCGAAGATCTCATTGGATTTCTGTGTAGAAACGCTTACCCTGATTCTGCTACATGGTCTACATCGAGCGTACCGCCTTTGTGCTTGGATGCTCTATTGGCTTTCCTTTCATCTTTAGCTTACCGACTTGACAATAACGATTACTCTGAAAACGATAAGAAGGTATCATCATCTTCTTTACAAAATAAGCAACGCAAGCGAATTGTCATTGAGGTCACAGATCTCTTTAATACCAAGCCTAAGAAGGGTGTTCCTGCCATGGTGGAAAGAGGCCTTATTGAGGATGATAAGCCCGCTACAGTTCTCAAGTTTTTGCAAGGCTCTGGCCGCATTAATAAAAAGGTTCTGGGTGAGTTTTTAGCTGCTCCACAGAATCCAGAGTACTTGGATCTTTTCATAAAAAGCTTTAACTTTGAAAACAAGTCACTGGATGAGGCCATGCGCGACCTTTGCACGGAAATTCGTCTTCCTGGTGAGTCTCAGCAGATTGAGCGTATTATGGAAAAGTTTGCTGAGCGATATTGCGAGTTCAAGTCCAATACTGAGTTTGTCGCCGATAAGGATGCAGCCTTCATTCTCAGTTATGCAGTCATTATGCTTAACACAGACTTGCACAATCCACAAGTCAAGAGCCACATGACCAATGAAGAGTTTAGCCGTAATTTGCGTAAGATGAACGCTGGCGAGGATTTCTCTCCTGAGTATCTTGCTTCTGTTTATTCCGCAATTAAGGACAAGGAGATTGTCATGCCTGAAGAACATGATGACGATGAGTCGTTTGACCACATGTGGCGCGAACTTCTGATTAAGGCTCCACAAGCTGGGACTGCAATCCACCTTGCAAGTGGTGTTTTTGATAAGGAAATTTTTGAGGCCTCATGGCAACCAATTGTCTCAACCTTGTCTTATATCTTTGCCACAGCTACCGAAGATACCGTTTTTTCAAGAGTCATTAAAGGATTTGATGACATTGCTCAGATTTCCAACCGATACCAGATTGCTGGCGTGACTGATCAAATCATTTATTCACTGGGGAAGATTTCGACTCTTACCTATGGAAACTTGTCAGTTCCATTGTCTACGATTGAAATGACCACCGATGCGAATGAAAAGATTGTTGTCAGCGAGCTTTCTGTTCAATTTGGTGAGGATTTCAAAGCCCAGTTAGCATCTATTATTCTTTTCCGCATTGCTAAAAGTAACAGCTCTTTTATTTCCGAAAGCTGGTCACAAATTCTTGTTCTCATTACCAATCTTTACCTACATTCTCTTTTTTCTGCGCTTTCTCAAAACTTGCAATATGGAATCCCACCTCTTCCTTTTGTCAAACCAGTTCATGTATTACAAAAGGGCAAGTCTTCAAAAGACGCTGGCTTGTTTTCTACTTTGTCATCTTATCTTACTGGCTACAATGACTCTGTTCCTGAGCCTACTGATGAAGAGGTTGAATCTACACTTTCTACTGTTGATTCAATAAGATCTTTTGAACTGCCTGAATTTCTCGACAAAGCACTTAATACATCTTGGAAACATATTGTCAACAGCGGCCTCGGAGTTATACCTAGTCTTGAAACACTGTCCCCCCCTAACCGCCAAAAGTTTTATCCTTCAATTTTATTTTTACTCGACATTGTGACTCTTGCCGCCATCCATTCCAAAGATTATGTTATTCAGAAACAGGTTTTTGAAGTTTTTAAGCAGTATATTTCTGAATGGGAAGTTTCAGATAACAGCTTCCTGACACGATGTATTATTTACTACTTTGTGCTATTGCGTAATTCTTCCATCGTTATGGAGGATGATCTATTTGAAGCATTGACCATTGTTTCTGAGATTAAAGAGGTTGTTTTAAGAAAATGTGTGGGTCAACTTGTTAATCCACTTATTTCACTTGCAGACGAAGGTTCTTGGACCTCTCCACTGGTTCTGAAGAAATCTACCGCCTATTGGCAGCTTTTCAAACTTGCTGCTAGCAGCCGTGACTGTACGCAAAAAGTGTTTAGCTTTGTTGAAAAGCTTGCTGTTGCTTCTAAACCAGGCCACGAAGGCTCCATATGTGAGGATAATGTGAGTGGAATTCTTGAAGTGTTTGGCGAGATTGTGAGCGTGGGAGCTTGTGGTGCGCAGTTGGAGCAGAACAAGGCTGCAATTGCTTATGAATTCAAAAAACAATTTGATCAGCAAACTGCTATTAAGAAAGCCAAGGAGGTGATCGCCAACATGGAAGTAGACGTACGACGATCTGTGCATGCGCTAGACATAATTGCATCACTGGAGCCTTGCATTGAGAAACTTGCCGATAAAGCTGAAGAAGAGGAAAGTGGGAAACAGTCTGCCTGGACCAAAGTGTGGTTACCATACGTGCGGACATTGTCACAACAGTGTATTAACCCATCCCGCAAGATCAGACACCAAGCGTTTGCATATTTCCAAAAGACCTGTTTATCACCATTTTTGCAAACGCGTGCAGACTTTGATTGGATTATATTGTTTGACGAAGAGCTGTTCCCATTGTTTGATGCCTTGCTAAATGCCGAGGTATATGAGACTGACCCCAAGGGCATGAGCCATACACGACTTCAGGCCGCAGCACTTTTGTGCAAAGTGTTTTTGCAATATGTGGCCGGAAACTTTGAATCACAGCGAGCTGCTTTGGCTGGCGAGGGCGTGGCAATGGAAGAATTGCGGCGTGCTCGCAATGCAGAGCTTTTCAAATACTGGATGCGAGTTTTAGATACGATCGATAGATTGATGAATAGTGCTGGAAAGCAATCGCAATTACAAGCCGCCAACCGATCACACCGGGATACTCCTCCTCATGGTCACCGCACTAGTAACAGTAATACGAACAATACTGCAAACGAGACTCTTGAAGCCCTTAATGAAAGTGTGGTGGAGTCTGTGAAAAATCTTTTGCTAGTTATCAAGGCCAGTGAGTTGCCGCAAGATGAAGAGTTTTGGGAAGAGACCTGGAAGCGAGTTGAAGCCATTTGGCCTGGGCTCCGTGCTGATCTTCGGGCACGTACCGGTGTGTCTAAAGAACAAAAATCCGAAGAAGAAAAAGCGGACGAAGAGCCTCAAATTGAAGCAAGTGAAAAATCTTCAGAACAAGTTTTATAGAGTAGTTAACGCAAGTATAGCAGCGATTTTTTTTTTTTTTAAACATGGGGTTTTTTTTATGAGTTTTCTTTTATTTTAATTTTTATATAATACCTCGTGTGGGGGAAAAGAAGACTTTTTCTGCAATAATGAATGGCGATGGTGAGTTTTTATGGTTAAAGTCGGGTTTAAAGTTAAAAAAAAAAAAAAAATTAATAAATAAAAATAAGCCAGGTCAGGAGTAAGGTACTCTTTTATTTTTTATTTATAGTATACGTCAAAAAAAAAAAAACTACAAAATCTACCAAAATTTACCCTCTAATAGTCAACGGGATCCAAGATTGTGCCACTTTGGATAGAACCCCAGCCAATAAGACGCCAGTGCTTGGCGATTCTTCGTGAAAGCGCAATCTTCTCACCAATCTCAGTGCATGCAGGAGTGGTAAGCGCCAGCTTAGCCATATCAGCTTGGATACCGACGACCTTAGCACCGGCGGTTGTGGAACCGATATTAACCATGAGAACTTCACCCTTGGTAAGCTTCTCAACCTTGGCGCTCTTCTTGTTCTCGGTCTTGACACCAAGCAGACGACGCAGCAAGAAGAAGTTAACTTCAAGCTCAATGTAGATATTTGGAAGATGGCCCTTGTGGCCAAGAACCTGACCGACAAGTCTGTCAGCACGGCACAGAGTAGGATCAACCTTGGTACCAACACCAATAAGACCACCAGGGACGGCAAATTTAAGGTCATTGTTCTCAGCAAAGAGAGTGGCAATTTTAGAGCGAATGGGTCTGCAGATGATTTGGTTGTTGCTGCCACGCTCGACGATACCTGGTCGGATCTCAATTTCATCATTGATGCGCAGAACACCAGAAAGAATGGAACCACCAGCGACACCACCCTTGAGCTCGTCAATATCAGCACCTGGCTTGTTGACGTCAAAGGAACGAATGACAATAAGCTTGGGCTTAACAGTAAGATCGCGCAGAGGAACAGGAATCTTATTGACAATGAACTCATTGACTGCATCGATGTTGTACTTAAGCTGAGCGGAAATGGGAACGATGGGGGCACCATCGGCGGAGGTACCCTTAATAAACTTGAGAATAGACTTGTAGTGCTCGAGTGCAGCATCCTCTTTGATCAAATCGACCTTGTTTTGCAGAATGATGATGTGTTTGAGCTTCATAATTTCAATGGCAGCCAAGTGTTCTGAAGTCTGGGGCTGAGGGCAGGTTTCGTTACCGGCAATAAGCAGCAGGGCAGCATCCATGACTGCAGCACCTGACAACATGGTACTCATCAGAATATCGTGACCAGGACAGTCAACAAACGAAACATGGCGCAGAAGCTGGTATCGGCCTTCACAGCCGGGAGCCTCACACTTTGGTGAGATTTCCTTGTCTGATCTGAAAGAGCGGTAGCATGCAGGTCTGGGGCACTCTGGGTTAGAGCAGCGGTAGATTTTAGCATTGGCGTAACCAAGACGAATAGTAATATTACGCTCCAACTCGTTCTTGAAGCGGACAGTTTGAACACCTGAAATAGCCTTAACAACAGTTGATTTACCGTGTGCGACGTGGCCAATGGTACCAATGTTGATGGTAGCCTGGCGGCCAATGATTTCGGGAGACAAGGGAGTAAGCTTGTCAAAGTCTGGGTTTTCGGGTTGAGGAGGAAGACCACCGCCTTCCTCAAACTCGCGCTGGTGGCGTTCCTCGGGCGTCAGACCGTCAGCATCCTTGTCATCAGCTCCCTGAAAGCTAACAGATTTTTTTGTGGGAGCAGTTTCTCCAGAAGGTATCGACTCAGTGGCGACCTCATCGGCAGCTTCAGAGGTTATTGGGGCCTTTTCATTGGAAGCGGCGGCGTCTTCTTCTTCGTATTCTTCACCCTCAGAGTATTCAAACTCATCGGCAGGCTTACCGGCAGAACCATAATCGTAGTTGCCGATAACGATATCAGGGGTTTGTTCCTGGAGTTCGGACATGTTGTGTCTGTATTGGTGGTTGGGTTATATGTTTAAAAGGGAAGGGACAGAGGAGAGTGAAAAATTTTAGATGGGAAAATTTTGTGGTGGTGCCCCCGATGGAGATGGTACTGGTGGTGGTGAGTTTTTTTGGTAGAGGGTATCAATTGAGTCATTGAAAGTTACCCGGAAATTTAGTTTCATGGATAAAGTTAAAACTATGCATCACATGATATAATTACCCTGCTTCGCCACATTTTTTACAGTTATCTGAATCTTGTAAAAAAAAAAAAACGTTAACATTTTGTGTGAATTTTTTTTTTACTTCATTATTATATTAACTAATTGCTATTATTCAATTGGGCTCTTCTAGTCTATTGTATATCAATTTAGATAATTTCTATTATGTCTGTTTTGAATTTTTTTAATATCTACTACAATAACTTGTTTTTATAATTCATGAGTTTTCCCTAGCACTGGCATGCACCACTATGCTGTAAATCGATATTTTTTTTTTTTTTTTCAGATCAATTAAAGTATATCAAATCAATTATAAAATACTCTACAGTGTTATCAATATGTTTTTTTTGCAAGAGTTATTTCGTTCTAGATTTAATTATAAAATACCAATTTATTTAATATATTTATTAAAGGCGACTGAAGAATAGCTTTCGAGTCAAAATACCCCCAATATATTTTAAAATTATCATGATAATTCTTAAATAAGTTCTACTTTCTGTATTTTACGGTACTTGCATGGAAATTTGTGATGCTTATCTTTAATTGGTTTTGAATTTAAACTGAATAATATGATAAAATAAACTTGTTAAATTATTTTTTGGTTCACAATTTCTTGAAGTCTTTGAAGAAATGGGTGAATTCGCTATAGCAACTTTTAAAAGGATATCTGTTGCTTATGATACCTTCCATTTTATATGGCTTGAAGCCTATTTATGCTTTTGATACCCTAAATGAGTCCTTGATACAAAGAGGTTTGTGTTTGGATATAAGATGGCCAAATATCAATATTTCAAAAACATTCATGATTGCATGAGGTTTACAAAGATGGTTATCATACTGAGCATACTAAAATGATAAAATTAAAAAGGAAACCGGGTAGGAGAGTTTGCAAAATGGAGCTTGATTAGGAGTTTGATGATTTGCTGATGTCAGTGGTAATTTTATTGGTGCTCGTTTTTTTTTTTTTTTTTGATTTATTTGAAAATGATATCTGGGACTTATTGATGAAGAAGAATTAGAATAGATTTTTTAATTGATCTCTGAGTGTTACATTTTCCAATGATTTATTACCATTATTGATATTGATGATCTGGAATGGTGCTACCAGCTAAAACTTTTCCTATTAACCAACAATAGTTTATAACCACAGTGAATTAATTATTCTAAAAAAATTGAGAAACTGTTAAATACAAATATTAACTACAGCTTTAAAAATATTCTATTAAATCTAAACAATACTTGGTTAGTTTTATTACATGATGTAGTATTACAATCAATACAGTATGTATCATTCATTGTCTCATAAATCAACTGGTAAAGTTCAAGGTATTGATGAAAATAAAAGTTTTATATAAAAACTTTAACAAGTATTATGATTATGTGATTTCAAACTTAACATGAGAGATAATGTCTTATGAAAGCTATAAAAAAAACGAAAAAAACTTGAATACCACGTTTGTAAAAACAACTTTTCAATTGCTTTAAACTTTATAAACAAATTAATTGTAGACTCAAATGTATCAATTTTATATTGAAACCAAATTCGTTAATTAATCTTTAATATTTAAAAGTTGTTTTTTAACTGTTTTATAAGAGTTAGAAAGCTTTACTTTGAGGTTATACAAGGTTTTTTTAGTACACTTATTTGTTAAGCTTAATCGTCATTAAAGAAATTTGTAATAGCAAAATTTAAAGATTGATATGTAAAAATTTACTTGTATTTATTAAATAAATTTAACATTCTACTATATAAATCAATTTCTTGGGCTTATTTTTTTCTGCTAATTAATGTTATTATGTACTGCTTTCAATCTATGAAACAAATTTAGTCAGACCATAAATTACATAGCTAGGGATATTACAGCACTGGTACAAAAACCTGAAAGAATAAAACATTGAATAACTTGGGTTACAAGCATTTCTATGGAATTCTGTTTTTACAGATTGATTTAGTTTCCAATTTGGAATCGATTGATACCACTTTGAAGCCAATCTGAGAGAAAAAGTGTTTTCCAATTCTTGAAAAAAATGATTTGTTAGCAAAAGCATAGTTTACGCAAGGGTTAGGGTTTATAAAAGTTGCATTTGAAAAGTTGGAATTTTAAATAATAAATAAGATAGAATTGTAGATCTTATTAAAAGGAATTGTTTGGTAATGTCATTGTTAAATTATAGTTTATGTGAAATGAGATATCGCGATTTTTGGTAACTGGATTTGTGAAGTTTCAAACATGTTTTGAAATTTTCAAAATGTTAAATTACTCTCACCACAAACATGTTACTAGATATTAAACTATACTAATGGAATCCGCTTAACAAGAGCTTCAATTCTATCTCATTTATTATTTAAAATTCCAACTTTTCAAATGCAACTTTTAGAAACCCTAACCCTTGCGTAAACTATGCTTTTGCTAACAAATCATTTTTTTCAAGAATTGGAAAACACTTTTTCTCTCAGATTGGCTTCAAAGTGGTATCAATTGATTCCAAATTGGAAACTAAATCAATCTGTGAAAACAGAATTCCATAGAAATGCTTGTAACCCAAGTTATTCAATGTTTTCTGCTTTCATTATTTCGTACTCATGATGTAATATTCACACTGTGTAATTTGTGGTCTTAATTATAGTCATGTGATCTAAGGGTATTTCAATCAGAGTTGTTGGTTATTCAAAACTTGTGGTAATTAGAAGACTTCAAAATCAGCTCGTTCATATATATAAATCAAATCGTTGAAATCAATTAATAAGATAATATAACTGTTTGATAATCTATGTATATTATTCAAATAAGTTGTGCTTTTTTTTTTTTTTTTTCAAATTTATAGGTAATTGACTTCTAATGTATAAAAGCATGTATGTCAATTCAAAATAGCACCGAGTTTACAATCATGCAAAATCAGAATTGAAAGGCTCATAATTGATTGACTATAAAAAGATATTAATTAATTTCAATGTAATTAGGTATGATAAAAATAAAGAAGTATTTCAGGGCCTAACTCTCAAGTCATTACAAACACAATATTTCATCTCCATAACCGATAGTGTCAAAACTTTTAACCATAGAAACAATAACTTTCCTGTTTTTTTTATAAGTCAAAAAAAAAAAAAAAATAAATATTAATATGATGATTAAGTTGTGGAATTGGGACCAACTAAATTTTTTTCAAATTGACATATGAAAACCCGTCGTTAAGATTATTTCATTGTACATTTGTCAAAGAAAATGATAACCATGGCAAAAAAAAAAAAGAAAATAAACGAAAATTGAATTGGTTATGGTGATGGTAGTGGTGATAAGTGTGAAATCTTGTTTTGTCTCGTCTTTGCTTAGGTTAGCTTAGGTTAGCTTAGGTTAGCATAGCATATTAGCTTAACTTATTAGCTTAACTTATTAGCTTGATTGAAAAACTAACAAGTTATGTGCAAATATTTAACCGTTATCTTTCAAAACTTGAATTTATTATATTATCTTCAGTGTTTATTAAAGAAGAAGGAGAGAAAAAAAAAAAAAAAAAAAAAAAGAGTTTAAAAGTCTATTTTCAACTTAAACAAATTCCATTTCTGCAACTAATTTTTTTTTTTTCATCGTTGTTAACAAAAGAAATCAAGCATTAAGTATTTGAGACATATATATATATATATAAAGATAATAAAAAAACAGTATAAAATGTACATGCAAAATGAAAAAAAAAAAGAGAAAGAAAGAAAAAAAAAAAAAAAGAAGTCCATCTTTCAGTTAATCAACGTCAATTAACCCGAGATTTCCTTTTTTTTTTATTATTTTTTCCTTTTTTCCCCCCTCTAAAACTCAATTAAAGTGCAAGAGTCCGACCCGCGGAATGAGCTCACAAAATGCACTATCATCATCTTCATCGTTAGTTTCTGGGCACAGGCCCTCCTCCACATCATGGAAAAAGTCATCACAAGCGTCATCTTCTTCCTCTTCTTCTTCTTCGTCATCTTCGGTATAAGCATTGATATTGGTTGTGCTACCATCACGGTAAGTTGGGAAAGCAAATGATGCAGATGATGCCTGTAGCAATTGTTGTTGTTGTTGTTGTTGTTGCTGCTGTTGCTGTTGTTGAGCACGTGCGCTTTCCTCGCTAGTCACTTCCTGGTCCCCCTCATCATTTTCTCCATCTGGTTTGAGCAATTTATGCTGTGACGTGTTGTAAGATCCACAGTTGGCACACTTAAGTCCTAGGAAATGGAACGGTACGTTGGATTTTGCCTGACAGTCATTGCATACAATGATGGAGCGCCAGGTCGAGTAAGGTTCTGGCATTGGCTGGTTTTCAATTTCATTGTCAAGAATGCGGAACTGAGCAGCCATATTAACCACAGAGCGTGAGCATGTGGGACACTTGTAGGACGTTTTCGTATGTTGCTGGTAACACTTTTGATGGATGGAGTGTCCGCATAGCATAAAAACTACTGTTTCTGTAGAGGTAAACATATACTCGCCACAGATGGGACATCCACATTCAGTAGAATGCTCAATGCACCGGTGCTGGTCCTGGAGCGTAATGGACATACATACGTTACACGTTTTGCAATGGAAAAAGTCCTTGCCCAGGCCTTCACCAATGCGACACAGCCCACAGTCATCACAGTGGTAAATGGCCTTACCGCATTCGTCGTCCCATAGTTTACATTTCAAGCAAAAGTAGCGTGCCATGGTTTCCCCGCAATGAGCACAATCCTGGGCCGCCTGCTGAGCTACCCCGCAGTGCATGCATAGCATGTGCCGCGTCTCGGGCCGCACAAGAGTATGGGAAGGTTCCGCAGCGTCGTGACAAAGTCGACATGTATACCATTTTTTACAAGTCGAACACTCGACCTTGCAACCACGTTGGTAATGTTCGCAGCCAAGAACATCATCGTCGGACCCAGGACAGTATGTGGGTGTACGGTCTGCATCGGTGACCATGAGAGTTGAGGAAGATTCTCCTTCTCCTTCTTCTTCTTCGTCGTCGTCATCGTCGTCTACTTCTTCATCGTCTTCCTCTTCGTAATCATCATCATCATCATCATCATCTGAGGGCCTGTCAGGATGAGTAGCACGGTAATAGTTTGCTGTCATGAGTTTCTGGATACGACGGTCGCGCTCTTTATCAGGAAGTTTGAGTTTTTGAATCTCACGGATTTGTTTACGTACTGCATTTTCATCAAACAGTTGAGCGACAGTGCAATGTTGAGTATGATGAACATGGCTATGAGAACGGTGGTGACGGTGGTGATGGTGGCCACGGCGAAGTTTGCGCGAGGCCCTTTTGGCTGTATTATTAGCTGTTGTTGTTTGTGTTGGAATGTTGCTAGTGTTGTCACATTTTTCACCTGCGTTGCTTCTAGTGTTAGGACTAGCATCGCGTGCCGCACCAAAAAAGGCATCCAAGCTACGTAGGAGTCTAGCTGTCACGGGGGCAGAAACAGGCGAGACAGGAGGACACACAGTAGGTTGGATAGCGCGCGTGATTCCAGAAGGCTCACCACCAACAGGAGTCTGGGCCATGTTTGAGTTTAATGCATTATTATTATTATTATTATTATTATTGTTGGTAGACATGACTTCCTCGAGACATATGCTGTGAACTGTTTTTAATGTGTTTACAGTGTCGCCAACAGAAGCTGTGCGCATGGCGTTCCATGACTCGTTGAAGTGTTTCATGTATCGTTGAAGAGCAGGCCATTTATCAGAGCATTCATCGTCAGCGAAATCGGCAGCGTCGTCCGAGTCTTCGTCTTCAGCATCAGCGTCATCGCTTTCTGGGTGTGAAGAAGAGGAGGAAGTTGATGATTCAGCATTTGGTACCAGGGAAGTACTAAGTGTTGTTGATGTGGCAGAATGATCAGGACGATCATGTTTTGAATGAGATGTTGAAGAGTGTTTAGAAAAAGTAGTTTCGCCATTAGTCATTGCCGATAGCCGACGGTACAAAGGCAAGAATTTGCCAATGTTTTCTAGGTCCGAGTCAGAGTCGGAGTCGTTGGAGCCGTCGGAGTCATCAGCCGAAGAGGAGGAGAAAGCGGCGGCACCTGCGTATTCTGTAGTGGTGCGGGATCCAGGGAAGACGACAGTTTTCAGAATACTGTTGAGCGTTGAGAACCGTTGGGATGCGGTGGCAGAAAAGGAGCCTGCGGAAGAGGGTTTCTGGGTAGCTGGAAGAGTAGTAGTAGTAGTAGTAGTAGTAGTAGTATCGAGATTAGACGAGGTTGGCGAGGAGGAAGAGGTGGTGGTGAGAAAATAGCCGAGAGGAGACGACGAGCAAGACGATGACGACGAAGATATGGATTTGGATAAGGATTTATGGAAGAGGTTATCATCACAAGAGCCATCATATTCAGAGGATGAGTAGTATTGATCATTGTCGTGGTCTTCTATTGAGTTGTTGTTGTTAGAGTTAGAGTTAGAATTTGTTTGTGAGTTGTTATCCGAAAGACCCCAACAGGACGGTCCATGTTGAGGGTGGTCGTCAGCATCTTTGATTTGGAAAAGATGCGAGAGCTGTGCTGGGATGCGCAACGCAGGCATATAAGGTGGCATTAGAAAAGCGAAAGTATTTTTTTTTTTTTTTAAAGTGATAAGGAAAAGTATTTAAATTAAATTAAAATATAAAAAAAAAAAAAAAAAAAAAAAAAGAGAATTCCAAGTGGGTTTTTATATATAAAAAAAAAATTAAAAGAATGTTTTTGTATTGTTGATAGAATTTGTTGGATGTATATATATTTGTGAAAAAAAAAAAAGCTTAGAAATAAAAAAAAAATAAAAATAAAAATAAAAATTTTTGAAGTTTTTTGTTGGATGTTTTTTTTTTTTTTTATTTTATTTTATTTTTTTTTTTACGCATATAGTTAGGCCGTGGGGGTGTTTGTATATATTTTTTGTATATATATTTACATAATTATGTGTGTGTGTGTGTGAGAGAGATGCGAAAAGGCCTAAAAAGGGAAGGAGTAGAAATAAAAAAAAAAAAAATAAAAATAAAAAATAAAATAAAAAATAAAAAAAAAATGACACCTCAGATTAAATCACGTGATAAAATAATCTAATCAAGATTAACTATAACAACTACAATAATTTAATTTAATTTAATTTAATTTAACAAATAGTAAATGGTTACATTAACATTAAACTCACTTCCCTCAAGATTGGTCTAATAATATGCGCAAATAAATCAACCTTCCTATCCCTTCACATACACCCCATACTTTCCCACCAAAAAAAAAAAAAAAATCAATTAAAAGACCCACCATAACCACCAACAACAACAACAACCAACAATAATATCCTTTTCCCAACAAACGCCAGCTCAGCAATCCATTTGAAATCCATTTGCAATCTATTTTGTATCTTTTTTTTTTTTTTTTTCTTTCTTTTCCCAATTCTCCCAATAAATACAATGTTACAGCCTGCAGAATGGCGTGCTCATTATCGTGCCCTCACAAGACTAGGACATAAAGCTGTCGGTACCTCAGGTCAACTTTCACGCGCATATACTGCTGCTCTTCGTTCCCGATTCGCAGACTCTTCTCGTACCAGAATCCTCATTTCTCAAATACAACAACAACAGCAACAGCAGCAGCAGCAACAGCAGCAACAGCAGCAACAGCAGCAACAGCAGCAACAGCAGCAACAGCAGCAACAGCAGCAACAACAATTATCGTCAACTTCAGATGCACCTTTGGAATCCCTTATTAGAGACCGCTTAGAGTCCACTCGTCGGTTTGTAGCCAATGCCGCAGCCGGTGCTATACAAGTACGCGTACAACGGAAAGATCGTGAGGCACGTACATTAGAATCCCAGATTTTGACTTTTGCATTGGCATCGCTTACAACTGCACCCACATTACCCAAAGCTCAGCCAGAACCTCGCGCTGCTAAACCTCCATTGGAATTAGTACTTTTACAGAATTTGTTGACAGTGGATCGAGCGCTAAGTGAATCGTTGGCGAAAAGCAAGTATAATCCGAATCAAGTGCCATCTACAAATACAAATTCAAATTCAAATACAAATACAAATTCATACACAGAAAAAAATAAGGAAAATCGCTCGCGGGCCGGGAAAAATTCCTACGTTAACCCGGGACCATTACTGTTCAAATCAGCGGTACACGAACTTAATCAGTCCATGGGCATGTGGATATAAATAAGCAGTTGGATATATATATATATATATATAAGCTTAAAAAAAAAAAAAAAAAAAAAATGGGGTCCACAGAGCACGGAACAAAAAATCACAAAAAAAAAAAAAAATTTAGAGTGGGGCTTTAAGCACAAACACAAAAATGGTTATAAGAAATAGATTTCATCCAAAATAAACAAAAATAATAAAAACAATAATAATAAAAAAAAAAAAAAGCAATATTCATTAATTCATTTATCTCAAATTTTTTTTTTCTTTCTAATCTCCCTTCTCAGATAAAACTTGCTTAACGGGCTCAGTCTCGTGAATGTATAAGCCGTGGTCTTGGATGTACCTGATAACACTATTGGGGATAAGGTACTGGACACTCATACCACGGCGGATAAAAAGACGCACCTTGGTCGAACTAATATCATTGTAAATGAGCTGCTTGATAACAAGAACATTTCGACGGTGTTCGTACATGATATCATGAGAAAGCAAGAATGAGCGCACATCAGATCCTGTACGTTCCACAATCAAACACCCGTAACGACCTAGAATATGGTGCAAATCGTCTTCAGCCCATACATTGGGCTCACCCATCGATTCAATCAGGTCACCGCCGGCCAGCAGCATAATCTTGACACCCTTACGGCGGCCAGAGGATGTCGAGATCCCGCCGCGTTTGATATTGATTTCGTGGTTAAAATGGTCCAGTACAACGGCCGTGCGCTGGTACGTAGGCTGTAAAGATTCCCAGGCATCCACCATGAGCCAAGAGGATGTCCGCTCGCAAGCCAATTCACACATACGTACCCGGTGCTTTGCTGCAGCCAGCCCTTGTTTTTTATAGTTATCTGAAACCGGCGAGTAGTATCCACCAATGACCTCAAACCGGGTTTGCTCACGGATCGAGTCCATGGCCATCTCAAACATTCGGAGATGAAGATAGGTAATGGGGGAGAAAGAGCCGCACGCGACAATCACAAGAGGCGACTTAGTTTCGTCCTGCATGACGCGGGCGAGGCGGTGGGTCGGGAATTTGTAGTCCGCTAGACTGCGGGCTTGTCTTGTGACGCCAAGCGGAACTTCCTCGAGGTCTGCCGAATGAACAACTGGTCGTGCACCGCCTGTTGCAGCCTCTAGAGTGTATGGGGATCCATTATTACCAGCGTCATCTGCATCGTAGTAAAAGGCGGTGCGATGGGGATTTGTATGAGAATTAGATCTGCTTGATTTGTAAGTGGAGTTGTAAGAGGAACAAGAGTGTGGTATTGTTGGCATTGTGGGGACAGGAGGGGTTTGAGGAACAAAACTTTGGTCTGTAGGAGAGCAGCCAGTGTTAATTTTGTCTGGACCTATATCACTATGGGCTGGTCCCAAGCGTGGGAATGGTGCATCATCGTGGCAAAAGGCTGCTGGGGTAGTTATGCTAGCAATGTCATTTTCATTTGGGAAGGAGGAAGAAGATGAAACAGACAAATGGTCCTGTTGTTTTTGTTGCTGTTGCTGTTGCTGTGGTGGTGGTGGTGGTAAGATGGTTTGTTTTGAAATTTCGTCAGAATCATCAATGGCCGAGACAGTAGGTGGTGGGGTTGTAGCGCGGTAGAGTTCTGAGGGGATCCGGGGGATTTCTGCGGGGACAGGAGTGGGGGACCCGGAGACGTTGGAAGGGACGGAGGACCCGACACTATCAGCCGAGGATTTATGGGCCAGATGTGGTTGAGCAGATTTAGGAGTTTCTGAAGAAGAATATCCAGGGGAAATGCTGATGATGGAGGAAGGCTGTTGAGATAAGGCTGCAGTTACAGATTTGTCATTGTGAGATGACGAAGAAGGAGAAGAAGAATGGGCGGCTGTTTTTGATCCACTTGTATGGTTATTGTTGATTTGAACATTATTATCATTATTATAACCATCATCTTTAATTAATTTGTCACCTGAGATGGTGCCATTTTGTTGATTTGGCTGTTTCAGTGGAATGGTATTATTATTGTTATTATTATTATTTGTTTGAGAGGAAGGGGATATGGGAAGAGCCGAGGCAAGATTATTGTCGGGGCTCGGGTTGTGTGCGGGAACGGCGACAGTTGCAGTTCCAGCAGTAGAAGTAGTAGTAGCAGCAGCAGCAGCAGCAGCAGCAGCAGCAGCAGCAGCACTGGTCATTTTTGAAGTCAAAAAGGGCTTTTGAGTAGATGTAAAAGTGGATTTATTAGGAAAGGAAGAAGAGGAAGAGGAAGAAGAAGTAGAAGTAGAAGAGGAAGAAGGGAAGGGAGAAGAAAAAGAAGAGTTAAACGAGCGGGGGGTTTGAAGATTTTGGTGGAGGAGGAGGAGATTTTTGTCCTGGTGGTGGTGGTGGTGGTGGTGGGTGCTGCTGTTGTTGCTGTTGTTGTTGTAATTGTTGTTGGGTTGCGGAAGATGAGATTGAGGAAAAGAAGAAGAAGAGGGAAAAACAGCATCAGCAGTGACGGCAGCGGCAGAAGTGACGGCTGAAGAAAAATCAGAAGTAGAAAAAGGTAAAGCGGGTTTGTCGTTGTCGGTTGCGATTGCGGTTGAGGTTGTACCAGCAGAAGTCAAAGATGTCAAAGAAGTCAAAGAAGTTAAAGAAGTCAAAGAAGAAGTAGAAGAAGAAGGTGCGACATTTTGTAACTGTAATTGTAACACTGCCGGGTCCTCACCGAGGCAGTTGCTCAGGAGACTTGCAGGTTTTAAAAAGTTACAAGTACCGGTCGTAGACTTTGCTAATGAAGGAGACAACGACGACGATGACGACGACGACGACGATGATGACGATGACAGTGACGAAGAAGCCGAAGAAGACGATAATAACGCAGCTGGAGAAGAAGAATAGAAAGAAGAAGAAGATGATGGTTCAATAGAAGGATTAATATTACCGCGGCTTGTTATAGAAAGTCCAGCCATGGAGTCAGCCAAAGAAGTGGAGGGAGTAGCAGCATTAGAGTCCGAAACCCTGGAAACAACAACATCATCATTTTCATTATTATGTTCATTATTATGTTCACGTTCATGGTTAAGGTAAATTGACGAAATTTGATGCTGCTGCTGCTGCTGCTGCTGCTGCTGCTGCAAGTGTGGTGAAGATGGACAACCTGGAGATGACGCAACCGTAGAACAATACGACGACAGCGACACAGGAAGAGATCCAGATCCCATATTTGAGTTTGTACAGGACTCAAGTCTGCGAAGTTGAGTGGCGACTCGTTGATGATGAAGATGCATGCTAAGAGAATGTGTTGGTTGTGAAGATTCCGAGTTTGAAGGTCTTCTTGATCTAGCAAGATCAGTTAAAGGAGAAGCTTTGCCTGAAACTGAACAAGAAGAAGAGCTTGGAGTGAAAGAACCTGGAGCACCTACACCAACAACAGTACCTGAAAATGCATCACTAATTGAGGATATGGAAGGGGTTCTTGGAAGAGGAGCATCAATTTCAGACATGTGGTAATCTTCAAGCACATAGGGCTGGATAGGTGAAAGATTTGGAATAAGGTAATGAGGAAGAGGTCTTGGGACCCGTTGAGAAGGGTGTTGTTCAGATGGTGGAACAAAATTAGGGGCTAATGAAGGGTCCATTTTATGATTTTGAATGGAGTATTTTAAATTTATTTTATATTTAATTTAATTGTTTAGAGTATATATAAATATATATAAATGAAGATGATTTAAATCGAAGCGGAGATTCAATTGAGGAGAAAAAAAGAAGATTAGAAAAAAAAAAAGAAAAAAAGAAAGCAAATGAGAAATATAAAAAAAAATGAGGGGTGAATTGTAAGATTTATATATATATATATATATTTATATTTATATTTATATTTATATTTATATGGGGTAATAAAAAAAAATAGGAAATCAATCAATCAATCAATCAATCAAATTTATAAAAAATATAAAAATATATGAAAAATACTCCTTTGATCCGCGTTTTAGTTGTTTTATTATTTTTTTTAATAATCTCCAATTCAAAAAGTTCTACATAAAGAGAGAGAGAGAGAGGGTTATTAATTTGTTTGTTTATTTGGTGATGATTATTGCAATGATGGAATTTTTTATTTTAATTTTATTTTAATTTTTATCAGTCAGATTTTAAATGTTTATTTTTATTTTATTTTATTTTATTTTATTTTATAAATAATTATTTATTTTATTTTTTTAAGATTTCGCCGTTCGGATCTTAAAAAAAAAAAAGGACTTGTGCGGGTGATGTTGCAGGTAAAGGGTGGAGAAAGATGGAGAACATTATTATTAGTCATCATTATTTTGTTAGGTAAGCATGAGGAGGTGACGACATTATTATCGCAAAAAAGAAAAAAGAAATATTTATTGTCTCATCCTCTCCAAAAAAAAAAAAAATAATAATAATAATAATAATAATAATTAAAAATATTAATAAAAAAAAATTAATATTATTAAAATAAATAATATTTACACTTTAAAACTTACAACTTATTACTTATTACTTATAATTTTATATTAAATTAAATTAAATTAAATTAAATTAAGTTATTTTACTTTAACTTAACTTGAGTTGATTGAACTTTTATGCATTCATCTATATTAGGAATGTGCGGCATCATTTTGTTTTCAGCCCTTTGTAAACCTAAATAGAAAAAAAATAAAATAAAATAAAATAAATAAATATCACCAGTCAAACTAAACCCAGCCCCCTCCACCCGCCTTCTCCGTTTAAAAAGTGAAGCCAGCTATCCATCAAGCCAGCCAACTTCTTAAAGAAAAAAAAATAAAATAATTCAACCAGTTCAGCTGTTCATAGCTGTTCATAGCTGTTCATAGCTATCCATTTTTTTTTTAAAAAAAAAAAAAAAAAAAGTCCACCTTTTTATATAATTTAATTTAATTTTATTTTATTTAATTTAATTTTATTTTATTTAATTTAATTTAATTTTTTTTTTTGGTTAAACCGTGCAAAAAAATAAAAAAAAAATTTATTTTTATTTTATTTTATTTTATTTATTTTTATTATTTATTTCTTTCCATTATTTTCCATCTCTTCTTCTTCTTCTTCTTCTTCTTCTTCTTCTTCTTCTTCTTCTTCTTCTTCTTCTTCTTCTTCTTTCTTATTATTATCACATAACAAATATTTTTCAATACCAACTCTGTTAAATCATACCCAATATTCCCTAATACCCCTCCTCTCCTTCTTCTTCTTCTTCTTCATCATCATCCTACACCCTACCTTCCTAAATGACATCTGCTGCTTCAGTTCAATCTTACCAGGTACACCTCCAAAGTGTCTCCAACCTACGTCCATTATTGCTATGGGAAAATCCAGTCCGTACCAGTGTCACTTTGGCTGAGATTTTGGCCGTACTACTAATGGTTCAAAACACAGATTTCTTACGTCTTTTTCTACGCTTGATCTGGCTTTCCATTGGTGGTACATTACTTTTAGAACTAGTCACAAAATTCCTTAATGGTGGTCGTGAAGGTCTCATTTCATCATATAGACCTTCCAAGACTTTGCTCCCTGACATTAGTCGTGACCAACTCAGAGAACATTCTCTTATGATTGCTTCAGTTCTTGAAGAAATTCTTTATTGGTTTAAGCGGGCACTGGATGCCCGAGATACTTCATTTACCATTCTTGCTTTTATTTTTGTGTGGGGTCTTTACCTTGTCACTTATATGGCATCCATTTCATCAGTCTTGATTCTAGTTGTTATTGGTGCTTTTACCTTTCCTGTTTTAGGGCTTCGTTTTGAGCCGCAGCTTGCTAGAGCCCGTGTTCAAATTAATACCGTTGTCACAAATAAAATGGCTGTTGCTAATGCTAAGCTAAGAGAAACTGCACCGGGTATTTTTACTGCCTATAATACAGTCTTGTCTTTCTTGGGTGCTCCTGCTGGTGCTGGTGCTGCCCCACCACCACCACAAGCAATGGCTCCAATGTCTTATGCACCTACCCCTGCTCCAGCACCTGCTCCAGTTCCAGTTCCAGTTCCAGTTGCAGCACCAACACCAGCTCCAGCACCAGCTCCAGCACCAGCTCCAGTTCCAGTAGCAGCTCCTGCTCCTGGATCGCGAGCTAGCTCAGTCCGCTCACAATCCACAGCTACTCCAGCACATCCTGTAGAAGCTGCTGGAGTACCGCATAATTTGCATCATGATGCTGGTAGTGTGCATAGTGGATCTCAATACACTGGGTCTCAATACACTGGATCGCAGTATACAGGATCGCAGTATACAGGATCGCAGTATACAAGATCGTATGCTGGGTCGCAGTATAGTGGTTATTCAGGTAGCGATGTGAGTCACCGGAGTCATCATTAAGGAAAGAGATTGAGTTAAATTTAGGTGATATATTAGAGTGTTGTATTTATATTATAAAAAAAAAGTATTCTGTAAAACCTTTTTTTTTTATAGTTCTAAGAGGCGTTTTTTATTTATTTATTTTAACAAAAAAAAAAAAAACTTAACTAAAGTATATTTATGTTCAAATAAGCATATGAAATTTAATTAGTTTTTTTTTTATTTTTTAAAAAAAAAGAAATGGAATATTGATCCGATTAATTTCAAAAGGATCTAACAATTTTCGTAACTCAATTACTAGTATATATACACTATTATCAAAAAAAAAAAAAAAAAGAAAGACCGCGCGGGTATTAACGGCGGTTTTTTTTATTATTAGGTAATAAGGAATATTAATATTAATATTAGTATTGAAATAACCAAAATTATTAAACCGCGCCCATATATATATACCAGTGTATCTTCAACATCATCCCCGGAGAATAATCGTATGTAATTGAGGTTACTTAAAAAAAAATAGGCGAAACCGGCGTTTTATTTTTTTTAAAGCGCGCGGTGGTTTTTTTTTTTTTTTTAAAGCCACGCGATGGGAATTTTTTTTTTTTTTATATTTTCATTTATTAATTTTTTTTTTTTTTTTTTTTTTTTTTTTTTTTAAGGGAACCGTTTATTTTATTTTTTTTTTTACTATTATTTTACTATTATTTAAATTGAAATATTAATAATATAAATTATATATTTTTTTATTTTTTAACTTTTTTTTTTTAAAAAAAAATTTATATATTTGAGAATCGCTTGAAAGGATTGGCTAGAAAGTTTTTTTTATTATTTTTTTTTTTTTTAAAAAAAGTTTATTAATTGTTAATTGAAAAAAAAAAAAAAAAAAAAATCTTTCTAAAAGTCAATGATAAATTAGTCATCTTTACAAATGACATAATCAACAGCCGTATATAATCACGTAATCTTTTTAAGATGAGTCATCAATAATTTGTTTTATACTTTCTTTTTCTTCTTTTTCTTCTACTAAAATCCCCCTCTTCTTCTTTCCATAGAAAAAAAAAAAAAAAAAAACTTTCCAAATGTCCATTTACAGAGAGAAATTTTAATCATTGAATGAATGAAAATGTAAAGTTTTTATTTTTATTTATTATTAGAGGGAAATAAATTAAAAAAAAAAAAAAAAAAAATTTTTTTTATAATTTTTTGTAGATTTTTTTTTTTTTGGGCATTTTATTTAATAGTAAATAAAGGCTGCTTGTTAATTAACAACAACAACCTCCTTAGAAAAAAAAAAAAAAAAAAAAAAAAAAAAAAAAAAAGCAATAAAAGCAAAAGCAAAAAAAAAAAAAAAAAAAGATAAGAGAAGAGAAGAAAATAATAATAAAATAATAATAATAATAAAATAATAATAATAATAAAATAATAATAAATTTATTATAAAAAAAAGTCAATCTTTTTTATATTTTTTTTTATAGATTATCAATTGATGATGATTTACAATAATAATAATAATAATAAAATTAAATCTTTATGATATATATATATATATATATATATATATATTTCATTTTTTATTATTATTATTATTATTAAAAAATTCAATTGAACAATTCTTCATTTATTATCTCCATTAAAAATAAATTTAATCTTCTTCTTCTTCTTCATTTTTAACGCTCAAAGTTATTTGATATGCAGTTTGGCGCAAATTCAAGAGTGTACAATTTAAAAAATAAATAAATAAATTTTGGCTGGTTGATTAATTGATTAATTGATTAATTGATTAATTGATTAATTGACTGGCGTGGCTGCAAAGAGGGGTAGACACTGGCTGGCTTGTCAAAAAGTTCATCAGCATGTAAAAAAATTCGAAATTGGCTTTTCACCAATGTCACTGATTACACTTATTGTAGTATAAATACTCAACAATCCCCCCAAAAAAAAAAAATTCTTTTTCTTTCATTCTTTCTTTCTTTTTTTTTTTTTTTTCTTTTCTTTTCTTTCTTTCTTTCTTTCTTTCTTCTTCTTCTTCTTCTTGTCATATTTATTATCATCATCATCATCATCATAACCCTTTATCTACACCACCATCATCATCACATCCACAATGCTCTCTCGGTCGATTTACCGTCAGAGATTGATGCTGACATCTCCTCAACAAGCTGCACTGGCTAAATCCCTCTCTCCTATCATCTCCAAACAAGCCAATGCCCTCACTCGCAGACAATTGTCCTCCACCCAGTCCCGTTTAGCCCCCCCAGGTGTCGGACCCTCTTCCTCCGATAAAAAATCTTGGGGCTTTTGGAAAACTCTTTGGAGACTCACATATACCTCTCTAATTGTCGCAACTGCCGTCACCGGATATAGCATTTATGAAACCCGTCATCCTCAGGACCAAGTCCCTCCAGCTCCAGGTAAAAAAACCCTTGTCATTCTTGGAACTGGCTGGGGCTCTGTCTCTCTTTTAAAGAAAATTGATGCCTCTGAATATAACATTATTGTGGTCTCTCCTAGAAACTTCTTCCTCTTCACCCCTCTGCTCCCCTCTTGTACTACAGGCACTGTCGAACACCGCTCTATCATGGAACCCGTCCGTAACATTATTCGCAACAAGGAAAACTCTGTCACCTACTACGAAGCTGAAGCTACCTCGGTCGACTATGATAATCACAAGCTTACCATCCAAGATGCTGTCAACCACTCGGAAAAGGTTCTCGATTATGACTACCTCGTCATTGGTGTCGGAGCCCAAAACTCTACCTTTGGTATCCCCGGTGTCGAGCAAAATGCCTGCTTTTTAAAGGAAATCCCCGACGCTCAGAAAATCCGCAAGAAGATTATGGACTGTATTGAATCTGCCTCGTTTTTGGACCTTGATGACGAAGAACGTAAGCGCTTCCTCCACACCGTTGTTGTCGGAGGTGGCCCCACTGGTGTTGAGTTTGCTGCTGAATTACAAGACTTTTTCGAAGAAGACTTGAAGAAATGGATCCCAGAAATTGCAAAGGACTTTAAGGTTACTCTTGTTGAGGCCCTCCCCAATGTTCTCCCCTCCTTTTCCAAACAACTTATCCAATACACTGAAAATACCATGAAGGCTGAACAAATCACTGTCATGACCAAAACAATGGTCAAGAAGGTTGATGAAAAGAATATCTATGCTGAAGTTACCAAGGCTGATGGCTCAAAGGAAATGATGGTTCTTCCCTATGGTCTCCTCGTCTGGGCTACTGGTAACTCTACCCGCCCTGTCACCCGTGACTTGCTTTCTCGTGTTGCTAGCCAGCGTGGCTCCCGCCGTGGTCTTCTCGTCAATGAGTACCTCGTTGTCGAAGGTACTTCCGACGTTTGGGCTCTTGGTGACTGCACGGCTACAAAGTATGCCCCCACCGCCCAAGTTGCTGCCCAGCAGGGTGTCTACCTTGCCGGTCTCTTTAACCAACTTGCCAGAGCCGAGGATATTGAGTCCGAAGTCAACAAACTTGAGTCTCTCGCCAAGACTACTACTAATGACTCGGACCGTAAGGCCGTGCTTGCTGAAATGGAGGCCAAGGCTCGCAAGTTGCGCCGCACACGGTCGCTGCTGCCGTTTGAGTACTCCCACCAGGGTTCGCTCGCATACATTGGTTCAGACAAGGCTGTTGCCGACCTGACATTTTGGGGTGATACCTCCAACTTTGCCACGGGTGGCCAGCTGACTTACCTCTTTTGGCGGTCAGCTTATATTTCCATGGTCTTTAGCACACGTAACCGTTTGCTGGTGATTATGGATTGGCTCAAGGTTAAGATTTTTGGCAGAGACGTTTCGAGAGAATAATTGAAGAAAAGGAATTAATTTTTTTTTCTTTCTTTTTGGATTAATGGATGTTTTTTTTTTTATATATATAAGTTTGAGGTGATAGATGATAATAATAATAATAATGAATTGTTTTAATGATGCTGATGATGATGATGATGATGATGATGACAGCCAAGTATTACAAGATACTGTTTGGTGTACTATTTAGAAATGTCACGAACCCTTTTGATCCGGATCGTCGGGTGGGCTTTTTATGTTCCTATTTTTAATATTTTTTATTTATTTTTACAGGGCTTAAAAGGAAATTTTTTTTTTATTTTTTTTTTTTCTGACTGCTTGTCTGCCTGTCATTTCTTTCTCCTCAGCCACCCTCTTTGTCTACAGAAGAAAAAATAACAATAACAATAAAAATAAAAATAAAAATTTTGAATCTCAAAAATACAAGCGCCTTCAATGACGACTCGTACGACCCCGTCTAATCAAATCTATAATCCATACTTACCTGCAGACCAGCAGCAGTATCGGAAAGTAGCATCATCATCATCATCATCCGGATCAGGATCCACTGCCACTGCCACTGCCACTGTTTCTGTTTCTGTAGCACCAGCAGCAGGTCTTTTGTACTCCGGCACTAGTTCGGTTCCGCGGAGTGCAGTCACTGGCAGTCACCATCACCCTGTATCAACAATAGTGAATAATAACCCTCAACCGTTGGGCGGATCAGGCCCTGAATCTCAGGGATTAAATACTTCCAGACCAAGAGTCGCAAGAAAGCAAGTGGTCCCAGCAAAGGGTATTGTAAGACCACCATTATCTGCATATAGCGGACATTCTCAACAAAGTGCTCAGGCTCAGCAACAGCAGCAACAGCAGCAGCAACAGCAGCAGCAACAGCAGCAGCAACAGCAGCAGCAACAGCAGCAGCAACAAGCTCAGCCGCAACTGGTCACTTCTCCACAAGCAACTTCAACTCCTCAGACCACTCATTCGAGTCCTCAGATGCTTTCACAATCCCAGCAGAATCAGCAGAATCAGCAGAATCAGCAGAAAGTATCCTCCTCGTCCTCTTCCAATAGTACCCATCAGACAAGCCCGCGGACCAATGGCTCGTCCCAACTCCACCCTCATATCCCTCTCGCTGATACAAAACCTCCACCCCGCCGTCAGTATTCTAACGATACCAACGCGGCACGACTTCAAAGTGCAGCAGACGACATTATCCCGGGCGCAACTGGGGTTCTTGCACGCCCTGCAGATGCCGTGGGAGTGGCTGCCAGCAATACGACTCGCGAGCGTGGCCACCACCATCGTTCTAGCGACTCTAACGGGGGCTCTGGTTCCGGAATGGATCGGTACCGTAATAGACAATCCTTAACATCAGCCAGCTCTGTCTCGGTAACTGATTCGATAGGATCCGTGGCTAATGGTGGCCCACAGGAACTTACAGTGCAACAATTTGAGGCTTCCAAACGAAAGGCACGAGCAAGACCGGCTGATGCGGCGGCCCAACTTGATTATGCACGCAACCTCGTAGAGGCATGCGCAACACTTGCTGGTCAATACGCAGATTCTGAAACTATGGTGGGTGGGATGCGGCGGCCTCCGGATGCTGCAACAGAACGTAAAACTCGCGAAATATGGACCACCCGCGCACATAAAATCGTTAAAAAACTGGCGTCCCATGGGGACCCAGGAGCAATGTTCTTTCTCGCAGCAAGTTACGGGTCAGGTGGGCTCGGACTAGAGGTCGATTATGAAAAGGCTTATGAGCTCTATTACAAAGCAGCCCATAAACACCAGCATGCAGAAAGCGCATACCGAGTGGCCGTGTGCAATGAAATCGGAGCAGGAACACGCAGAGACCCAAACAAGGCCATGTTCTGGTACCGCCGTGCGGCACAGCTCGGAGACGTTAGCGCCATGTACAAACTCGGCATGATTGCGCTCAACGGCGCGCTGGGTCAGGAACAGTCGTTTGCCGAGGGCGTCACCTGGCTTCAACGAGCCGCAGAACTTGCAAGTGCACAGAACCCGCACGCGGTCCATGAGCTTGGACTTTTGTACGAGCGCGCAGACTCGTATCCTGGCAACGTTCAGCAGGACAGTGCTGTGGGGCCTGATGGTAACAAGCGGTTGCGGCCGATAGTTGAAAGAGACGAGCGTCGTGCATTGGAATTATTTGTTCGCGCTGCCAAACTCGGATACCCTCCTGCACAATTCCGACTAGGATGCTGCTATGAGTACGGAACCCTCGGGTGCGCAATTGACCCCCGCAGATCTATCGCATGGTACTTCCGGGCCGCAGAAAAGGGTGAATCTGAAAGTGAGCTTGCTCTCAGCGGATGGTACTTGACTGGTAGCAGTCGCGGCGGTGGCGGCGGAGGCGGCAGTGGCAGCGGCAGTGGTGGAGGAAGTCCTTCAGGCACCAATGGTACGGGTGCGTTGACAGGTCCAAGATCGACTGGCGGCGGTAATGGCAATGGCAGTAGCAGCGGTGGTGCTGGTGCTAGTGCTGGCGGTGTGGGGGAAACTAGTTTGGAGGACGAGGTTGTGATTGAGCAAAGCGATACCGAGGCATACTTATGGGCACGACGGGCAGCGGAAAAGGGACTTAGTAAGGCCGAGTATGCTTTGGGGTACTATACAGAGGTCGGTATTGGGGTTCGTCCGGATGTTGAGGGAGCCAAGCGGTGGTATTTGAAGGCCGCTGCACAACGGCACCCCAAGGCTTTGGCTCGGTTACAGGAGCTGCGCCAGGAGCAGTTACATATACGTTGAATAAATGGGAGGGGCTATTGCTTTTACTTTTACTTCTGCATTTTTTTTAAAAAAAATAAGAGTATAAATATAAATATAGATATATATATAAAAAGATCAAAATCAATTAATATGAATGAATCAGAATAAAAAAAAAAAAAAAAAAAAAAAACTTTGGGAGACAGGCTTTTCAGTTGTCATATTAAAATTTAAATATAATAACCACAACCCTAATTCTAATCCTAATCTTAATTTTTATTATCATCACCAAACTGAACTAACCACCTGCCAAATACTTGTCCATGATTCCATTTTACAATTTGCATTTAAGCTTGTCGGAAAGCAATTCTGTTTTTTTTTTTTTTTTTTTTTTCCGGTTTAAAATTTATTTTTAAAAATTATATCCAATATCCTCAATTATTGAATGTCTGTATATGGCTTATAGTTTATACTTTTATGAAGAGTATGAAGAGTAAGAACATTTATAATACTATATAGGCTGGCTTTCTAAAAAATATATTTTAGCATGTGAAAAGTTATAATGGATAGTTAAAATAAAATAAAAAAAAACCCTACAAAAATATCAATGATATATTGATTTTTTAATTTATTAAAAAGATTTCCATAAGAAGAATTTTTTATTTTTACTGAAGAAATTTGTAAGGAGGTATAAATAAAAGGGATTTCCTCCGTCTTTTTGATTTTTATTTCTTTTTTTTTTCTCTTACCATTCACTTTTCTCAAATTTTTTATTCTTTTACCTCTAGAATTATCATCAGGACCATGTACTACCATTTACTACTATCAACTACTATCAACTACTATCAACTACTATCAACTACTATCAACTACTATCAACTACTATCAACTACTATCAACTACTATCAACTACTATCAACTACTATCAACTACTATCAACTACTATCAACTACTATCAACTACTATCAACTACTATCAACTACTATCAACTACTATCAACTACTATCAACTACTATCAACTACTATCAACTACTATCAACTACTATCAACTACTATCAACTACTATCAACTACTATCAACTACTATCAACTACTATCAACTACTATCAACTATGATCTATAACTATTTGCCATACCACGCTATTCATAAACACTCTTCCTCGCACTTCTTCATTATTATACTTTTAACACGTTGCAGTCGTCTATCGGTAAGTCTTCTTATGCCAATGTACCCAATGCATTCAATGCCTGAGTTATTGATCTCACACTCTAACAGACAAACACCCCCTGGACTCAATGTCGGAGGTATATAGTCATATCAAGCAATCATTAATTCCTTTATTGTTAAAGCCTACTTTTTGTAAGTTTTCATATACCAACGCATCTAATATTTAGGTTCTTAATCTAACTCTATATTAGAAAAAATACACTATCGGCTCGAGGTCAATGTTAAATGTTCAGTGTTAGATACCATTGATGAAAGTGTGATACAGCCTCTTTGTCGATTATGTTGAGCTGTAGTGAATCAGCCCATTGTGCTTTCTGTTATTCAATGTTTTGATGGTTGGTCGCAGATTAATCAAGGAGTGCTGACCCTGACCCTGCCTTTTGACCACCTCATGGTTATCAAGACGAACCATGTCGACTATGCATGAAGCCTTTGATGCTTCATACGTTTATACAGTCTTCATTAGGCTTCAGTCATTTTACCAAGATTTAACATTTTGCATATTTTTTTTGATGCTTTGGATTCCCAACATTGACTAGCTTAAGATCTCCAAAGCTCTGCATGAGATTGTAATTTGTCTACTAAGTTTAAATCATTTAATATGAAACTTGGTACATTGAAATGCTCTGACAATTAATGAAAAATAAGTCCTGATGCTAGCTTACGAGGAACAGGGGGGTTAAAAATAACCAAACCTTCCCAACTTATCTCCACTTGTCTTCATCAACGCTGTAATTGTATTTCTTAATCCCTCCAAGCAGAGATAAAGCTTACAATCTCTTGTAGGCCAGTTAAACTGTTTAAGAGAGTCGACATGTCCATCTCTGGAGATATCCGTTTCAGTCCTTTTCTTTCCTCTTCAAGCAAAGGACACTCAACTAAAATGTGATGAACTGTTTCCAGCTCTCCACATTTGCAGTTGTAACTATCCTTTTCAATTCCAAACTTTTTAAACCATGCGCCAAAGTTGCCATGGCCTGTGCGAAACTGAGTAATATTACTCAAGATCCTTCGACTATCTTTCTTCATGATCACTCCCGTAACCATTTTGGAAAGATTATCAGTACATTTCGACTCCACTGTGATATTATGATACCACAGATCCTTACTGCTGTTCCAATACATTTCCTGCCATTCTTCCATTGCTTGTTTCTTCAAAATTCCAATCGTCTGATTCTGTTGTTGTTTCAGTGTAAGAGGTTCAACCCTCTTGCATTTTCGTTTTTCATCCTTTTTAATCATGTAGTCTCTATCATCTTTCGCCAATATGTAAAGCGTGGTTAGCTTTGCAATTGGAGATTTCTCAATCAATGTTAACAAATGACCATTAATAGGATTAGTTTTGCTAATATTTAGGTGTAAACGAATAGCTTTTCGTGCCACCATAAATTTTAGCCTAATACTATATGGCATTATACCAGCTTCCTTTTGTAATACCGCAATAGGAGTTGTGCGATAAGCACCAACAATTCTTCTTAAAGCCATGTTCTGCATTACTTCCAACTTGTGGATTTCTCCTTTCAAGATTTTATGATGCCAAATTTCTAAGCCATATTCAACAATTGGTCTCACGCAAGCAATATACAGTGATCTGACTGCAGACCCTCGCATACCTTTTTGCACGCCTCCAAGATGCCAAATAGCGCCAACAGCTTTTCTTGCTTTATTGATTTTATTCAAAATCTGAGATTTAAAATCAAGCAGATTGTTCAAAGTAATTCCAAGCAATTTAACTTCCTTCTGGGGTGAGTAACCCTTGAATATTGTTTGTTTGTTTGTTTTTATTCAAGGGTTATAGAACTATATAACATCAGCATCTGCGCTATCCTTTTTATTGTCTGACTATGTGACTTGCCGGTTTTCATTTGTACCTTTTTAGTACGGGTGGTTTCTGTTCTGTGCGTCTCCGGTAGCCCGGAAGATGGGCCCTGATGCCAGCTTACGAGGAACAGGGAGAACCAGTCTGTCGGTCCCAAAACCTTCCCAACCCATTTCCACTTATCTTCACGGACGCCCATGTATTTCTTAATCTCTTCCGTCAGAGATACGGCCCGCAATCACCTGCAGGCTATTTAGAGTGTACGGAAGAGTCGGCATTGCTGTAACCAGGGTAGCCTATGGTTTTCAGTCTAGGTGTATACTCCCGTACACATCCTCAGGAAAAGGGGGTATTCTGGGAATCGAACCCAGTATCTTCCGCTATCGAGCGAACGTGTTACCCTTTACACCATCCAGCCCTTTCCCTTAAAAAAACCTTTCCAAAATATTTACAGTGGTTTAGGTTTTTAATAGGTAGTCTTTTATACAATAATTTATATCACGTGATATCAATCTATTAGGCTCGATGGTTTAGTGGTATAATTCTCGCTTAGGGTAAAACTAAGCAATTTGCGAGAGGTCCCGGGTTCAATTCCCGGTTGAGCCCTTATGCTTTTTGTTCTTTCTACTTTTTTTAAGCAGAAATATGTTTGAAATTTGAAATTTGAGAATGAGTCGTTATTTGAAGGTAAGATACACCGTCTTGTAGTGCCCTATTTTTTTATAGTGATCAAAACTCAGAGAGTAAGGTAAAGGAAACAGTGAATGAAAGGTTTCAAGCAATTCAACAGAAATGCGTTGAAGTTGATTATAGGATTTATAATATTGAAATAAAAATCAGGAGTCTTTCTAAAAAACAGAATAAATAGAAATTAAAAAAAAATACTGAAATTAAATTTCTCCATCCTAATTATTGTTCACTTTAAAATGAGTTTGGCTGTATCTCTATAGTATTTAGTAAAGGTTAAAGTTAAATAATTAAAAAAAAAAAATGACACACTCATGTGCAAAAGAAAACATTAAGACTTAACTTTATAATAATTAATTGGTTAAATAATTAACACATATCAAAAAATGTTTTTTGGAACTTGTTTTTTAATAATGTTAAAGATGGTTAAAAAGTTGATTTTTAAAGGAAATTTTAAAGAGTAAATTTTACAATTAGCAAATATAAATTCAATCTAGAGAAAATAGGTTAATAGGGTTAAATTTTGGTTTTTGGGGGTTTGGGATGGTGCATTCGGTTGCTCTCGGTCCCAGCTATCGATTGATATATTTTTCATGGAGGTCCGGCAACGATTAGTAGAGTTATGATCAAAGTAAAATTGAGTACACAAAGGAATACTAATATAGGTGTAAATTTTTGTGGTAGTATTGGTAACACCAATAAATAATTTTCTTATCAATTAATAAACTTTATTAAATAAATTTAATTAAACAATATCGAATATATTTATGGATTTAAGGATTAAATTTACTTGTAGATAGATATACCATCTATACGATTGGGGGTAATAACAACTACTAAAGTTATGAACATAAAAATATAGATAATTTTAAATTCATCTGAGGAAGTCTAAGCAATACGGTTGATTTGGAGAAGTGTAACTGAAACAAACGTTCAATTTAAATAAATTTGAAGACTCTATAAAAATTATGAAACAAGTTACGAGCATATAAATAATTAGAGAAATTACGATAAGTTGACAACAATGTTAATCAGAGAAATACCTGTAAAAATGGCACCCCTAACCCTAGTGGATATTAAGATTTTATATAATGTAGTCGAAGAATACCAAAAAAAGCGATATATTTTATGCAATTTCGAAAATATCCTAAATACCGCAAGGGCTGGGGTATTAATTGTCTAATACCCCAGCCCTAGGGGAATGTTGATTGTCTTCAAAATATATGATGAATATGTAAAAACCCAAACCTAATTAAGAGCCCCTTACCCTTATAGGATTTTAATATTTTTAAAACAAACAACGTTACAAAATGATAATAAACCTGCGCTTGTGAATATCTTGATTGTAACCCAAAATTTGACTGAATAACATAAAATGCCCTAACCCAAATGTAACTAACTCGACCTAGTCGAAATTATAAAATTTGTTATAATTGATGATTGAAAATCGACCCCCACCACCCCCCTCCATAAACCCTAGCCCTTGTGGCATCTTAAATTTTTCGTGATTTATATAGCAAATCCAAACTTAAGCCCTAACCCATTAGATTTTTCCCAACCCTTATGGAATTCCAAGATATCTGAAAAATATTGACTTACATAATTATGTAGCCCTAGCCCTTGCGGAATTTTGAATTTTTTGAAATTTATATAGTAAATCATAACATAATCCCTAACCCGAAACAATTCACCTAGCCCTAAGGGAATTCTCATATTTCAGAAATAATTACGCTTATATAATATTGCTACCCTAGCCCTTGCGGAATTGTAACTTTTTTGCGATTTATATGGTGAATCTAAACAAAATCCCTAACCCAATATATATATTTATCCTAACCCTTATGGAATTCGCAGACTTCTGAGAAATATTGACTTACATAATTATGTAGGCCTAGCCCTTGCGGAATTATGAATTTTTTGAAATTTATATAGTAAATCATAACATAATCCCTAACCCGAAACAATTCTCCTAGCCCTAAGGGAATTCTCATATTTCAGAAATATTTACGCTTATATAATAATACTACCCTAGCCCTTGCGGAATTATAACTTTTTTGCGATTTATATGCTGAATCTAAACAAAATCCCTAACCCAATATATATATTTATCCTAACCCTTATGGAATTCGCAGACTTCTGAAAAATGTTGACTTACATAATTATGTAGCCCTAGCCCTTGCGGAATTTTGAATTTATTGAAATTTATATAGTAAATTTTAACATAATCCCTAACCCAAAACAATTCACCTAGTCCTAAGGGAATTCTCATATTTCTAAAATATTTACGCTTATATAATATTACTACCCAAGCCCTTGCGGAATTGTAACTTTTGTGCGATTTATATGGTGAAGCTAAACGAAAGCCCTAACCCGGAGCAATACACCTAGCCCTAAGGGAATTCTCACATTTCAATAATAATTACGCTTATATAATATAGATACCCTAGCCCTAGCGGAATTATAACTTTTTTTCGATTTATATGGTACATCCAAACTAAAGCCCTAACCCATTAGATTTTGCATAACCCTTATGGAATTCGCAGACTTCTGAAAAATGTTGACTTACATAATTATGTAGCCCTAGCCCTTGCGGAATTTTGAATTTATTGAAATTTATATAGTAAATTTTAACATAATCCCTAACCCAAAACAATTCACCTAGCCCTAAGGGAATTCTCATATTTCAAAAATAATTACGCTTATATAATAACGGATCCCTAGCCCTTGCGGAATTTAACTTTTTTGCGATTTATATGGTGAATCTAAACAAAATCCCTAACCCGGAATAATTTACCTAGCCCTAAAGGAATTCTCATATTTCAGAAATAATTATGCTTATAAAACAGTACTACCCTAGCCCTTGTGGAATTTTAAATATTTTTCCATTTATATAGTAAATCTAAACATAACCCCTAACCCAGGAGCATATACCTAGCCCTAAAGGAATTCTCATATTTCAGAAATAATTACGCTTACATAATAATATCACCCTAGCCCTTGTTGAATTTTAAATATTTTTCCATTTATATAGTGAATCTAAACATAACCCCTAACCCATTTCATTTAACTTAACCCTTGAGGAATTCTAGCACTTAAGATAGAACCTATATAAACCACAACAAATGGCTTAACCCAGACAGTGTACAGCTAACACTTTTGCAAACATATTAATGTTTAAAATATTTGGCACAAATTATAGCCCTCCTACTAATATTTGCAATTAAGTGTTATTGCTATTCGTAATTAAATATTACAGCTATTCGCAATTATAAATATATAAAAAAAAATATAAAAAGAAAAGTTATACCCTTGCTACTATAATTAGCCATTAAGTATTTACCTGTGCTACTGCTATTCGTAACTGTTATTCGAATGTTGTTGGTATTGTTGGTGTTGACATTTTTTTTCAAAAAATGGTGGCTCGCTACGCTCACATCTAGGCTCTGTTTCCATGAATTTTTGGGGGTTTACCCTAAAAATGTACAGTTTATACAGCTCGAAGAAAGAAAAAAAGAATGGGGAAAGGATTAGTCATCTTTCAGCCAGAAACTATTCTTTTTTTTGTGAAATGTAAAGAAGAATAAGGAGGAATCAATGCGATAAAACTAATCAGGTTCAGGCCCAGACTAAGACTTGGGCTTAGGGTGGGAACAAAGGTAGCCGAAGATTATAAGTCAAACCAACTATCTTGTTGACATATTTTTTTTCAAAAAAGGCAATCGCTCGCTAATCTCATATGTAGACAATGATGGAGAAATGTATCAGGGCTAAAAGAGATCTATATAATTGCATGAGATAATTTTTATAAATTTATTTGGTTTTTAGACTAAAACATATGTGAAGATTTTCAATGAGTAATTACTCATTATCTATAACATCTTATAAGATGTTATAGATAATTTTGTATCGTGAACCAAATTTAAAAAAGTTGAATAATTTGGGTTTTATGAGAGCAAAATGGTGGTCCTATGATATTAATTGATACGTTATCACTGTTAAAAATACGTGGGAGGGAAATGGGAAATGCCCCTAACAAAATGGTCGATTTCTTATAAATCTGCCAGAAATTTTGATTTTTATCTCCTCCTCATCCTAATTCGATCATAAAAAATTACCATCTTAGGAATTCTTTGATAATCATCAAGACAAACATTACTAAGATTGATTCAATTCTTACTAAAATATAGCACAATCCTGACTAATTTATCACGTGAAACTTTTCCATTTTCCCACCCATTTATTTTCAAGTGTGTTATCAATATGAATGATCTGTAGGGTAACTAAAAAAAAAAAATATATGTCGAGTTCTCGGTATAACTGGAATTTAGTAATAATTGTGATGAATAATAAAAGTGATTTATTGGTTTAATAGTAATAGTCTATATGATTGGTATTCCGGGACCATCAGCCTAGATCATCCATCTTACCTTTGATCTTAAGAATACTTTGTTCTCTCTTCAGTATCCTCTTATTGTGTAATGCTGATGGTTGTGGTGATGCTTCTTGGTTTGTGGTTATATTGCCACCTGGCCAATGTAACCCTAACCATTTAGGTCACGGGGCCCAGGGGCCCTCCGTGACAATATATCAAAATAAAAGAAACAACTTAGACAAAAATAAAATAAAGAATAACTGGGTAAGGGTTCTAGAGTGATAAAAATTTTATAACAATAATTATTGTTATAAAATTTTTATTATAATAACCAAAAAAAAAATATGTTAAAAAAATGAATTAGGGTTAGGAAAAATATAGAAGAAGACATTTATTTAAAATAATAATAAAAAGGCCCTTATGATATATATACCGACAGGGATATCTATGGACAAGGAATGGATAAAAAATAGATAATAAATTTGGAGTCGATAAAAAATTAGGAAACAATATAAATATGTATTTATATTGTTTATAATTACAACAAATTAATTAATTTTGGACATCAAGATTAACATGGTAAAATTATAACATAGAGAAAGCTCAAATTTCTCATAGTGACGTTTTTAAAATTTAAAAATAAATATAAGAGACGTACAAATGATAAAACATCTTCCTATTTGGGGCGGAAACATTAAATTAAAGGAATGTCATTGGCATTTATACAAAGATTTGGACAAGAAGATAAATACCCCTAAAGGATGATAGAAATTTTACAATATCGTTTCGACTTTAAACGAGAAACAACGGAAAAGGAAGAAAGCTTGGCCCCCGGAATTGCAACAATGTATTCACAACGTTTGGTATGCGTCAAACAGGACTCTAGGACACTATTGAGTGACACCAAAGGCTGTGCCATAATCAATAATTTAATTCAACGCGAGGAATAAAACCTGTAGAGTCCTACTTAAGCAACGAACGCGCTCTGCTTTTGGCTCGCATTATGTCAAAGATCGAGTGACAGTGACAAATTGATTAGTGGCAGCGGTAACGGTATTTCGAAAAGCGGTTATCTAAAAGTCAATTAGTGTAAATTCAAGTCAAAGAAAAGCAAGCAAGCATACCATGAGCGTAAGTGAGGAAGTTTTTATTTTTATTTTTTATTTTTTTATTTTTTTATTTTTTTATTGGTTCGAGGTAGCAGCATCAGTAAACACATCATCTAAAACTCAAAAAGGAATCAGTTAGTGCAAATTCGAGTCACCAAAGAAAAAGCAAGAAAGCATACCATAAGCATAAGTGTCAAAAATCAGAGAATATTTAATGGTTTTTTTAAGTACAAATACAAGCCATCGTGAAGTTATCTCTGTTGTTTTGGCCGTTGCAGTCGTAATAATTCAAACTATGACCCCGACAGTAGTTGTCAAAGCGCGTTTATATTGCCGGAACTAATATAAATTTAAGGGACTAGTATAGAAGAAGTCCTCATTTTATCATATGAAGCATAGTGGAATAAAAGTTTTAATCGCAATGGTGATTTCAAAAAAAAAAAAAAAAAAAACAGGTGAATGATAGTGGTGGTGTAAAAAAAAAAAAGGAAAAAAAATATATATTTATTTATACAACATTTTGGTAGTAATAGTGTGATTAAATTTCCCTCATAAAAAAAAAAAAAAAAAGAAAAAAAAGAAAAAAAAGAAAAAAAAGACCCCCCTACCCCTACCCCTCTTTATATTACATAATGATTACATAATAATTATATAACATGATCAATTACGACTACAGCCTGATCAGCTATGAATTACCACCCAACCCCCTAAAGCTCTTCCTGGATGACACTTTGGGGAAAAAAAAACTTATTTCTTCAAACTAAAGAATTTTTATCATTTAATTTATATACTGTTTTTGGGCTATCGATTGATATAAATAATAACTACGTAGGACCACAAAATCTATACATACCAAGGAAAAAGAGAGGGTAAAAGAAAGTGATACTGCTTTGATGACGGCAATAGTGGAAAGGGTATAAAGAAGCTAATTAAATATCAAACAGTCTTAAAGGAAACAATAGAGCATCGTAAAATAATAATAAAATTATATGTTTAACTGAAAACAGAATGGTGCAAGGGCTGAACGATGGGTGTTAAGATTTCAAATCAGAAACCGGTTGAGATCGAGTGAGTGGCGATAATAAATTAACACTCTCTTTCTTCAGCGTACACTTACTTTCTTCATTTACCTTATTAGTCACATTTTCATAATTTATTTATTATTTATATAATTTTACTTAGTTCTCGATATTTTTTTTTGTTTAATCATTTGACTTTGTATTTTCCCATATTAGGTTGTAGTGTACTGATAATAATTATGCCAATTATTTTAGGTATTGAATTCCACGCTTATAGGGCTCCCTATGGGTCAATTTACTGTTAATCTTTTCATGTCAACAGTTTATTTATTTTTTTTATTTTTTATTTTTTTACTTTTATTACTTATATATTTTCCCAAACATTTTCATTTCTTTCATATAAGTTCTCATTTCCTTTTCATTTTTCCTTTCACTTTTTATTTTATTTATTTACTACCATGTATTATCCTATATCTTATTTTGATATGGTTCTCTTTAGCTTTTTCTAATTCCTTTTTGAATTAACTATATATGGTCTTATATTTTTTTATTTTCTTTATCATTGCCCTTGATACACTAATATCATTTTGAATTTCATTTTTGTTTCATGTTTTTACCAGTATTGGACAATTACGCCCCTCGGTTTATTGTTTCCTCCTATGTATTGATGAATCAATTAGAAGTTTGGTAGTCTATATTTGATTTTGGATTGTTCATCAATCACAGATTCTTATTCTTTGCTCTTTTCATTTTTCAAATTATTGTTATGCTTTATCACACTTATTCAAAATTCAGCCAATTTTATTCTTATAATATTTTCTTCACTTGTTAGGACTAGAATTTTGATCCTTGAACTTTCCTTTTTCTCATTTTCAAAGTCTTTTATCATTTCATTTTCTACCCTTCAACCCTCTAAATGTATCTGCTTCTTCAGTCTCTTGATAATATATTCATATGGATATATATCCATATGAACATTTATTAACTTTTATTGAAATATATTCAAATCGTTTAGTATCTGATTTTATTCAAAATTAACTGTCCTTATGTAAATAGAACTCCCACTTTATTGAGTCCTCTTGAATCTCAATTTAACGTTCACTGGAACTATCCTCAATTATTGCTTAACTTTCTGGTTATGAGAAGAATCAATTACTTTATGCATTTGGTCTCTTACATTATTAGCAATCTGTTTAACGACTTTTCAAAAATGCTTTGATTGTTAATCAATCCCGATAGATTATACATGTTTCATTTTCCACAATCTTTTTCCTATGTCACTCTCTGAGATCTTAAGTTTATTTCGATTCTGCTAAGAGTCATGGTGAAACGATTATTGGATTGGTTTATCCCTAAACCATTGGCCCATCACTCTTTCGTTCTTTGTTTAACCAAGGTGCCGCGATTTATGAAACTTTTTGGAAGTTGGAATTTAATCCAACATCTAAATAAATTTTTCAATTGAATAATACAAATTGTAAATATTTAACTAATCATCTTCATTTTCCTAAAAATACATTAAAAAATTAATAACAATCACTTGGGAGTCCCAGATGGCAACTGGGCAGAGGCAGGTTTCGGTGTCGAAGAATTGCTGGGCACTCCAGAACCAACCTTATTCCCTGCAAGCTGCTGGCCCACACGAGCAGGTCCTCCTCCTACTTGCTGAACAACTTTATGAATATGCTGCGGCTGCGGCTGCGGCTGAGTTGCAACTCCTGCTGTGGCCAACGCTGGCGATCTCACTCCTGCGCTCGTTACAACTTGTCGAACCGCAATCCCCGGCGATGTTCCTGCAATTGGAGATGTACCTTGCTGTTGTACAGCTGGCGCACGAATTGTTTGCATTACCGGTGAAGGTGTCGTACGAACCGTAGTTCCTGGACGTTGCTGTTGTTGTTGTCCTGTCACTGCAATGTTGCGTGTGTTGGCATTCACCGCAAACATCCCAGCAACTGGCCCGCCTGGTGCAGATGTTGCTTGTCTATGTGGGACCGCCACCGGATGCTGGCCAGAAGCCCTAGCAACTACTGCTGGTGCAGAAGCCGGTCCTGAAGTACCATTAGTGGTTGAACCAGTGGTGCTAATCATGCGTTGTTGCATTAGGATTCGCTGTATTTGAGTCTTTGCAATTTGGGAAACCTGGTCGGGAGTCAGTGACGGGTTCTGCTCTGCAATTTGGTTCATAAACGTTTGCACTTGAGGAGTCTGGGCGGAAAACTGAAAAGCACGCGACAAATTTGACACCTGGAATTGTTGCTGTGGAGTCGGTGTAGGTGCCGGGCTTGTCACAATAACTGGAGATGTTACTGAAGTAGGTGTCGGTGTGGTAGAAACCACCGGTGACGTAGATGCAACCACAGGGCTTGCTGTGTTATTCACAGGTGAAGGTACTGTAGATATCGTGGGCGATCCTACGGCTGCTGTCGCTGCTGCTGCCTGTTTGGCCTGCTGCTGTGCCTTTTGTTGCTGGTGAAGCATCATTTGTTGGTAATTCAGTTGCTGTTGATTTGGTGTAGTACCCGCTGCAGCCACTGCTGCGTTAATACGTTGTTGCTGCTGAGCTCGTTGCATTTGAATCTGTTGCTGTTGCTGTAGCGTCAATTGAACTTGGTTCTGTTGTTGAACCACACGTTGTTGTTGCTGCTGCTGCTGCTGCTGCTGCTGATGTTGTTGTTGTTGATGCTGCTGCTGCTGCAGCTTTTGTTGTTGGGCTGCTGCTGCTGCTTGCTGATGTTGCTGAAGTTGACGCAATTTTTGTTGTTGCAACAACTGCGCGTATTGCTCAGCTGAAATCCGCGGGTGGAAATTACCTTGAGTATTTGGCCGTGGAGCTCCAGTATTTCCCTGTACAGCAGGAATAGCTTGAGTCTGCTGATGTTGTCCCATAGCGACGCGCATTTGTTGCTGCTGCTGTTGCAACTGAGCAACTGGTTGCTGCCCTGTAACATGTTGCACTGCGCGGTGATTGGCAATAGCACCATTGGGCAAGGCGGTTGCTGCAGGAACTGTGATACCATTAATGACTCGTGTTCCTGGCACAGGGTGAGCAACAGATGTGTTATTGACCCCATAGACTGGTGCAGCAGCTACCGCGGTAGCACCAGTCTGTGGTGTGGCTATGGGTTGTTGCTGTCCTGGGTGTGGCACAGGCACAGCACGACCCCCAGCTGCTGCTGCTGCTGCTGCTGCCATCTGGTTCTGCTGAGCTCGTTGTGCATACTGCGCGCTGGCCTGGTGATCAGCCTTATATTTGAACTGAGATAGTTCCTCTGGGGTATACACTGGCTGAGTGTTTTCCATTGGTTGAATCGGTTTGCGGACAATTTGGTTGAGAGGACGAATGGCGCTTTCACGAATACGCATGCCCTTACGAATAGCCTCAAACATACTTGCCCAGCGCAAACGAGAGTGGCCACGAGGAAGCGAATCCGTGTTGACAATTCCGATGGGCGAAATACGGTGCTTGGTGTGGGCCTGCATTTTGACCGAGTTGTTGATCCACAAAACAGCTTGTTGAGCATAAGGACCTTTGAGCTCTGTCAGAGAAAAGGCCGGATTTAATTGGAGCCAACGTTCAAAGCATTGCCATGGGGTACGTCGCTCAGTGATGGAAGTGTACCCAAGAGTTGCATCGTTAGAAAAAGTTGCCGAAACTACTTGCCAGTTGAACTGAAACTCACGCGCAACACGAATGAGCTTCTGGTCATCCTGCGGCAGCCAAATGGTTGGCATACGAATGAACTCGAGATACTTGAGGTTAGGAGGTTGTGGAGCGCGAATGTGAATCTGCCGCTTGTTTTGCTCGCTCTGAAATAAGGGATGTTTCTGAGATGGATTTGCACCTTCACCATTATCAAAGTCTTCCTCATCTTCCTCTTTAGAAATATCCAGTTTCTTCTTATCTTTAGGGTCGACCTCGATAATAAGCTTTTGCCAAGTAGGATTAAGATCTGGGGCGGCAAGAAACTTAGTGACAGAGTTTATGGAAAGCGACTCAAGCTCACTAATGTATGGTGTGTTAACATCCTCAATAGGTTTCTGAAGAGGCAAGCTGTTGAAAATTTCACGCGATGCCGAGTCCATGTTATCAAGTGACATAAACATTTTAAGTGGCACGCGTACTGATTGGCCTTTATCATGGAGAAACACGCTCTTGGGTACCAACGAATCAACCTTATTAGCTTCGTGCAGCTCGTGCAAATCTTTAGGCGTAATGGTCATAGTCCCATCCGGTGACACATCAGGCTCATCGTCCTTAAAGATAAGCCCGGCATAGAGGCTTTCACTAGGGATCACCTTGACTTGATAAGGGTCGACTGGCTCCTGTTCATTTTGTGGTTCCCTTTTGACTTGTTGTTCCTTGGGGGCATCTACCATATCCACGTCGCCATCACCGTCTATGGTTTCTTCGAGCTTGATGAGAGTTCCCAAGTTCTCCGTCTCTGGAATGTCTTTTGGTGACGCATCTATGTTCTTTGCGTCTTGTTGTAACCCACTGCTGCCGCTGCCATTTTCGGACTTGTTGTTACTATTGTTGCTTCCAGCCGTGCTTGCATTGTTCTGCGGTGCAGCATCAGGCTCTTTTGGGGGGTCGACAGAAGCAGCAGTAGTATCACTTTGAGCAACATTAGCAGATTGGCCTTTTTCCTTGGCGTAACCTTTGTCTGGAAGAATGGAGGCTTCGGAGGATTCCGTCAAGGCCGCCGCTATTGTTGTTTTAGCTGCTACTGCTGCTTCTTTTCCTCCAATTCCGGTTGCCTTCGACAACTCTTCATCCTTCTTGGGTGAGAGAGATATTGTTACAGATCCCTCATTATTGTTTGATTTTACAAAAGCGGTCGAAGTGGCCTCAGTGGCCGGAGGTAGCGATGGTTGTGGTGCAGCCAGCTGCAGATTAGTATCTCGAGACTTATCTTCTGAAAGGCTGTGTTTTGTGCCAGAGGTGGTAGCGGCTGCATTAATGGCCTCGTTTTTTTTTTCATTTTCCTTGTTCTCCTTGGTTCCCTCCACCTTTTGATCTACCTCTGGCTTTACCTTTAATTCCACCTTTGAGTCCTCTTCTTTCAGGGGTTGCTGCATTGCTAGTGCCTTGTCGGCCTTGTCCTTGTTCTCGACAGATTTGGATTCCTCTTTGGTTTCATCCTTTTTGACTTGGTTTTTCTTGGGCTCCTCCTCGTCTTTGACTTTACCCTTACAGTCAGCTCGAGAATCCTCCTCCATAACGGCATCGCCATCAGAATCAACTTCAAACAGCTTAATAGGCGGCTTGTCATCCAAGTGTGTCACCGGTCTTGTTCGAATACAACAAACATCTTTCCCAAAGGCCCAGTAATCCATAACTGCTTGCGACAGCTCAAAGCATGCTGCAATTTTGAGCCGGCGCTCCTCGCTGAAATCCTGTTGCAACCACTTCATCTCGTCCATTAGGAAATCCCAGTGAATTTTGAGCCGCAGAGGCCCCCTAAATTTGGCGTGCTGTCGTAAACTCCAGCGGTCAAGGCGTTTTAGTTCCTCAATGCGCACATGTACCACTGCTAGCTTGGCTTCCAAGAACGATAATTGGTACGTTTCAGTAGTTAGAGCTTTATGTGCAGCTGGAAGAAGTTTGACAACAGGTAGTGCTTGCGTTGTGTAATAAAGTTCCGGCAAGGTTAATTGGCGTCTCCCGTGCACCGTCTCCGGGAGTCGGTTGGGCACAACCAAAATCTTTACGTCGGAATCCTTGTCAGTAACAGGGTCGACAGTTTTGGGGTTTGTGTACCACGGTACTTGTTGGTCTGGCACAGTCACGTTTTGGCGCATTTGGTGGATTGACGGCTGCCGCTTGTAAAACTCCTCCCGCGACACGTACTGGGTAGTACGCGTGACTGGAATGTGCGCAACGGTTGGTCGCACTTTGGGTGCAGAGGTCGTGGCTGAGGCTTGAGCTGTTGTTGGTGCCGGAGCTGCTGTTGCACCTGCCGTTGTGGTTGTCAGATTTTTGCTTGTAGTTGATTGACCCAGTTCACCTTGCTTTGTATTCTCGTTTGGTTTACCCGTGGTTTGCGGTGAGACTGTCGCAACACCACCATTCTTGGCCACATTGGGCCCAGTATTTGTTTGTTGTTGAGATCCCCCTGCAACTACAGTAGATCCTGTTTTTTGAGAAGCATGATTTCCAGAACCAATACCAGTGGCACTAATAGGAACACTAGCAGTAGTTACAGATTTGGCTCTCATAGGCAGGTTTGCATTATTGTTTCCTGCTGGGGCCCCCGATCCTGGAGCTACCGTTACTCCTCCAGTTGAAACCGTTCCTGATCCTGCTGCAGTTGCCACCACTGCCTTCGGACCAGCCGTCGCATGGAGATTGTTAATGCCTGCAGAGCTTGTTACTGCCCCCGCATAACCGCCAACAGTCGGCTTGTTGATAGGCCCAGAAGTGGCAGCTGATGATGATAGAGCTCCCCTCATAGTTGCTGGAGCTGGTCCTACAACCACCTTAGAAGCGTGTTGTCCCGATGTGCTTGCTGATGTGATGGCCCCAGAAGCCGAAGAACCCCCCACAGTGGTTACCGGAGCCGATGTGTTTGTAGCTGTTGTTGACGGAACGGGCACCATGTTTTTTGCTGAAACTGCCGCAGACCCTGCTGCAGGTCTCGTCCCACTTTTGGCAGCAAGTCCTGCACTTGCCTGTTGCTGTTGTATAACAACTGCCTTTTGCTGAGGCTGTTGGACTTGCTGTTGAACTTTAGTGGGTACAAAATTTGTCGCAGGCCCAGACCGTGCACCAACCTTAATATCGGGTCCATTACGCACACTTTGCTGTAATTGCTGTGGCTTTTGGATTATTCCAGCCTTTGCAAGTAACGCAGGTGTAGACTGTGCCCGTGGAAGAGTGGTGGCAGAAGGAACTGTACCGAGAGCTTGTGTGGGTGTTGGTGGAACAGACGCGCGCTGAGGGTGTGGTCCTCCTGTGGTTGTTGTCTTTGAAGGTGTTGCAGGTATTGGCGCTGAACCTTGGATACTGTTCGGCCCGCGCACTTGTGGCTGCGGATGTTGTTGGTGATGTGGTTGCGCCGCACCGCCCGGCGGCCCGCGCGCAAGAACCTTAGTCGTCGAATTTGCTTGCAAATGGGTCCAGGAACCTGCCGCCTGAGCTGCAACTGTTTTCGCCGGCACATTTGTTCCGCTCGTTTGTTGTTGTTGCTGATGCGGTGCTCTGGGCCTAGTATTAACCGTGGTTGTTGATGGTTTTGCTGGAGACGGTTGAGATTGAGTTTGTATATATTGGCCTGGCTGCTGATTACTAGCTCCAACTGCAGAGGTTACTGTAGGGCTTACAACTACACTGGGTGGAACCTGTTTGGGTAAATTGGCCAAAGGTTTCTGTTGCGCACCGCCGCCAGCTCCAGCTGCTGCCATGTTTTTAAGCATACCGCTAGTAGCAACGGTTGCTGCAAGTTTTGTGGATTGTGTTGTTGTTGCTGGAATTGAAGGAGCGGCTGCTGGTGCTGTTTTTGGTGCCGTTTTTGGTGCCGTTTTTGGTGCTGTTTTTGGTACTGCTGTTGGTGCTGCTGTTGGCGCTGCTGTTGACGCTGCTGTCGACGCAGATGTCGACGCTGTTGTTGGCACTTTTGTTGGCACTGTTGTTGGCACTGTTGTTGGCACTGTTGTTGGCACCGTTGTTGGCACCGTTGTTGGCACTGCTGTTGGCACTGCTGTTGGCACTGCTGTTGGCACTGCTGTTGATGCCGGTGTTGACGCTGTTGTTGGCGCCGTTGTTGACATTGTTGTTGGAACTGTTGTTGGCACAGAAATGGGATGTGCAGAAGAAGACGAAGATGTCGGATGAGCAGCCGAAGCTGAAACTGAAACCCCAGACGTAGTCGTTGCCAATGCCGGTCCCGAACTCGGTCCCGATACTGGTACGGGTACTGAAGCTGGTGCAGGAGCAGGAGCTGATGCAGCAACTGTTGCTGAAGCTGACGTAGTGGTGGCCGGGGCCGAAGTAGGGCCTGCTGTAGTCGGGACAGGTTTGGTGGTGGGGGTAGTAGTTGCTGCTGTTGTTGTAGAATGTTGTGTGGGGGTAGTTTGAACAGAGTTGGGTTTTGCCGACAAAATGTGGCTTCCTGCGGCTTGTTGGCCCGTTGAGATAGATGTTGGCGCTTTAAGCTGTTGTTGTCGCGGGTTTTGTGTAACACCGGTTGGACTTTTTTGATGTACTTGTTGTTGCTGTAAATTATGCATCTGTGTCTGCGGTTTTTGTATAATATGCTGCTGAGGAGTCTTGATTCCACTTTGTTGCTGTCCCGCGTTAACACCAGAACCAGTGGTATGATGCTGCGCGTTTGTGTTTACATTACGCACATTACTCTGTGATACAACTTTCTGGCCTGTCGTAGAAGCCTGTGAATGCTGTGGCAGATGATGAGAAGATACCAAAGGCGGATGGGCCTGAGAGTTTAGAGAAGAGGACGGGGTGGCTGTAGGTGAATACAACGCGCGAGCGCGTTTTGCAGGGAGCAGAACTTCATTGGGGACTATTGCGCGTGCAGGCAACGTGGATTCATCAAAAACATGGCCACTATGGAAAATATGGTTTATCAGAAATAGTTCATAAACAAAGTCTTGGAATACTCACCTTTCAAGATCGTTTTTTTCAAGAAACGCCATCAGGCTATCTTCGTCAGTCTGTACACCAGACTTGTTTATAGGATAAGTTGGATATCGAGTAAGATAATACAAATCAGATAGCTTCCGTTTTCGAGACTTGATAACGTCGCTTTTGTATAGTTAGTTAGTATGAATGTTTAACATTCAAAGCAAATACACATACCTTGATTGTTGCCGGCGCTTTTCAATGGCCTCAAGCCGGAGCCGGTCCATGTGTGGCTAAACAAGCGTGTTAGCATTTCAGTATTTGATGAATAATTTAAAAATAGCATACCGCAGACATGTTAAATTATAAAATGGTTTTAAATGAACGGTTTCGTTAGTTTGGTATTAGTTGGTTAATATTGGATAGTTTGGTGATGTGATTTTGGGCAACTCTCAACGGGAAGTTTTTTGGTGGAGCTGCTCAGGAATTTTTTTTTTTTATTTTATTCGTAGAGTGAAAAAATATATATAAGTCACGTGGACATTTTGGCAAAAAAAACGTAAACCTCCGAATGCTGAGTCACCACCGCCGAAAAAAAAAAAAAGTCACCGAGCCGCCTTTTACATAAACTCTTCTTTCACTATTTTTTTTTCAACCCAACTCCATAGATCCATTTCTCTAATTCAATCCATCTCTAAACCTCATCATCATAGATCCATAGACTCCAACTCTTTATTATCTTTATTTGACCTCCTCCTCCTCCTCTCTCCATTTCCTTTTTTTTTTTTTTTTATACCACACCAATGTCTTCAGTAACAACCCCACAAAAAACAAATCTCGCACCGTATCTCACAAAACTCATTGTGCATCCGCCCCAGCTTACCCCAGCTGACCTAGCCACAGTGCTTGGCCATATTCTCTCCAACTCCGTCTCTACAACTCAAGTTGCTGCTTTTCTTGCACTTCTCCGCGGTTCCGGCCTTGACCATTCACCAGACTTCATTGCTGCTGCTGTGGCCCGCATGATGCAGGCCGCGCGCAAGCTGGACACCCTCGAGCAAGACCTCAAGGACCACGGGTTTGTTGACATTGTGGGTACCGGTGGTGATGGCCAGAACACATTTAACGTATCTACTACGGCTTCTATTGTTGCAGCGGGTGCCGGTCTGCGTGTGTGCAAGCATGGCGGCAAGGCTTCGACCTCTGCATCTGGGGCCGGCGATCTATTGGCTTCTCTCGGGATTAACTTGGCCAATGTCACGAACGAAACTGCGCCAGGGATCCTTGCCCAAAGTCAGTACTGTTTTCTGTTTGCGCCCGTGTTCCACCCAGCTATGGCCACCATTGCACCTGTGCGTAAAGAGCTAGGTGTTCCGTCCATTTTTAACATTCTGGGACCACTCATTAACCCTGCCCCGCTGTGTGCACGTATTGTAGGTGTTTACGCAGAGTCTCTTGGTGAAGTTTTTGCGCGCGCCATTCGTGCCACAAACCAGCAGGCTGGGCGCCCTGAATCGCGGGCCATGGTGGTTTGGGGAACCGAGGGACTCGATGAGATTTCGCCTGCGGGAACAACCAAAGTTTGGACCGTCAACTCGGACCCCACTGTGTCGGAGGAGGATGCCATTGTGACCAGCTACCTGCACCCCAACGATTTTGGGCTGCCGGTGCACACTCTTGATACCGTACGCTCGGGGACTCCACAGGAAAATGCGGCAGTTGTTGATCTGCTTGTGGACAACAAGCTCGAGGAAAACCACCCCGTGCTTGATTACGTTTTGATGAATGTAGCTGCACTTGCCTATGTGGAAGGTACTGCTCAGGATCTTAAGCATGGCGTGGAGCTTGCTCGAGAGAGCATCAAGTCTGGGCGAGCTCGGGAGGCTCTTGACAAATTTGCTTCTCTTTCTCAGGGTTTGTAATAGGTTTTGGGGGGGAAAAAAAAAAAAAAAAAATTATAATACTGTACGAATTTATTATATTTAACCTTTGTCTACTTTCGAGTAATATCAATGGTGACTTCCCAGCGGGTTTGATCACTGTATGCATATACCTGTTGCTTGCCGATCCGGAGCGGCCGTAAAACTCTTGCCAGAGAAGTTTTAGCTTCTGAGGGAGCTCGTCGGTGTCCGGATTCATTGAATCCGTTTTGGTCAAGATTGTGAGCTTCTTCATCATCTTGGTGGTCCTCCATGATTTCCTTTACAAGTCTTGCAGCTTGTTCTCTGACGTATTGCTCGTCGGATTCCGAGCCACCGTTCATTTCAATTTTCATGCATGCGAGCCACACCGAGTGATGGACCTGCCAGACACTGATTTCGGAACATTTTGTGACGAAGCGAAGCTTGAGGACTTGTTCTTCAACTAGATCCGTGCGATTTTCACCTGGGAACGACATGACGAGCATTCCTCCTAGAGATTTTGCCAGGATCCAACCTACATAGCACATGGAGGCTGCGATGAGGGGGGTAAGTATAGTATCGATGACTCTACGTACAAAGGGAGACTCGATTGGGTAGAGTAGGATGGCGAAGGAGAAAGTTACTGTGATGAAGTGGGAAGGATTGCTCATGATCCAAGGAAGGGACGAGATTGCAGAAGCGTTTGTGCTTTTGAGGGCACGGGAAATGCGTGAATGGTTATCAAAGCCTACTGCGGAGACTATAGTTGCAATGATGCCGAGAATGACACGGAAGCAGATTTTGCGCCAGTTTATGACAATGGCAGCAGGGTCTGAGTCTGTTGGGCCATGGTGGTGTGAGCCATGTCCATGCGATGCGGCGAAAAAGTCACCTAGGTAAACGGCTTGAATAATATCTTGGAGAGAATGGGAGAGAATGTCACCTCCCATAAAGACTAAAGAAATTGCTAGAGCGTAGCCAGCAAGAACTTCTGTTCTTTCGAGGCCAAAGGGGAGATGGACGGAGGAGCGTTTCCACACGTCAAAGTTGCCAAGAATGTCGACAAAAGCACATAGAAAGGCGCCCATTGCGTCGTAGAATAAAAGATGTGCAAGAGCAGATAATGCAGTGTAGGGAGATTCAATGACGTAGATGAGGAAAGCCATGTAGAGATGGCAGACACCCCAAAGGAGACGGATGAGTTGATCTTTGGACATGGATTGGCGGCATTCAGCAAAAGTAGGGATGGGCAGAGAGGCTGGAATTTGGAGGGGGACTCTAACATCTTCTTTGAAGAAGTTAAGGGAGACGGAGGAATGCTTGTATTTGTGGCCACGGCGCTGGTTAGCTCTTGATACAGGGGGGCCACCAAGAGCCATAGTTGTTGATTGGAAATTAAAGGGCTGGTAAGCTTGGGAACCTGGGGAAACGGGGCGAGCTGGAGGGACGATTCCGCTTGGGGAGCCTGGTCTTGATCCTGATGCTGATTCGTAACCTGGGAATTGAGGCATTGGAAGGGAGTAAGTTGAAGAAATTGAAGAGTGGGTTGAATGGCCAGGCCTGAAAGAGTTTGGTGTAGAAGATCCACTTTGTGGTAATTGTTGTTGTTGTTGTTGTTGTTGAGATGAGGAGGAAGATCCGGCAAATGGTGGAATTGGGGGTGGTGGTAAAAAGTTTGGGTCAAATTGAGAGAGTGATACTGAAGAGTTTTGAATAGATGATGAAGCCATATAAGGGCTAGCACCTGAGGAGGGGAATGAAGGCTGGTTTGGAGTGGTAGATGCAGAATTGTATTGAGGCCAAGCAAAGGGAGCAGTTGAAAGAGAAGAGATTGATGAAGAGGAAGAGACTGTACGACGATGGCCAGTACCTGGAACAAATGGAGCAGATGGAGGAACAAGTGGGGCAAGAGATGGGGCTCTAAGAGATGATGTAGAAGCTTTTGGGTGGAGGAAATTGGATCTAAGTGAAGATGAAGAGTGAGATGCTGAGAGAGAAGAAAAAGAAGAGGAGGAGGAGGAAGTTGGAGGATCCAAGAGGGATTCTAGGAGATTATTTGAGTTTGCATTAAGTTGTTCTTTAGCAGCAGCTGCAGCTAAGGAAGATAATGAGACATTTTCATAAACATTTGAGTATCGTTTTTTAGAAAAGGATGGTGCTGAAGGTGTAGAGATGTGGTGATGGTTATGATTATGATTATGATGGGAGGTTGTGGTTAAATTGTAGGAAGGGGTCGAAGAGTATGAGTCTATAATTGCTGATTCTTCTTCGTCATCCGATTCTTCTACAGGAAGCATAATTGAAGGGGGTCTTGATGATGGGACAGGAGGGAAAGCATAGGGAGTTACGTTTGGGGATGGAGGGTTTGACATTATTTTGTAGTAGTTTTTTTTGTGTGATTTTTTTTTTTTTTTGTGACCTTGTATGGCTGATATAGATGGGAATACGAAAAGGCCAAGTTTGTGATTTACAAAAGGAGGTTTTTTTTTTTTTGCTGGAGGGGAAGAAGGATTGTGGAGATGGATGATGTCAGTGAAAGATGTAATAAAAATGTCAAGTGTAATGTAATACAAGAGTGCAACATATTTTTATGCAACAGAAGTTTGCAACATTTGTGGGTGCAACAAGAAAAAAAAAAAATGAAAAATTTTTTCCAAATTTTCCAAATTGGCAGTAAGTAAGTAAGCAAGATTTTCACATGGTTGAGGGGTTGAGCGGTTATTTCTTTGAGATATTTAAGCCATTCCCCAAAATGATCATATAATAAAAGTCATAATGTGATTGCAAGAACTCAATCGGTTGTCTTTTAGAAGTTTTTTTTAAAAGTACCTATATTAATATTGACTTGTCTGAGGGGTAACGATATATCAACAATTTGGAAAGTCCAATCTGAATATTGTAAAAAAAAATTTGAAAAAAAAAATTTGAAAAAAAAAATTTAAAAATTTAAAAAAAAAAAAAAAAAAATTTGAAAAAAAAAATTAAAGAATATTAAATAAAAGACTTTTCAAAAATCATAAACACAATTCTACTTAATTAATTAAAGAAACTTGCGAAACTTGATGAAATGGCTAGTTTTAGTTAAGACTCGGGGTATTTATTTTTTTTTATTTTTTTTTAATAAAAAAAAAAAGTCCGATTTTTTTTATGTAATCCGAGACCCCCCATTAAAACTTGGAATTGTTAATTGATTAAAATCACAAACAAGTCAATTAATAAATAGTAGTTTTATCATCTTCCTCGGTTGTTATAGACTCTTAAATTTTTCTTTTTAATATTTTTTTTTTTAAAACATTAAAACATATAGACACGTTTTGAGTATTTCCTTTTTTTTTTTTTTTTTTTTTTTAAGCTCTCTCACTCCCCCCCCCCTGCGACGGCGCAATTTCTATGCAACGGTTTTTTTTTTTTTTTTTTTCTTTTCCCCTAAAAGAAGCAATGATGAAATTTGAAATGTTAAATTTGAAATTTGAAATTTGAAATTTGAAGATTAGATTAGAGCCAAGAATTTATTTATTTTACAAGTTTTATTATTATCAAAAAAAAAAAAATTAATAATAATAATAATAATAATAATAAATATACATTCAATTTCTTTTCTAAAATATTAATTTGTTATTTACTAAGCTATTAATTTAATTCAAATTTAATTCAAATTTAATTCAAATTTAATTCAAATTTATTTCAAATTTATTTCAAATTTATTTCAAATTTTAAAGTCTTGGAGATTTTTGTATGGAGTTTAGTTAATATGGAGGAAGAGGAAATGATTTTATAAAGAGTTATTACTAAAGGTGTATAAAAAATTTAGAATGAAATAAAAAAAAAATAAAAAATAAAAATAAAAAAGTTATACTTGTAATTAGTTATAACTAAACACAAAGAAAACCGTTATTTGAGTGAAATTTTTCCCATATTTTTTTTTTTTTTTTTCAATAGTAAGATAAAATAAATATCGTAATACATAATATATCTTAATTGAAATATTGTTTTTTTTTTTTTGGTTTTAATTGGGTCTATTGAATTGATCATATTTTAAAATATTTATAATTAATTTCGGATTGATTCAATCTCTCCGTTTGAAAAAAAAAAAATTATTGAAATTCTTTATGGACAAAAAAATAAAAACAAAACAAACAAAAAAAGGTTGCTTATATTGAACGACGACCAAAATATTGAAAAAAAAAAAAAAAAAAGGAAAAAAAAATTTTTTTCATCGTAATCGTTCAAATCACAACCGTGGGTTTTTCCCTTTTTGCAACAAGTCGACTACTACCATTGAATCATAGAGCTTATCTAGTTGCTCGTTGTAGTCGCCAAAAAAAAAATTAAAAAAAAAAATTTTTTTAAATAAAATCGGTTTGATCGGAAAGGGAAGTAAACGGTTTGTGTTACTAGTTAGTTTATTTTTTTTTTTTCCATGCGCAGAGAAAAATTTCGGCAATTAAAAAAAAAATTTTAATTATTTATTTGCAATGTAAGATTTTTTTTTTTTTAATATTGCACAGGTCAAAATGGTGCACAATGGGTGATGATGGCCCGCAACTCATTGCCGTTGCAGGAGTTGAAATGATTGGTGATTTAGAGGAAGGGAAGGGAAGGACAAGGGGAGAAGAAAGAGACAAAAGAAAAAAAAAAAAAATTAAAATTTTTTTACCAGTAAAAGTATTTCAAATAAATAAATTTGAAAAGAGATTCGGAGGATTTGATAATTTTTTTTTTTTTTTTTAAAAAGACATTTTTTGATGATGTCATTAAGTGTATTATTACAACTATTTATGTTACACAACAAGACCCGATATAAAGATGAAAAATGAAAATGAAAATGAAAATGAAAATGAAGAAGAAGATGATGATGATGATGAAGAATAAGAATAAGAAACAACAAAAAAAAACCCTGCAGAAGTACAAAAAGGCAATTTTTTTTTTTTTTTTTATCTTGAAACAAATTAAATTTATAAAAAATCGGTTATATAAAAAAAAAAAAAAAAGGTTCCATCTTTCCATAAGGTACTTAAACTAAAGTATTTAGTTGATCCACTTCAATAAGTCTATGTGGGTCGGCTTAAAAACCTCCGTTTGGAGGGCTCAAATTAAAGGAGATAAGTGGGGGGGGAGGAGGAAAATAAAATAAATTAAAATAAATTAAATATTAAATATAGATATAGATATATTTATGAGAGTTAAATAGAAATTATATAGTAAAGATTATTATTTGTTTTGGGATAACAACACTGGATAAAATATCTTTATCAGCATTGGTTAATCATTTGACAAAATAGATTTATAGATAAGCAATTAGGGTTTTTTTTTTCTTTTATTTTTTTGAAAAAAAAATATATATAAAAATATAAAAAATATAAAAAATATAAAAAAAAAAAATTTTAATTATGAATGAATGAATAAGAAGATAGTTTTTTTTAAAAAAAAAAAAGAGTAGAAACTTTTTGAAACTTATTTTGAGACCGTTTTAAATTTTTTTTTTTTTTTTATATTTAAAGTACGTGAATAAGTTTAAAGAAAATAGAAACAAAGGACAATGGAAGGAATCAGATTTGATAAATAAATAAATAAATATATATATATAAATATATATATATATATATATATATATATATCTAATCTTTAGTTTACTAGTAGTACTAGTATTCATCCATCTACAGATGCTTACATGCATTTAATCTTAATGTTACAATAATAATAGACTTTAAAACCATATAATTGAAACTTTAAGATTTGCAATAATAATTATTATAAGGAACTAAAACGATAAGTTTTTGTTGTCTTTTTTTTATTATTCCTGTTGACTAGTTCTGTAATGACTTTTCTTATAATTCAGGTTTCAATTTATTTAATTTTAAAACAAGAAGAAGAATAAGAAGAAGAAGAAGAAGAATAAGAAGAAGAAGAAGAAAGACTTGAGAAAAGATCCATTGAGTATATATATATATATATATATATATATTAATATTAAGATATTAAAAGACAAGACAAAGTATAATAAAGAAAATAAAACTAAAAAATTTAACCTTAAGAGTATCTTTGATAGTACCATCAAGTATAATGGCTGTAGCATACAAAACATACACATACACAAATTTTTTTTTTTTTTTTAAATATTTATTTTGGGTATCTCTCAATGGTACATTTCCTGGGGGAAAATAAAAATAAAAATAAAAATAAAAAAAAAAAAAAAAAAAAAAAAAAAGAGAGAAAGAAAAGAAAGAAAAGAAAGAAAGAAAGAGAGGAAAAAATTGAAAGGGTCGTCATCATTTGTACGCCGACCCCCGCGGTCTACGATTGCCAGTGTACTGAACTTATATATATATATATATATATATATTTATTTTTATATTTGTTTTATAGTATATTATAGTATTTAGTACTTATAATATACTAAAGATTGGATTGCTTTTTTTATTATTATTATTATTATTATTCTTTATATAAAGTCTTTCTTTTAAATGATGAATAAAGTAGAGTATATAAATATATATTTTAACCAAAACATTGGCCAGTCGGTCCGATATTTTTTATTTTTATTTTTATTTTTATTTTTATATTTATAAATGATATTTGTTTTTATTTTATTTTATTTATTTTTTTTCAATTTCCGATTACTGCCGTCATTATTTTATTTTTTTTAGTTCGGCGATTCCTACCCTGGAGATTTCCGGACTTGAGAAAAAAAAAAAAAAAAAAAAAAAAAGTTTTCTTTTAGAGGGGGGGGAAGGGAAGGGAAAGGATATATCGAATAAAAAAAAAAAAAAAAAAAAGTGAGAAAAAGGAAGGAGGGGGTTGTTTGTTGTTGTTATTTGTTGTTGTTGGTAGTGGTGGGAGAGAGAAAAGGAACTTTTTTTTTTATTTGTTTATTTATTTATTTATTTTATTTATTTTTATTTTATTGTGACATTCGGGTATATCAAAAGTGCGGCTTTTTTTTGTATGGCGTATTTATATTTTGTATATGTTTAAATATATATATATATAAGAAAAAAAAGAAAAGAAAAGAAAAGATTTTTATTAAATTTATTTTTTATTAAATTTATTTTTTTATATTTTATATTTTAATATATGAAAATTCGAAATTATTTTATAAGAATAGTCAATTATTAGAAGAAATAAAAAAAAGAAAAATTTAAAAAAATGGAATTTAAAAAGAAACAACAAAAAAATCAAAAAAAAAAAAAAAAAAATTCATATTTTGATGTTTTGATTGTTTGTTTGTTTTGATTTTATTATTCATTCGGTCTACTTGTTGATTTATTTGATTTATTTTGAATTTTTTTTTAATAAAAATATTTTCAAAATAAAAAATAAAAAATAAAAAATAAAAAATAAAAAATAAAAAAAAGTGGCCGCATTGTGATGAAGCAGCAACTTTGGGTTTAATCAATGATGTTTTAAATGTCATCACCTTATTTATATATATAAATATTATTACAGTAATATTATAAAAAAAAAAAAAAGAAAGAATTAATGAATGAATGAATGAATGAATGAATGAATGAATGAATAAACCAACTACAACCGTTTATTTATTTATTTATCTATTTGTTGTTATAATATATCATATATTAATAACAGGAAATGCTGCTTCTGGATGCTGCTAAGATGCATTCCAAACATTTTCAAAAATAATACAAAAAAAAAAAAAAAAAAAAAAAAAAAAGAAGCAGCCACTATTTGTTTATTTGATAAAAAAAAAAAAAAAAAAAAAAAAGAGGTGCAGCAACTACAACAACAACATAAAGCAGCCAGTATTGAATATTGAATATTGAATATTGAATATTGAATATTGAATATTGAATATTGAAATCTGATGTTGTTAATGGACATTTACAATTACAATTATATTTATATTTATTTATTTGTTTACTTATTTATATATAAATTAGTGGGTACAATATATATATATATTTTTTTTTTTCAATATTAGAGACTCCTTTTCATCCAGATAAAGTAGTAATAGTAGAATCATCATATATGTATTATTATTAATTATTAATATAGATAATAAATCCAATGACCCAAGTAACTTAATAGGTTCACTGTGTTTATATATATATTTATTATATACAATTAAAAAAAAACTTATAACTCTATCAATCAATCAATCAATCAATCAATTAATCATGATTAATTCAATCAATCAATCAATCAATCAATCAATTAATCAATCAACAAAATAATTCAAAAATTATTATTATTATTATTTTTTTTTTTTTTGAAAAAACCTCCGATCAATGCTATTTCAGAAATAGTAAAAAAAAAAGAAAAAAAAAAAAATCCGTGTATCAACTGTTCCGATTTAATCATTGGGGAGAATTTTGTGTGTGTGTTTTTTTTTATTTTATTTTATCGGGATAGTATAATAATGATATTTTCAAATAAAATAAAATAAAATAAAATAAAATTCAACAATTCAACATAAAATTTAATTTTTATCATTATCACCATCAGATATCATCATCATCATCATCATCATCATCATTATTATCATTATTATCATTATCATTATCATTATCATTATTACAACAACAACATGAAAATTTTTTCCACCTTTTTTCATTCTCTCTCTGTTGTTTTTTATTATTATTATTATTATTATTATTTTTTTTTTTTATTTTTTTTGTATTCTATCAAAACTCCCTAAAACAGGTTTTCTTTTTCTTATTCTTCCTATTCTTCTTCTTCTTCTTCTTCTTTTACTTCATTTTTTTTTTTTTTTGATATCAAACGCAGCATTAAAGAGCAGCATTTAGAGCAGCAGCTTTTAGAGCAGCAGCTTTTAGAGCAGCAGCTTTTAGAGCAGCAGCTTTTAGAGCAGCAGCAGCAGCACTCTTTTAGACTCTTTTAGGCCATAAACAACCGGCGCAGTGGGTGCCGCCAATAGCTCTTTTCGTGCTTGTCGCAGTGGATATTCTGACTAAGCATTGTATAATCTACCGTTTTGGGGTGTGCATGGCTGCCTAAATAGGTGGCTGCTTAATGGTTGTCCATCTATTTCCTTTAATGGTTTTGTTTATTTTTATTATTTTTATTATTATTTTTATTATATAAACCATTAATTAGGTAGGCCAAAATATGTAACAATTTAATGTAACAAATATATTTTTATTATTAATTATGGTGGTTGGTGGTTGGTGGTGATATGGTGATATGTTGATATGTTGATATGTTGATATGTTGATATGTTGATATGTTGATATGTTGATGGCTGCTTTATTATTTGTATTTAAAATAAAATAAAATAAAATAAAAAAAAAAAAATAATAAAAAAAATCTATTTTTTCCCTTCCCTCCCCTCCCCTCCCCCTTATAGACTAAAAAAAAAAAAATACCGCTATTTTATTAATTTATTTTTATTTATTAATTTATTTTTATTAATTTATTTTTTATTAATTTATTTTTATTAATTTATTAATTTATTTATTAACGTTTTAATGCACAAATAAAAAAAAATATACACACACGCGAAATTAAAAAGGTTGCCCACCAATATAAACACGCGCTGCTTGGCCCAATACAAAAAAAAGTATAAAAATCTCCCATTTTCCCACAGAAATTCTTTCCTCTTTTTTTTTTTTTTTTTTTTTTCTCCTTCCTATATAGTTAATAAGAAATTTAAAAAAAAAAAAAAAAATCTCAACTCTTTTTTTTTTCTTTTCTTATCTCAACTTATACAACCCCATCATCTTTCTCATCCTACCCTCCCCTCACATATAACTATCCTTTTAAAGCCAATTCCACAATGGCCTCTCTCGATCCTAAGGAGCCTACTAACGAAAAGCTCCCGGCTGCCCCCGCCGACGAGGAAGAAGACGACATTGACGCCTTTATCGAAGAACTCCAATCCGATGCCGGTGACCAAGACGTTTTTGAAGAAGAGGCTGCCGCTGGCCACTCTGCTCGCCCAGTTCCTGAAGAACTCCTCCAGACTGACCCTGCTGTCGGTCTTTCTTCTGATGAAGTTCAACACAGACGTAAGAAGTTTGGTTGGAATAAAATGTCTGAGGAACAAGAATCCCTCATTGTTAAGTTTATCATGTTCTTTATCGGTCCCATTCAGTTTGTCATGGAGGCTGCCGCTGTTCTTGCTGCCGGTCTTGAAGATTGGGTCGATTTCGGTGTCATTCTCGGTCTTTTGGGTCTTAACGCTGCTGTCGGTTTCATTCAAGAATTCCAGGCTGGTTCCATTGTCGAGGAATTGAAGAAGACTCTTGCCCTTGGCGCTGTTGTTGTCCGTGATGGCCGCATCCAAGAAGTTGCTGCTCCTGAAGTTGTCCCCGGTGATATCCTCCAGGTTGAAGAAGGTACCATTGTCCCCGCTGATGGCCGCATTGTCTCTGACGGTGCCTTCCTCCAGGTTGATCAATCTGCCATTACTGGTGAATCTCTTGCTGTTGATAAGAGATGTGGTGATAACATGTATGCTTCTTCTACTGTCAAGCGTGGTGAGGGCTTTGTCATTATTACCGCCACTGGTGATAACACTTTCGTTGGTCGCGCTGCTGCCCTTGTCAACAAGGCCTCTGCTGGTACTGGTCACTTTACTGAAGTTTTGAATGGTATTGGTATCATTCTCCTTGTTCTCGTCATTGCTACCCTTCTCGTTGTCTGGACTTCTGCCTTTTACCGTTCTGATCCTATTGTCCGTATTCTCAGATACACTCTGGCTATTACCATTGTTGGTGTCCCCGTCGGTCTCCCCGCTGTCGTTACCACCACCATGGCTGTCGGTGCTGCCTACCTTGCCAAGAAGCAGGCCATTGTCCAGAAGCTTTCTGCCATTGAGTCTCTTGCTGGTGTCGAGATTCTCTGTTCTGATAAGACTGGTACCCTTACCAAGAATAAGCTTACTCTTTCTGAACCCTACACTGTCGACGGTGTTGAGGCTGACGATCTCATGCTTACTGCCTGTCTTGCCGCTTCCCGTTCTAAGAAGGGTCTTGATGCTATTGATCGTGCTTTCCTTAAGGCTCTTAAGTTTTACCCCCGTGCCAAGTCTACTCTTACCAAGTACAAGGTTATTGAGTTCCACCCCTTCGATCCCGTCTCTAAGAAGGTTGTTGCTGTTGTTGAGTCCCCCGCTGGCGAGCGCATCACATGTATCAAGGGTGCTCCTCTTTTCGTCTTGAAGACTGTCGAGGAAGACCATGCCATTCCTGAGGATGTTTTGAACAATTACAAGAATAAGGTTGCTGAGTTTGCTTCTCGTGGTTTCCGTTCCCTTGGTGTTGCCCGCAAGCGTGGTGAAGGCCACTGGGAGATTCTCGGTATTATGCCCTGTTATGATCCTCCTCGTCACGATACTGCCCGCACTGTTAACGAGGCCAAGTCTCTTGGTCTTAAGATTAAGATGCTTACTGGTGATGCCGTTGGTATTGCTAAGGAAACTTGCCGTCAGCTTGGTCTTGGTACTAACATTTACGATGCTGAACGTCTTGGTCTTGGTGGCGGCGGTGACATGCCTGGTTCTGAGGTTTACGACTTTGTTGAGGCTGCCGATGGTTTTGCTGAGGTTTTCCCCCAGCACAAGTACAATGCTGTCGAGATTCTCCAAAAGCGTGGTTACCTTGTTGCTATGACTGGTGATGGTGTTAACGATGCTCCTTCTCTTAAGAAGGCTGATACTGGTATTGCTGTCGAGGGTGCTTCTGATGCCGCTCGCTCTGCCGCTGATATTGTTTTCCTTGCTCCTGGTCTTTCTGCCATTATTGATGCTCTTAAGACTTCCCGCCAGATTTTCCACCGCATGTATGCTTACGTTGTTTACCGTATTGCTCTTTCCCTCCACTTGGAAATTTTCCTTGGTCTTTGGATTGCCATTTTGGATGAGTCTTTGGATATTAACCTTATTGTCTTCATTGCCATTTTCGCTGATGTTGCCACTCTTGCTATTGCCTATGATAACGCTCCCTACTCCCCCAAGCCCGTCAAGTGGAATCTTCCCACTCTCTGGGGTATGTCTGTCGTTCTCGGTATTATTCTTGCTATTGGCTCTTGGATTGTCCTTACTACCACCTTTACTCGTGGTGGCGGTATCATTCAGAACTTTGGTCACCGTGATGGTATTCTTTTCCTCCAGATTTCCCTTACTGAGAACTGGCTCATTTTCGTTACCCGTGCCAATGGTCCTTTCTGGTCTTCCATTCCTTCTTGGGAGCTTGCTGGTGCCGTTGCCTGCGTCGATGTCATTTCTACCATTTTCTGTGTTTTCGGTTGGTGGTCTAAGGACACCTCCATGGTTACTGTTGTCCGTGTCTGGATTTACTCTTTTGGTATCTTCTGCGTTCTCGGTGGTCTCTACTACCTGATGCAAGACTCTGTTGCCTTTGACTCTCTTATGCACGGCAAAGGCATTAAGGAGAAGCCTCCTCAACGCACTGTCGAGGACTTCCTCGTTGCCATGCAGCGTGTCTCTACCCAGCACGAGAAGGCTTCTTAAAGGTCTTGTTCTTGTTGAGGTGTGTATAATTTAAAAATTTGCATATTTTCTATTCCGAACATTGTAATATTTAGTTTGTTTTTGTTTTGAAAAGTATTTGTAATAGTAATAATAATAATATAATAATCATTTAATTTTAATAATAATTTGTATATCTTTTTTACACTTTTGAATATGTTTAATTTTCGAATAAACTTTTAAAACTTTTTTTTCTTTTTTTTTAATTTACACTATTTTTTTTCTTTTCCTTAATCTGCTCAAACTTTTGTATTTTCTTTTCCATTTCAATTCTCTTGCGTTCTTGCCATCTCGCCAACTTTGCATGCTCATGAATCTTAAAACCAAAAATCTTTGGCACAAATCTCTCCGTTGTCTTTTCCGGAACCAAGTAAGTATGTACTTGGAAAAGCATACCAGGGAAACTTGTTCCGAAATACGCGCCATCAATCATTGCATGTTTAGCGCTGCGCGGTACATACAAGTCTTCACACATGGGACAGTACAACCGAACCGAGGCCTGGTGGGGCATATCATGTAAACCAATCGGTAGAAGAGGAGCCTTTTCACAATGTACTCTTGGACAGTACCCAAAGTCTCCATTCTTATATTTCTCCATCATTCGTTGTAACCCTCGCGATGTGACAATGTACCGTGCATGGATCAATCCGTAAAGATGTGAAGCTGAATGTTCTAATTTCTCTCGATCTTTCTCACTAAGTTCAGGTCCTGTATGTGTAAAGTTATCGGTAATGATATCTATTGCCATTTGTAAATGAACAACTTCGGTGTTAAGTCCTGTCAAGTTGAATTTGTCGAGAATAAATTCAGTATCGATTTCACAGAAATATTCATTCCCCTTGATGCTCAGAAACCATTCAATCCAATAGTCCTCTACGTTATCATTAGAATATCTCCATATATTAATATATATATTTATTCATTTTATCTCTTCTTCTTCTTCTTTTATTTTTATTTATTTTATTTTTTTAACCCTTCTAACTTACCCGAATAATCAGAGTCTTCATTTCCCTGTTGCATGTTTTTTTTTTTTTTTTTTTTTTTTTTATTAAATTCTTGTCGTGATACTTTGTAAACTTTTAAAAAAGTATCCCGTAAGATTTTCTTGGTGGTTATGGTGGTAGTGGTGGTGGTGGCAGCTGCAATATACATAAAAATTTTAAATTAAAAAAATTAAAATAAAATAAAACGCGTCATTAAAGTAGGGTAATCATATCAATTTTAATTTTTTTTTTTTTTTTTTCTTTCTTTCTTTCCCCCACGATACAACCTAACCTCCAGACTTTTGAATCGTAAGTGTGTGTGTGTGTGTGTGTGTGTGTGTGGGTGTGTGTGTTTGTGTTAATGAGTGACTGCATTAAGAATTTTTTTTCATTTTTTTTTTTTTTTTCAACCACCATTAATTTTTTTTTTTTTTAAACATCTCCAAAACCCTTTCACAACCAAACACCCTTTTTTTTTTTTTTATAAAAATGCATCTGGTTAAGCCGTCGTGGCTCGTCCATTCAGATGAACACCGTTCGTACGAAATATACTCTGTTCATGTGAACCCCGACGGTACCCGTCTGGCCTCTGGCGGTCTCGGTAAGTCATAATTTCATTTCATTTCATTTCATTTTATTTCATTTAATTTTTCATTTTTTTATTTATTTATTTTATTCCTTTACACTCTTTTAAATCATTCCTAACATTCTTATAGACGGCAAGGTCCGAATCTGGTCTACGGAATCAATCTACAATTCGGCTCCTGGTCCTGAGCAATCACCAAAAACACCACTTGCTGATAAACATCAACTATGTTCAATGTCAACACACACTGGTGCAGTAACCGTTGTTCGGTTCTCACCTTGTGGAAGGTATTTGGCCTCTGGGTCCGATGACCGTGTGGTTTTAATTTGGGAACGTGATGAAACTCGTTCTGGAGCTGCTGCTGCTGTTGAGTTTGGTCAATCGGCATCTGGAAACTCTTCATTTGACCCACCCAATAGTGAAACATGGGTTGCACGTAAACGACTTATAGGTCACGATAATGATGTTCAAGATTTGGCCTGGGCCCCTGATTCAAGTATTTTGGTCACTGTGGGACTTGATTCTGGTGTAATTATATGGAGTGGTACAACTTTTGAGAAACTAAAACGATTTGATTCCCATCAATCCCATGTAAAGGGCGTTTCCTTCGACCCAGCAAATAAATACTTTGCAACTGCATCTGACGATAGATCTGTTAAAATTATAAGATACCATCATGACGCTCAATCTGGCGAAGTCATGTTTTCAATCGAAGCTACTATTGCTGCACCTTTTAGAGGATCCCCACTGTCTACATATTACCGGCGATGCTCGTGGTCTCCAGATGGTAATCACATTGCAGCTGCAAATGCTACCAATGGTCCTGTGACAACTGTCACCATTATTAATAGAGGAACATGGGACAGTGATATTAGTCTTGTGGGTCATGATGCCCCCTGCGAAGTGGCATCGTTTTGTCCACGTATATTTTCTCTTGAAAAAATTGACTTGGAAAAGAAAAAGAAAACAGATGATGATGATGATGGAGAATCACAATCCCAACAATTTGCAAATTTAATCACTGTTATTGCGACTGCTGGTCAAGATAAAACTTTAGCCATTTGGAATACCTCTAATCCACGGCCACTCTTAGTTGCACGTAATGTTGCTGAAAAGTCTATTACCGATATCGCGTGGTCTGCCGACGGGTCAAAGTTGTTTGCATCTTCACTTGATGGTACCATTCTTGTGGCAATGTTTGATCCTGGCGAGCTTGGCTGGACCATGCCGCTCGAGGAAAATGCTGTCCAACTCACTCGCTATGGTGGTGGCAAAGAGGCTCTACAGATTCCAAGTTCCACTGGAATGCTTGCGCTAGAAGAGGCTGGTGATGAAAAGAAAAAGGATTCCATTTTGGATAGTATTATGGGATCTAACCCATCTAATACTTCAAACTCTTTTGATACCAATAATGAACCAGAAACTATTACTAAAAAAAAGGACACAAAGGAAGATCAACCCAAAGAAGTCAAACAAGAACAACCACCGGCCCCTGCACCACCCCCTAAACCTGTCTTGCAGCAAAAGGTTACCATTACCAAAGACGGTAAAAAACGTATAGCCCCGATGTTGATTTCGAGTGCGTCCTCAGTAAGCACCCGTGCACCTCCACAGCGCGCCTCCGCACACACATCCAGCAATACTCGGGGTGTTCCTGGAGTTGTAGACTATGCTCCACCGTCCAATGCGCTTCCTCAGGGTGGCATTTCGTCGTTACTTATTGGAACCAAACGACGGATCGACGTTCTGGAAGAATCCGGAGGTGACGGATCAACCGGTGCAACCAATGGGTCATCATCCGCAAATACAAACGGATCTGCAGCAGGAACATCTTCAACAACGACCAATGGCACTGGTGGCCATGCAGCCACAGGTGCAAACTCACACATTACTAAAAAACAACGACCATACACGGAAATTACGTATGTCCGGCCACCACTACTTTCTGCAGCCTCAGCAATTGCCCAAGTCCGACTGGCAGTGCCTAAGGTGCGCACAGTATTTGCACGACGGTCAGTTCTTGACAGTGGCAATAGTAGTAGTAGTAGTAGTAATAGTAGTAGCAGCAGCAGCAACAGCAACAGCAACAGCAACAGCAACAGCAACAGCAACAGCAACAGCAACAGCAGCAGCAACAGCAGCAGCAACAGCAATAACAATGGCAGCACTAGTAGTGGCAACACTACCGATCAAGGGACATTATCAAACTCAGACTCTGTATTTGTGCTTGAGGCACGCAATAGTAGTGCTGGCAAGGGAGGCGAACAAATTACCACGGCAAAAATTACAGTAACACGAGAAGGCGCGGCAGCATCTTCCGTAGCTGGAAATATCACAGCAGCTGCATCAACAACATCTACTAACGGATCAAGCACAAATGTGTCTGCCGGGTCCACTGCTGGTGGAAATACATCTACAGGCCCCATCTTTACCGACTATTTGCCCCGCTATGCACAATTGGCAGCTGGAGGTGCAGACACTTTTTGGGCTGTAGCCACTGAGGACGGGTGCATCTACGTTTATTCGCCACACGGCCGACGGCTGTTCCCCGCGCTAGTTCTAGGCGCCCCTCTTGCGTTTATGGAAAGCTCTGGTACTCACCTGCTCGCCATTACAGCTGTAGGACTTGTTCACGTATGGGACGTGAGTACACGGCGCGCAGTCCTGGCCGGTGTGTCGCTGGCACCCGTACTCGACGCCGGAAGTCGTTGTGCCGACGATGGAGTGGTGCGTGGGCCCAAGGTTGTGCGTGCTACTGTGTCACCAACAGGAGCCGTGGCTGTGACACTGTCAAATGGAGACTCGCACATGTATGACGATGCTATGAAGACATGGACGCGTGTGGCGGACTCGTGGTGGGCATCCGGGTCACAGTATTGGGACACGACAAGTGCAGAGGGCTCATTGGGAGGATCTACTACGCGTGAGGTTGGCATTGTGAGCTTATTGGAGAGCCGGACAAGTGCAGAGCTGCAGATTGGGGCGTTAACAGGAGGTGGCAATTTAAACAGCACGAACGCGGCGGCTACTGCCAACCGAGCCCGCGTGCAGCTACTACAGCGGCTGGTGCGCGGGCGCATGGTCAAGGACGGTTACGAACACTTTGAACGGTTTGTATCTGCGGCACATTTGGAAACTCGGGTTGCAGCTGCGCTGGCAGCGCACTCGTTGCGTGAGTATAGTGTTTATGTGCGCATGTACGCGCAACGACTTGCAGCCGATGGCGAGGCTGGTAAGCTTGAGGAAGTATTGGGGGAGTTGTATGCACGAAGCCGTGGTCAGGGTGAAGATGGAGAAAAGTTGTTGAAAGAGGTTGTGGTTGCTGTGGGCGGGTATCGGTCTGTTCAGCGAGTTGTTGCCAAATACGCAGTGGCCAGTGGGGTTATTGATGATTTGGATGGGTTATAAGTATATATACAAGATATAATGGGGGAAGTATAATAAATGAAAAATAAAGAAAAGAAAAGAAAAAAAAAAAAAAAAAACAATGATTGTCAATTGTATTGTATGAAATTTATTTTTTTTTTTTTGATTATTATTCCTATTTAAACACTATTTTTTCGCAATTCTTCTCTAGAAATAAGATAGTTAAAGTTAGATGTTTGATGTTTGATGTTTGATGTTTGATGGTTTGGTTTTTTTTTTTTTTTTTTCCGTGAATAAAACGTACCTGAGTTGCGCCGCAAAATCGTCATCGGCATCATCGTCATCCCATTTTTCTTCCCAAAGTCGTTCGCCACCTTCTGCCAGTTCTGGGTCCAAATCTCCGTCATTCCATTCTAAATATTTTGTTAGTTTGTTGATCAATCATTCAATCAATCAATCAAAAGTAAACATTGATACTTACGTTCAACTGGGAAATCCTCAAACTCGTCATCTTCTTCTAATGATACAAGAGCGCGCACACTTTCATCTTTAGTCTCAGAAGGTGCTGTGGTAGTGGTGGCGCCATTAGCTTCTGGCTGGTCTTGTTTCTGGCTTGACATGTTTTTTTTTTTTGGGGGTTGTTGTTGTTGTTGTAAAAGCGAGGTTTTGATTATAGATTGTTTGATTTTGTTTTTTAATGTTAATATGGAGAGAATGGAAAATGAATGGAGGTGGCACTTTTTTTTTTTTTTTTTTTTTTCTTTCAACAATAATCGCCACATTAAGATCTTAGTCATCACATATTTTATTTAAATAGCTTCCATAACTGTTCCTTAGTATGCTCCTTCTAAACAACCTGCAATTCCAAAACTCCACCAAAACATTCCAGCCTTTTTTGTTTTTTGTTTTTTGTTTTTTGTTTTTTTTCTGTTTAAACTTGGATTGCCCATAATAATATATATAACCAACAACATTCAAATCATACTATACACAAAACCTCCATCATGGTTTCTCTCGCTGCAGCTTCCTTTTCAATCCCTGAGATCTCGCTTACTCTATTTTTTCACCCAGTTGTTCTCGTCATTGTTTTCCTTCTTTTTGTTACAATTCTTTTTATCTTCCGGTCCCGTTGGCGTACGTGAACTTTTCTCCCAATCAACTCCAAATGCCCTTCTTATTTTCCCTTTACTAATATCCATTTTTCACACCTTTTCCAAGTCCCCATATTTTCCTCACTTCCTTGGTATCGCTCTTCTGCAGCTGCATCCCGCTCATCTCTTAATGAAGCATCTTCTTTCCTTGACGATTACCGCGCCGGATTGTCGTCTTCCAACTTTGATCTTTCCGCAAATATTGATGGTGACGATTCAAGACAAGGTCTAGATACAGAGGCACGCGCAGCTATTGTTCGTGCAATGAATACTGACCCTAGTCTTTCATTTGACGAGGCTCGCAGAAAATACTTTGTCCAAAAGTTAAAGGAAAATAATATAGGTATGGCTGTGTCTTATTTCGTACTCCTCCTTTTTCTTTTTCTTCTTCTTCTTCTTCTTCTTCTTCTTCTTCTTAAACCTGTCTTACACTAACCAATTTAGGTCCTGATGGTCTTCCCAATGACCCCAAAGCATTAGTATTCCATCGCAATTAAATAGATTTTTTTTTTCTTCTCAAACTATATTAAAAAAAAAGACAAATAAGTATAGCTATTTTTTTTTATTTTTTTTATTTTTTTATTTATTATTTTTTTTATTTAAATTTTTTTTTACTTGTTTTCTTATATATATATAAAAAAAAAAACTCATTTCAACCCTGTATTTATATTTTTTTTTTACTTCTCCCCCTTAATACCCTAAGGAGCTCCAGCAATGTGAAGCTTCTGTTGCTCGCGCGCCCACTTGGCTGTGTCGCGTGTGTTATTTCCATAAGTCCGGTCCGTCCGTGCCTTCTTAATAGTCTCCGTGACCCATGGTGTACTGTAAATTTCAACCAGAGAGCCAGCCGGGTACATGGTCGCAATATCTCCCAACAAACCAACCACAGACCGCACAGTTGACTCGGTCTTAACTACTCTCACGTCTGCATTGAGCAGCTGCAAAAACTCCATAATAGACCCAAGGTGTGGGTACAATTGTCCAGGCTCGTCGTGCAGACCGGTGACAATGCCCACGTAGGCATCTACAATTGCCTCTCGCAGACTAGACACATACTCCAAAAAATCAGGTGGAGACTCAACAGTCGTTTGCAGCTGCGAAGCTTCTCTGATAACAGCCATAACAACGTCCAAATAAACGCTAAACGACGAACCCATCGATGATGCAATGTCGCCAAAGCATGAAAGAATCATAGGCTTAATGTCCCTAGGAGTACTGGCCGCTTGTAACATGCTGCCCAAAATTGTCATCATGTTTTCGCTGTATTTGGCCACAGCAGGCCCCAGGGCGTGACTGATGTCAGCAACAAGACCAATGGCCGTGCGTACTGCGGGGGCATCAGGGTCCTGCAGAGCGGCAACCAAAAAGGGCAAAAAGGTTTCCATATACTTTTCAAACTCAGGGCCAATGACACCTGCAACAGCACCAATAGCAATGAAAATGTCCTCCTCAATTAGCGTGTTAGGAAGCTTATGAGTCAACATGTTGAAAAACAACTCCATGAGTCGATCAGCAGCCGCTGGAATCTCTTCGCCAATGCGTCGCACAATGTTAGTTAACAAGCTCAACAGATTGATTTGCAGCTCTTCCAAGCTCGCACGATCCTCAATACCAACAACCTGCTGCTGTATTCCCAGAGTGCCCTCAAGACGCTGCATGACCTGCGTAGCAAGCTCACGAACAGTGTCCAGAACGTCATTGGCACTGAAAATCACCAGTGTTGACAATGCCTCGTATGCTGATGCACGTGCAGAAGCATCATTATCTTGCTTGGTGGCCAGCGACAAGAGCGCAGTAACCAACGGGTTGTAGTATTGGGACATGGGTGCCGTGTCTTCCTGAGGGCCATCGTGGTTAAGTTGCTCTGTGAGATTCATAATAGTCCAGCAGCAGTTGGCAGCAACCTTTTGGTCATCATTCAGACCAACAACAATGGCATGGATAATAGAAGGAAGGTGGGACTCAATGGAAATACCGTCGATAACAAGGTCCGCCATACGCCCAAGACACCATGCAACAGTGTCGCGTACATGCAGCGACTGGTCGTTGATTAAGCTAACAATGGGGTTAAGAGCTTGTCCAATAAGGGCTTTAAGCTCTTCATAGTCTGGGCCATCGAGAATAGAGCCGAATGCCATAACAGCAGCTTCACGCTTCTTCCAATCTTCGTCAGCCAAGTTGACTTCAACAAAGTTGAGGGTAGTAGGAACAACAGCGTTTTGGGTAGTTTGAGCATAGAGCTGTAAGCATGCACCAGCAGCCATAGAAACGTTCCAGTCATCTTCATCAGCAAGCTCATCCTGTCGAGTTAACAAGCTCAAAAGCGTGGGCAGTACTTCTGGGAGGGCAGATTGAGCAAATTGGTAGTTTTGCTTAGCTGCGTGTTCGTCCTCACTTGTCATGAGAATCTCAAGCTCCTCCTCGCAAACAGTGCTCCAAAATTCAACAGCCATGCAAGCAACACGGTCGTTTTCAGAACGCATACCAGAAACTGTGAGACTAAACAGAGCCTTTTCCATATAAAAGCTCATGTACTGGTAATACAAGCTCATAATGCGAGCCATGGCTCCAAAAGCAGCCACCTGAACCTCATTATCTTCGGACTGAGTAGCTTCACAAACAACCTGCATGATATAATTGCGTTCAGAGTCAACACCAAAATTGCCGCGGATAAACTCCAAAGAGTTGACAAGGGCGTTGATGGCAGTAAGACGCACCGATGGATCCGTTTCACTGGACTGAGCACCTTGAACAATGGCGGTAAGAATGGGACTAGCCTGGGCTACCACACCGGGATTAGAAGAGTCTGCAGTCTCGCAAATGTAGCCAATGGCCAAAAGGGCAGACTTTTTAACCTCGGAGGGATTTTGGGGGGCTGTATTGGCAATGAGGACTTGCATGAGGTCGGGCCAAGCGTTGAGAGGGAGTTCAATATCGGCAATAGCAGCAATAAGTTGGGCAGCTGATCTACCGACTCGTTCATCAGAAGAACTAAGAGCCTCAAGAGCTACTGATTTAATTTGAGTTTTGGCGTCTAGAGGAAGTTGGTTCCATCGCTCTATTTGCATGTGTTTAGTTCTAAGGTCCTAAAAAAATGTTAGTAGATCAAAAAAAAAAAAAAAATACAGTTGTTTATTTTACTTACTTTTGAAGTAAGCTGATTTTTTAGACCGAGACCAGCAAGCATTCGGACTTCTGTTCTGCGCTGGGGATTACCCAGGACTTCTGTGAGCATGGCAAGATATTGAACCTATGGAGCGTTAGTCAAACTTGTACTAGTATGGATTGGATCTGGACTTACAAAGTGCTCGGAAGCAGCTTTTTCAAGTTCAGCTTCAGCCTGAGCTCTGACAGCTTGGTCTATAATATAAGGCAGCAGTTAGAGATGAAAATTGAAAAGGTTCTTTTAAGAATTAAACATACCAGAACTCAGAATGGCGTTTTCTAAGATGGAGGCGAGATCCATTGTTGAGAAAGTAGTATGTGTAAAAATGTATGCAAAAAAAGATGACTATAAAGAAAAATAGACAGCAGCCGAGTTCAGAAAGACTTCGAAGAACCGCTGGATTCTAAAGAGGCCTGTGAAAAATGTCTTTGTGACTGGGCTCAAAAAAGGGTTTGAGTGATGATGTTGGTGGTAGTGGTGGATTTTGGTGGCAGCAAATGTTTTTAAGGAATATTTTTTTTTTTTTAGCGGTGGGCTGTTTGCCTGCCTGCTTGTCTGTGTAATTTTTTGCTTGCCTGTCTGAACAACAACAGCATGCTGAGGAGCTTCACTCATCACAAGCCTAAAAATGGTTGTTGTAAATCCAGGGTTAGGGCGGGTGATTTCAGGGCTAAGGGGTTTAGTCTTACAGGAGTTGCTTTTCTTAGAAACCCTTGACCCTGATGACACATTATTTAGTCAATATCATCACGTGATCTTGCTCAGCTTAGCTTAGCCCTCTTTCCCCGCCGCAATTCTCGTAGTACCAAAGTTGCCTCAATTAAATGAATAACACCAACAATCCCAACCATCAAAGCAACCATAATGACTAGCAACAACTCCGATAACGAAACTGAGTCTTCCGCTTCAGAGCCTTGGACCGATAACAGACCCGATGCTGAAATATCTTTAGAAGATGAGTTGTCGTTGGACAACCAACAGCAAGAATCTCAAGACAACGCCACTACCACTACCGAACCCCTCGCTCCTGCCCCTCATACCGTGCTAACATCTACTGCTACAACACCCGACCTGACCACAACAAATAATGAAGACGATGAAGATGAAACTCCAAGATTCAATATTAGTCTTGACTCTAATGATACTTTCTCTGTTCCACCAGCTCAGTCGGAGCCCATCTCTGGTGATACTTCTGTACCAACAGAGTCTTCTACTACGGCATCCACTACTTTTATTCACTCAACTGTGACCGACCCCCAGAAAGAACAAGATGGATCTCAGAATGCGTACATCTCGTATCTTATCACTACTGAAACAAACGTTCCGACTTTTCAATCTCACCTTGTCAAAGTTCGCCGTCGGTTTTCCGACTTTTTCTTCCTTTATAGTTTTCTTGTTTCTGAGTATCCTGCCTGTGCTGTTCCACCACTTCCTGATAAAAACCGCCTTGAATACATCAAGGGTGATCGGTTTGGCCCAGAGTTTACTCTAAAACGCGCTGCTTCTTTGAACCGGTTCTTGGATCGTATCTCTATGCATCCAATTTTACGTAAAGCTTCGACCTACCTTATTTTTCTTGAGTCGAACGAGTGGCACGCTTACAAGCGTTCACTTGCAATCCGTCAACAGACTTCACCAGAAACTCCAAGCGTTCTGGATGGATTATCTGATTCACTGCTTAATGCTTTTTCAAAAGTTCATACTCCTAATGAAGAACTCATCGATGTCAAAGCAAAGATGGACAAGCTCGACGAAAACTTACTTCAAGTTGAGCGTGCGTTCCTCAGAGTTTTGCGCCGTAAAGGTGACATCTCTAGTGACTTTGACGACTTTTCACAGCAACTTATTCGACTTGCTGGGCTTGAAAAGAACCTTGAGTCTGAAATTGTTTCCTTTGCCAATGGCACGGAGTTTATCTCGCGAGCCACACTTCAGCTCCGCGATCAAATTGATAATGGATATATCATCTCTCTGCGCGACTTGCAAAACTACGTGACTTCCATCAAATCTCTCATCAAACTTCGCGAGCAAAAGCAACTGGACTACGAAGCTCTCATTGACTACCTGGCCAAGGCGCAACAGGAAAAACAAGCAATGCAAATTGGTAGCGGCTCAAAGAACTTTTTCCGTGCTCGTATGGAAGACATGCGAGGAATTGACCATGAAAATGCAAAGAATGAGCGCTTACGCAAGCTTGAAACGAAAATTCAAAGTCTCTCTCAAGAAGTGGACAATGTGAAGACTGCTTCTGATACATTCCAGGATCTGGCCATTAACGAAATTGCAATTTTCGAAAATACAAAGGCCCACGAAATGAAGGAAACCTTAAGTACGCTTGCTGATAACCATATCAACTACTACCAGTCCTTAATCCATGAATGGTCAGCTCTTTTAAAGACTTAGAATTGAAACGCGTGAAATAAGGGGGTTTTAATGATTTTACCTCCGTTTTTTATTTTTCTTTTTTTATTTTTTTTTTTTAAGAATTAATATAAATCTCTTTATTTTCTTTTCCATATACTTGTATAAACTCCTCCAAGCTTTGTACGTAATGTTTATAACTCATGGTTTCAATATTGTACTTGAGTTCACGCACTTTCTTAGTATGTGGTACCGGCGCCTTTTCATTCTCTTGAACATAAAACTTGCGCAGCAGCATGATGGCTTCTTCACGGTAAAACCCAGGATAACATTTGTACTCGGGATCAGGACCAGGACTAATATTTTATTAGAAATAAGTCAAAAAAAAGTAAATTATACTCACCCTTGGTTGATCCATAGCACACTACCACATCCACCGAATCGATCGTTAGCACATCCAAAAAATACACGTCGGATTCGAAGCTGCCGTAGCGCTGATGCACACATAACACATGGCTCTACTGTCACATAAAGATCACATTCAGAAATTACATCGTTATTACTGTCTTGGTCCTTCAATGCTTCATCGATAGCTAAGAATTCTGCATGTCTGGTTGCCTTGTATTAGTTAGAGATAAGTACCAGAATTCAAGGAAAATAAGCTTACACAAGATGTTCGATTAGTATCATTCAAGCCACGGCCTATAACCTTTCCGTCACGTACAAGAACGCAACCTACAGGTACTTCACCCTTACTCAGTGCGAGCTCGGCCTACTCAAAGTGTCAGTAGTCCCACAAATTTCTAAAAGCATAAAACCTTTTTAATTACCATCTCCAGAGCCTCTTGCATATGCTTGAAATGATCAGACCCTGTATCTTTAATGCTCATCTTGTAGGTTTACTGGTGATCTAAGGGTTAAAAATAAAGGCGTGTGAACAACAAAAGGAGTTCTTCGAAATGTGATTCAGAACACTTTTTTTTTTTTGCTTATGCAAATTTTTTTTTTGGTGATAGTGCTGCAATTTTAAAGACTATTGTGCGGCGTTAACAAACGGTTATTTTGATTGAATAACATCAAACCCCATCAACACTAACAAAAAACGTCTCTCAAAAAGTTTATACAAAAAAGCAATGTAGCTTATAAACAATAGATCAAAATAGATCTATTAGGGATTTGATTTGATTTGATTTGATTTGATTTGATTTGATTTGATTTGATTTGATTTGATTTGATTTGATTTTAAGTAGTTATAAGAAACTAAAAAAAATATTTAATGCTTTTGAGTGATTGATCTCTAAAGAAATATCATTTATCCTGTTCCCGCTTTGCAACCCATTTATATCTGTTGTCTAGAATATGGAATAGTTACTTCCCATAATTTTTAAAACGATATTATAAAAGACTAAAAAGGACTAAAAAATTGTTTGTATTTATTCAAAGGTTATAGAATTATATAACATCAGCATCTGCGCTATCCTTCTTGTCCATACTATATATTTTTTCATTTTAATAATAAACTTTTAATTTTGGCTTCAACATTGCATCTCCAACAGCCCGAAAATAAGTCCCGATGCCAGCTTACGAGGAACAGGGGGTTAAAATAACCAAACCTTCCCAACCTATCTCCACTTGTCTTTATCAACGCTGTGATTGTATTTCTTAATCCCTCCAAGCAGAGATAAAGCTTACAATCTCTGCTTGGACTGCTATAAAAGTAAAAAAAAAAACAAATTAAAAAAAGTATGAAAAAATTGATTAGTTTTTAAAAGTAAAATTACTTTCAAAAACACAACTTGGGAAGTTAGTGTAGTGGTTATCATACTTGCCTTCCAAGCAAGTGACATGGGTTCGATTCCCGTACTTCTCATGTTTTTCGTATCATTATATATATTTTTTATTTTTACCTAATTTTGGATGATTATTTTTTTATTGTTTTCGCCAAAAGTAAAAGGTTTGAAAAATTTTGATGTAGTGTATGGGGTGGGATTAAGGTTCGCTAAATTTTAAAAAAAATTGAATGTTTGTATGTGTAAGACTGATTTTAGAACATCACTATAAAGTTCAATTTTTTTTTCTCACTCACTGTAAAAAAAAAAATTCATGTAGACTTATAATTATCAAAGATATAAATTTAAAAATATAAGAAGTCGAACTTCAAAACAACTTTCTAAAATAAAAAAAATACTAAGATATATCTAAAAAAATAAACACCCACGATGGGACTCGAACCCACAATCTTTAGATTAGAAGTCTAACGCCTTAACCATTGGGCTACGCGGGCAACTTTCTTGAAAAATTAAACTTTAGAATACTTTAGTAAGATACGATATTACTTAAGTAAAAATAATAACAAATTTTAAATGCATAAAAAACCATGTCAGACCCCCCCAACAACACCCAAACCACGTTTAGTGGCGGCGACCCTCCTGCCGACAATAATTATACCGACAATAATAATGAACAGACTAATATTAATGATATGCAAAAAATTATTGCTGTTGAACTGAAGGAGAAAGAAAGTTCTCATTCCAGAGGACCTCATTCTCATGAAGCTCATCACATCAAACCCTCGACAAAAATCCAAAAAAATAATGAAAAACCAGACTCCCATAAAAAAATTGAAACTATCCACAAAAAGCTTGAATCGAATGATAAGCATAATGCTTCTTCAAACCACGAAACCCCCGTTGAAACCCCTATTGTGAATGTTGGTCCAACCTTGAACCCTACCTTTGACTCTTCACCAGATGGTGGTGATGTGGAAATTGACGCAACACCATCACGTGACATGGATGTTCTCATGCCGGATGCAAATCCATTTGGTGATAATTCTGAAGCCTGGGAATACATCTTAAAACTTAAGGATGTATTTCTGGTTGAATTGTCTATTGTTAAAGAAGACTTGAGTATTACAATTGAAGATTGGGAAATAAAATTTCAAAATCTTGAACTTAAAAACAATGAGTTAGCTAAACAACTCATTGCTTTGACCGAAAAGCTTAAAGCTTCAGAAGGACAAGTGAATTCTCTTCGCTCAGAACTTGATGTTTTGAGAAACAATCAGGTCCACACAGAAGTTAAACATGTAATGTTTGAAAAACTTAAAAAGGAAGTTAAGGATAATAAGGATCATTGCGATAAAGTGAAACATAAAGCTGATGAAATAGCTAAGATGACTCTCCAAGATTTGTCTCAAGAAAAAGCAAGAAACAAAAGAATTATCGACACTGAAATCAAGGAATTCAAAGAAATGACCAACAATCTTGAGAAAAGAGTTGATAATATGGAATACAAAGTTGGAACTATTTCAACTAAGGCTGATTTAACTACCAAAGAACTTAGCTACGCAAAAAAGGAAATCAAGAGCGCGGTAAGAAAAGTCGACACTTTGCCTTTTGCTTTGACCCCTAAAACTCCAAATGGAGCAACTCCAAAGTTGAAAGACATTATGAAGGCTCAAAAACAACACCGTGAAACTAAAGTTGATGAAGACAAACCCACTTTTAGAGTGTGCATAAGAATTCCAGATACCATGAAAAGAGTTAATATCCCTGCGATTGGAAAGAAAATTGATGCGGTTGCACAAAAGCCGGTGGCTCAGGAAATAGGCTATACTGTCAAAGGGCATTTATATGTTCAACTTAATGACAAAGATTTTGCTGATAAAGCTGCAGAATGGATCCCCAAAGTTGACCCTACTTATTCAGTGCTTGACACAGATTCTTGGTACAAGGCTGTACTTCAGGAAATACCTAATACGGCATCGATTGAAGACTTGAAAGAAACTCTCTACAATTTTAATGATTACCATATTGTTTTGAATACCGAACCCAAAATCATTAGCAGAAACCAATTTACCCAAACAGCATTGGTTTCATTCAGAAATGCCCAAGACTATGCAAAGTGTGCTGATAATCTTATTATCCAGTACACAAAAGTTAAAGTTAGACCTTTTATTAGCAGAAAAAAAACTCCTGAAGAACTCCAAGCTATGCGTAATAAGATACGATTATTGAAAAATGAATCAGACAAAAAGGATAATGAGGCCCATCCTGTTTCCACTGACGACTCACAAGATGAACCGATGAAAGAAACAAATATTGAAGAACTAGATGAATCAATGAGGAAGAAAACGAAAACAATTCTATTACATCCAATGAATTATAAAGTATTCCAACTCAATTGTCATAAATCGAAATCTATTACTGAAACTATCTTAGATAAAAAAAGAACCTGATATCTTGTTATTACAAGAACCTTACTTTAACAACTATGGGCCCATTAAACATAAAGATTGGATCCCAATCTTTACAGAAACTGGAAAAGAAAAAAATAAATGCAGAGCAATTACTTACATTAGGTCTAACTCTGACTTACGAGCATTAACTACTAAAATTGAAAAGTTTACAAATCGAGATATGGTTACCATTTTGGTTAAAGACATTACAATTGTCAATGTCTATAATCAACCGAAACCATCCAAGAAATACCCTGAGCCACCGGTTTTTGAGTTTCTCAAACGGGAGATCAAGGAACAATACTCAAAGATTGTCATTGCAGGTGATTATAACTTACATCACAAGGAATGGGAGTCAAGGGCAGGTCCGAATACGGAAGCAGATGAAGTTGTTGAGTGGCTACATGAAAATGATATGATGTTAATTACTCCAAGAAATCAAAAAAACATACAACAATAGAACCAATATTGATTTGGTTTATGGCTCAGTGGACTTACTTCATAGAATTTCATTTAGTGGAGTGGATGAAAATACACTAAGTGATCACTCAATTGTGGAGTGGGACATTTATATGTCTCAGAGTAAAAACGGGGATGAAGTTTTTACTTCGGTGAAGAGATTGAATATTAAGAATGCAGATTGGGAAAAGTTTGACAAGGAGCTTTCTTCTGCCATTAAAGATTTTAATGTGCATAACAAAACTCTAAAATCAACTGACCAAATTGATGACCAAGCTAAAGTTCTTGAGGAGGTTGTAAAAGAGCAATGGCAAAGTCGATGAAGGAAGTTAAGGTGATGAAAAAGTCCAAACGCTATTGGAATCAAGAATTAAAGGAGAAGTTAGAAAAAGCGCTAGAAGCTAAAAGGGAAGCCCGTCAAAGACAACCTTCTTTGGCTTTGAAACGACAAAAAAATTGAAGAGGCGAAAAAAGCTAGAAAAATTTTTGACCACAGTTTGCGTGAGGCAAGTACTGAGCAATGGAATAAATATTTGTCTAGTTTAGAAGGAAATGACATTTGGAAGATTTTGAAGTATATTAATCCAAAAGCAATGATACCATTATACCACAAATTAGAAAAGAAGATGGAACTCTCACTACTACTGTTGACGAAAAAAGACATGAAATATGGAAGGCACTTCTACCTGAAATTGATCATGGTCTTGATAGAGAGTTTGAAATTGATGACGATTCTCGATGGCCAAAATTAGAGTTTGATGAAGTTGACTCTGCATTGGCTGATACCCCAAATGATAAAGCTCCAGGAGACGATGGAATTACTGGCAAAGTTTTAAAGATGGCATGGCTAAATAAAGACTTTAAGGAAAGGTTTTCAAGCTTCTCCAAGCTTGTGTAAAGTTTGGATACCACCCAAAAGTCTGGAGACATGGCATTATTGTTGTTATACCTAAACCTAAGAAACCTGACTATTCAAAGCCAAGAGCATACCGACCAATTTCCTTACTTAAGATTCCATCTAAAGTACTGGAAAAAATTATACAAAAAGAATGACCAAGCTTACAACACACTTACTTCCACCAGAGCAATATGGGGGAAGACAAGGTTATTGTGCTACTGATGCTGTTTTGGAACTTGTCCAAAGAATTGAAACTAGTAAAGAAAAAATTTCAGCTATGCTCATTGATATTCAAGGAGCTTTTGATAATGTTAACAGAAATATATTGGCATACACAATGGAGGATATGAAACTACCCAAAGCACTTATAAACTGGACGTACCAATTTGTAAGTGAAAGAGAAGCTAGTATGCTCATGGACCGAAGAAAAGGATCAGTGCAAAAAATTAGTACTGGAATTCCGCAAGGCTCACCTATTTCACCACTACTTTTTTTGATATATTCCACACCAATGTATCATGCCATTAAAGAATGGGGTGGAACTCCTTTTGGCTTTATTGATGATGTGACTATTACCGTTGAAGGTAAAATTGAAGAAAATACAAAAGCTTAAGCAACATATTAGAAAAATGTTGTAATTGGGCTAAATCAAGAATGACCAAAATTGATTTGGGTGATAAATTGGGTTTTATTCATTTTACAAAAAATGTGAAACCTAAAGATGAGAAAGTGCAACTTACTTTACCTAATGGAGAACTTCGTGAACCCCAGAAGGAAGTTAAATTGCTTGGAATTACTTTGAACAATCTGCTTGATTTTAAATCTCATATTTTGAATAAAATCAATAAAGCAAGAAAAGCTGTTGGTGCTATTTGGCATCTTGGTGGCGTGCAAAAGGTATGCGAGGGTCTGCAGTCAGATCACTGTATATTGCTTGCGTGAGACCAATTGTCGAATATGGCTTAGAAATTTGGCATCACAAAATTTTGAAAGGAGAAATCCACAAGTTGGAAGTAATGCAGAATATGGCTTTAAGAAGAATTGTTGGTGCTTATCGCACAACTCCTATTGCGGTACTACAAAAGGAAGCTGGTATTATGCCATATAGTATTAGGCTAAAATTTATGGTGGCACGAAAAGCTATTCGTTTACACCTAAATATTAGCAAAACTAATCCTATTAATGGTCATTTGTTAACATTGATTGAGAAATCTCCAATTGCAAAGCTAACCACGCTTTACATGTTGGCGAAAGATGATAGAGACTATATGATTAAAAAGGATGAAAAACGAAAATGCAAGAGGGTTGAACCTCTTACACTGAAACAACAACAAAATCAGACGATTGGAATTTTGAAGAAACAAGCAATGGAAGAATGGCAAGAAATGTATTGGAACAGCAGTAAGGATCTGTGGTATCATAATATCACAGTGGAGTCGAAATGTACTGATAATCTTTCCAAAATGGTTACGGGAGTGATCATGAAGAAAGATAGTCGAAGGATCTTGAGTAATATTACTCAGTTTCGCACAGGCCATGGCAACTTTGGCGCATGGTTTAAAAGTTTGGAATTGAAAAGGATAGTTACAACTGCAAATGTGGAGAGCTGGAAACAGTTCATCACATTTTAGTTGAGTGTCCTTTGCTTAAAGAGGAAAGAAAAGGACTGAAACGGATATCTCCAGAGATGGACATGTCGACTCTCTTAAACAGTTTAACTGGCTTACAAGAGATTGTAAGCTTTATCTCTGCTTGGAGGGATTAAGAAATACAATTACAGCGTTGATGAAGACAAGTGGAGATAGGTTGGGAAGGTTTGGTTATTTTAACCCCCTGTTCCTCGTAAGCTGGCATCAGGACTTATTTTCGGGCTGTTGGAGATGCAATGTTGAAGGCAAAATTAAAAGTTTATTATCAAAATGAAAAAATATATAGTATGGACAAGAAGGATAGCGCAGATGCTGATGTTATATAATTCTATAACCCTTGAATAAAAACAAACAAACAAACAATTAAATGCATACATTCAAGCTTCTCCAAGCTTGTGTGAAGTTTGGATACCACCCAAAAGTTTGGAGACATGGCATTATTGTTGTTATACCTAAACCTAAGAAACCTGACTATTCAAAGCCAAGAGCATACCGACCAATTTCCTTACTTAAGATTCCATCTAAAGTACTGGAAAAAATTATACAAAAAAGAATGACCAAGCTTACAACACACTTACTTCCACCAGAGCAATATGGGGGAAGACAAGGTTATTGTGCTACTGATGCTGTTTTGGAACTTGTCCAAAGAATTGAAACTAGTAAAGAAAAAATTTCAGCTATGCTCATTGATATTCAAGGAGCTTTTGATAATGTTAACAGAAATATATTGGCACACACAATGGAGGATATGAAACTACCCAAAGCACTTATAAACTGGACGTACCAATTTGTAAGTGAAAGAGAAGCTAGTATGCTCATGGACCGAAGAAAAGGATCAGTGCAAAAAATTAGTACTGGAATTCCGCAAGGCTCACCTATTTCACCACTACTTTTTTTGATATATTCCACACCAATGTATCATGCCATTAAAGAATGGGGTGGAACTCCTTTTGGCTTTATTGATGATGTGACTATTACCGTTGAAGGTAAAATTGAAGAAAATACCAAAAGCTTAAGCAACATATTAGAAAAATGTTGTAATTGGGCTAAATCAAGAATGACCAAAATTGATTTGGGTGATAAATTGGGTTTTATTCATTTTACAAAAAATGTGAAACCTAAAGAAGAGAAAGTGCAACTTACTTTACCTAATGGAGAACTTCGTGAACTCCAGAAGGAAGTTAAATTGCTTGGAATTACTTTGAACAATCTGCTTGATTTTAAATCTCATATTTTGGATAAAATCAATAAAGCAAGAAAAGCTGTTGGTGCTATTTGGCATCTTGGAGGCGTGCAAAAAGGTATGCGAGGGTCTGCAGTCAGATCACTGTATATTGCTTGCGTGAGACCAATTGTTGAATATGGCTTAGAAATTTGGCATCATAAAATCTTGAAAGGAGAAATCCACAAGTTGGAAGTGATGCAGAACATGGCTTTAAGAAGAATTGTTGGTGCTTATCGCACAACTCCTATTGCGGTATTACAAAAGGAAGCTGGTATAATGCCATATAGTATTAGGCTAAAATTTATGGTGGCACGAAAAGCTATTCGTTTACACCTAAATATTAGCAAAACTAATCCTATTAATGGTCATTTGTTAACATTGATTGAGAAATCTCCAATTGCAAAGCTAACCACGCTTTACATATTGGCGAAAGATGATAGAGACTACATGATTAAAAAGGATGAAAAACGAAAATGCAAGAGGGTTGAACCTCTTACACTGAAACAACAACAGAATCAGACGATTGGAATTTTGAAGAAACAAGCAATGGAAGAATGGCAGGAAATGTATTGGAACAGCAGTAAGGATCTGTGGTATCATAATATCACAGTGGAGTCGAAATGTACTGATAATCTTTCTAAAATGGTTACGGGAGTGATCATGAAGAAAGATAGTCGAAGGATCTTGAGTAATATTACTCAGTTTCGCACAGGCCATGGCAACTTTGGCGCATGGTTTAAAAAGTTTGGAATTGAAAAGGATAGTTACAACTGCAAATGTGGAGAGCTGGAAACAGTTCATCACATTTTAGTTGAGTGTCCTTTGCTTGAAGAGGAAAGAAAAGGACTGAAACGGATATCTCCAGAGATGGACATGTCGACTCTCTTAAACAGTTTAACTGGCTTACAAGAGATTGTAAGCTTTATCTCTGCTTGGAGGGATTAAGAAATACAATTACAGCGTTGATGAAGACAAGTGGAGATAGGTTGGGAAGGTTTGGTTATTTTAACCCCCTGTTCCTCGTAAGCTGGCATCAGGACTTATTTTCGGGCTGTTGGAGATGCAATGTTGAAGGCAAAATTAAAAGTTTATTATTAAAATGAAAAAATATATAGTATGGACAAGAAGGATAGCGCAGATGCTGATGTTATATAATTCTATAACCCTTGAATAAAAACAAACAAACAAACCATTTAAATGCATACATAAGGGAAAGGGCTGGATGGTGTAAAGGATAACACGTTCGCTCGAAAGCGGAAGATACTGGGTTTGATTCCCAGAATACCCCCTTTTCCTGAGGATGTGTACGGGAGTATACACCTAGACTGAAAACCATAGGCTACCCTGGTTACAGGAATGCTGACTCTTCCGTACAGTCTAAATAGTCTGCAGGTGATTGCGGGCCGTATCTCTGACGGAAGAGATTAAGAAATACATGGGCGTCCGTGAAGATAAGTGGAAATGGGTTGGGAAGGTTTTGGGACCGACAGACTGGTTCTCCCTGTTCCTCGTAAGCTGGCATCAGGGCCCATCTTCCGGGCTACCGGAGACGCACAGAACAGAAACCACCCGTACTAAAAAGGTACAAATGAAAACCGGCAAGTCACATAGTCAGACAATAAAAAGATAGCGCAGATGCTGATGTTATATAGTTCTATAACCCTTGAATAAAAACAAACAAACAAACAAACAAACAAACAAACAATTAAAAGCCTAACTACAGGAAATAGCAACTCAGATGCTTTATTTTATAATTTAATAATAAATAAACTAGTTGTAGTTCCAAATATGGAGATCTGGAACCAACTAGATACATTATGATTGAGTGTACTTTGCTAGAAGAAGAAGGAAAAGGACTGAAAGGAATATCTCCAGAAACAACCAAACAGAACGAAATGAAATTGTAGGGAAGTAAAGATTAGTAGGAACAATGAAAAAACACATTTGTTTAACTCTCAAATGCATAATTAGCAATTACCAGCAAATGAGTTTGATTGAACGAAATAGTATGCTTTCCTGTTTTCTAAGATAGATGAGGAGTGTAATCAGTTACACTTTCTTCAGGAAAAGGGTGAATTTTTTTTTTAAAATCAAATTTAATATTTTTTTGCAATTAACATTGATGTTTATTTTTTATAAAATCAATTAGCAATCTTTTTTTTTTATTCGAGGGTTATAGAATAACATAACATTAATATTTATGTTATCTTTCTTGTTCTTACATTTTCATAATAAGCTATTAATTGGACTTCAACATTCATCTCCAACAGCCCGAAAATATGTTTTAATTTCAGTTAACAAAATATAAAAAGTAAAAGACTTGTTTTTTTATGTTTTTCTATTCAAAAAAATCAAAAACCAAACTTTCTTAATTTTTTTTAAATTATTGTTTTTCTTTATAAAGACGTTAGTATTTATTATTTAACAATAATAACTAAGCGGATTTAGCTCAGTTGGGAGAGCGCCAGACTGAAGTATAAACTTTGGTCTTGTAATCTGGAGGTCCTGTGTTCGATCCACAGAATTCGCATCTGATTATTTTTTTAATACTTGCATATTAAAGTAAATTGTAGTTTTTTTATACTGATAAATATATATCCGGATATGATTGTTTTGCATTGAAACCTGAATCTAAAATAAAAAAAAAATGCAAAAGATGGTTCACTTTTTCCTAATTTTTTTTTTTATTTGTGCAATAATATTTAATATATTTTATTCCGGCTGATCTAAAGAAAGTATTTTATTTCTTTTTAAAGGTGATATTTAAGCACATAATAAAGAAAGGTTTTCGTGTGATACACACAAACGAGGAGAGCAATGAATAGTCATTCTTTTATTTTGAACAAAGGAAACTAGGCTGGTTGCTTGTTGTAATCTATTAATATTCTATTAAAAAATAGAACAGTAAATAAGGGAGGGAGGGGGAAAATGAGTTGAAACCGACGTATCAAAAGCTTTCAGAGTTGCTAATAATAATTTACATAATAATTATCATTTCTCTATGCTTTCAAGTAATTCAAAAAGACTGTAAAAAAAAACATCTTTGAAAGGACGCAGGTTGTGTCGTTTTATGAGCGCCTAAGCTTAGCAGTGCAATAAAAATGAAAAATGGCAATAGCAGCAGCATTGAGTAAAATAAAAAAAAAATGCATAGAATTTCAAAACCACTTTAATGTCACTTGATTTCTTCTTTAAAAAATTCAACATTCTCAACATTTTATTTTATTTTTTTTGTTTTTACTTTGACATTCACATCCATCTCCATGCCTGATGTTGGTGACCAATTTTTCACCAGAAAAATGTCCGCCCCAGTCAGGTGACCTGTATGGATGCTAATAATACTGCCAGCCAGCACTTTCTGGTGTGCTATTTTTAAAGTTTATTTGAGTCCTACGAATAATAAACCTTTTTGATAAAATTTTTTTTTTTTCTTTCTTTATAAATATTCCCTTTCTTCTTCAGTTCTTTGTAGAGTATCAATAGTAAATATATCAAATTTCCTCGTCTATTTCAAATTTTTTTTTTACTTCCAAATATACTCCACAATTAACTAAAATGATAGTAAAACGTCGCCTTTTTTTATCATACATGGCCTTTGGCGTCATCATCATCTTTCTACTCTATCAACTCAACTCTTACTACAATGATCGTTTTGACGAAATAGAAACAGACTCCACGGACTTTAGCATCGGTGTACAACCACCAGACCCATTCCCCCAGGGCAAACCAGACTTTCGCGGAAAGCGCAGGGAAGAGCAGAAACGTCAAGAGGAAGAGGAGAAACGCGAGCGCGAGCGCAAAGCCAACCTCAAGAAACTGGCCGAGGAAGAGCATAAGAAGAAAGAGAGTGCAGAATTGGCAGTCAAAAAGAAACAGGAATCGGAAAGCACAAAAGAAAAAAAAAAGAGTAGTTGATAGTTGAACTATTGGAACTATGATGATGATGATGATTAATGGTAAATGATAACCATAATGCCACGACTAAACTCTTACTTTTTTTTTTTTTTTTTCTCTTTTGCATACACCACTCCTAGACATAGAACATTAACAACAACCACAACACCGACCCTAATACTGACACCGACGATTTCAAAACAATGAGCTGCGGCACCGTCGTTTCTCATGTCTGACTTAATACAAAAGGAAAACAAACAATATTTTAAGGTTTTTGACTCACAGGGGTAAGAAGTTCTTTAACATACACTCTGACCGATAACCCAAAATAACTTTTCTTCATTGCATTTAATATCAACTCAACCTTTAACATGAAAAATCAACTATTTTCAAATAAAAACTTTTATTCAGAAAAATCAATTGACCAAGAAAAATTCATCTATTGATCAGCATTCTATGTAAATTCTTTATATACTTTTTTTTTTCTTTTTCTTGTAATAATAATAATAATAATAATAATAATAATAATAATAATAATAATAATAATAATAATAATAATAATAATAATAATGAACTTACTATTTTCTTCTTTCATTCCTTTTTTTTTTTTGTCAAAAAGCCCACTCCACGAAACTGTGAGGTTTCATTAATTTGAATTACGATTTCCCTGCCATTTAACAAGGTTCAACAGTGTTCTACTTTTTCCGACTGGTAAACTAATAAACAGTGCGTGCATTTTGTTTACATAGTTTTACGTAAATTTTTTTTTTTTTTTTTTTTTGATTTAAGCTTAATTGCAACTACTTTTTTTTTTTTTTTTTTTTTAACTCATATATCTATAACGACATAAACATGTTGTTTTCTTTAATGATGTCTTTTCTCAGAAATATATTTTGAGTGTGGTTTTCGTTCAGCATTTTATTGCAGCTTTAATTTTTGCTAATTTTCATTTTTTCAATTCCATAGGTTCGTGACATCATATTTAGAACACATTAGACCAACCCTGAAAATTACTGCACGATAGTATCCTACTAACGTTGATTGACCCTTGCTTTGTGGTGAAGCTATTTAATGGAGAAAGTAATTATAACAGTCTTTATAAAGATGTTGTATGACAAAAAAAAGTAAAGTAACTCATTTGTTAAGGGACCTGCGGCTGGATTTCTGCCACGTCTAAATTTCAGGAAAATCTCACCCTTTTATTTATTTATTTATTAATTTTTTTTTTGACATCACCAACATTTTCTCAGATCTCGATAAGGAATCAAACACCCTGAAATGCACACATATTGCTAAACTTATCTTGCAAACAAGATTAATGAATACCCTGAAAGCCTTTCGGTATTATCCCATGGTTTCAGAAACCCCCGTTTGAGATAACGTTATTCATGCACTGATAATCGCCCAACGGTCCACTTTATTTCATGTGCACACAATGTCATTAATCAGATTGTGCTATATTATATTACCCAGTAAGACGTGCTCTACCATTTATTTTTATTTTTATTTTTATTTTTATTTTTATTTTTATTTTTATTTTCATTTTTATTTTTATTTTTATTTCTATTTCTAGTCTACCTGATACTTTTTAAGTCATAATGACACACAAAATTAAAGTCTTTTCTGCCCACCAACAATACAAACTTTCATATCGTTCTTTCCTGAATAATAAACTTTCCATTTCAACTCTTGCACAATCACATCAATGGCCGACTCCCCTTCTTATTACACAAATAAAAAAAAGCTGATTGTTACCAATTCCTAGTTTTGTTTTTATTTTGTTTTTATATTAAACTGTAAATACCCAGAGCTTTTTATCTGAAGTTAAAGTTCTATAATATGTTTTGCTTAGTGCGCACACAATTGATTTTGTTACTTGTGGAGAATTTATGAAAAAAAAATTGGTATTATTTTCATTAGAAAGATCGTTAGATAAAAAGTTTTTTTTGACAAAAAAAGATGAAACTCTAACCGAGAAATTTGCAAGATGATTTTTTTTAACATTAGATAGTAATACCTGGTTGGATGACATGTAATGACAAGTCATTATATATGTATGCCATTGCCAAATAATCAAAACGGTTTAGAATTTTTTATTGTTTTTAAGCTAATAACAAAGTAATAACATATCCATTCATCAAATCTAATAATGATTAAAAAAGTGCTCATAAAGTAGCAAATATATCACTCGGATTCTTTTCCGCAAAAATTTAAAATACATTGAAAACAATTTAGCGATCAAATTTTCATTAAAAATTTTCAAAGTTTTAGCCTAAAAACTATTAGTACGTTTCAAAACTCCCAATCTATTTTATTTATTCATTGCAAAATTTATACTTTTTATTTCTGAAAACAAATGTCACAATATATCTAAACTTCCTTTTAATATGTATACTATTATACTTCTATTTTTTTTTATAAAACGGTTCCATCAACTATTAAAAAATATTAAACGAAGAAGTATCCTATATAAAAGCAGATTTCTAAAGGTAAACATTTCCCAATTCGCCTAATCCCTACGTTTCTGGGTAATAGTTTCATGCGGACCCTCTTATTCGCTCACTCAGACGAACAAGTTATAAAATTTGAAATGAGATTGAACTTTCATATTTGTTACTAAGCGCCTACTATCTCAGGCAATTGCCGTTATATATCCTTATTTAGTCTGTAAATGTTAGTTTATTGCCATAACTTTCATAAAAATCTCTATTCATTCCAATTTTTTTTAAAAGAAAAAAAAATTAATTGAGCCACAAAATATCTCTATTCTTTCTTTTTTATGCCAATATTTTTTCTCATTTGTTTTTTTCATAATTGCTTCTTTTTTTTCTCCCCTCTTCCAGACCTCATATTTTTAACCACATTATATTTTTTTTTTCTGACTAGTACAATTTTCTTTTCATTCAAGACTTTTTTTCATAAATTTAGTATTTTTCGAATATTGAGATTTTTTCACCCTTAGTTTTCTTTACTTGAATCTTTCTAAAATCCTTTTTTTTTTTTTTTTTAATTTAGACACAAGACATGTCCGTTAAGGGCATCAAAAACGGTAGCAAGACACCCTCAAGCAATAATTCTATTAAACCATCCATAGTTTCCTTAACTTCAGATCCCTCTTCTATGTCTGGCACATCCCGTTCGCTGGAAAAACATGCATCTCAAGGGAAAAGCATGGTCACTGTGCGCCAGGTTTCTAAAAATGACGACGCAATGTCTCTCTCTGACTCGGATAACGAACTGTTTTTTACTCCACCTGCTTCCCCAAGCTCTCCTACAGGAGGTGGTGGATCCACCAAAATCTTGAAGCATAAAGCTTCTTCATCTTCTTCACCTTCTTTGGCTTCTATCTCATCGTCTTTGAGTGAAAGCTTTCGCATAAAGTCACACTCAAGAGCAAGTTCAACAACATCTACAATTTCATCAACATCTTCAAAATCATTTCATAAGCGCAATAACTCTTCCGTTTCTTCTACTAGTTCAGTTACTATTTCTTCTCCAGTTATGATTTCCCCCCAGTCTTTGGACTTTGCCCTTAAACAAGGGATAGACGAGAATTTGGTCGAAGACATTACCCGCATTTCGGCTAACCCACCTAGGCCAGCACCAGTACCTCCAGTACTGATTCAAAGAAAGCAGCGTTCTTTTGAAAGACTTCCACCCACTTCTCCAACCCAAACTTCTACAAACTTTCAACCAATAAACAAATCACCATTACAACAAGCTTTAACAGTTTCTCAGAAACATGATGAATTTATTAACGAATCAACAACAACAGCTGAAATCAAATCTGACAGCTGTCTTAGTGGCGCTGCTTTTTTTTCAGATGAAGGTGTGTCAGAGTTTAACAATATCCTGAGCCCAACAAACTTAAAAGCTTATAATCCCTTACAAAACCAAATTCAGCAACAACAACAACAACAACAACTTTCTGAAGGCACTAAAACAAAATCATTAGAAGTCACAAGCACCAACAATCAGCGATCACCTCAATCATCAAGTGAACTTTCTCCAACTAGGGAAAAGTTTCCGTTATTTTCTTTAGAAGAAGTTCTACCTTCAGATATTTCCAACCCAATTACTCCAGCTTCACATGAAAATCTATTGGCCGTTTCTTCGGCATCTCCTTTACTTCGATCATTTAGTTCTTGTAATACTTCTAGGTATGAAGATTTTACCCATTTGACTTATTTGGATATTTCAGCCTCAGAATCCACACTCAACTTTATTTCAGCCACTGGAAGACTTCCTCGATGGATTCAAAAATGCACATCTCTTCAATATCTTATTGGATGCAAACTCAATCTTACAGTCATTGAAGAATGGGTGTCACAGTGTTTGATTCAGTTACGTGTGTTGCGACTTAATGACAATCAAATCAGTACTTGGCCTGACCATCTTGCTCAACTTCTTCCTTATGATCAGCTCACAGTTGTTGACCTTGAAGGAAACCCTTGCTTTACTAACTTTTGTGAGCGATGCCCTCAATTTGGACTTGACTATGCAAAAAGCATAGACAATTCGTCAAGAGAGGCTTCTAAGAAATTTCTTTCAAGTAGAATTGGGTCACAACCGGTTCTTGGTTTGAAAAAGAAACAAGGGTCAATTTCGAAAAAAACTCACCATAGACGAATTTCGGTCCCGACTACCAGCACCATCATCCCTCATCCTTCAGTTTCTTCGCCCACATCGTCAGCCTCACCATCAACTTTATCTTCTCCTTCACTTGTTTCTGAATCATCGTTTGATTCAAATAATCTTTCTGCAGATTTCAATTCCGATTCTCTTAAAAAGAAACCCAGTAGTAGTTTTTTTGGTCGCCGTCACAAAAAGTCTTACAGTGCTCAACTACAGAATACAATTTCAAAGCTTTCTAACTTGAGCACTACCAGCATCGAGACTGCAATCGGAAACAGTACCAGCCTTGGTGATACATTTATTAGTGAAGGCACCACAGATAAGAAAACTGAAAATGTTACAGAAATTGGAGGACATGAAGATTCTACCAACACTGAAGTTACCCTCAATAGTCCTACAGAGGTTAATTATTCCATGCATGGGTCTTCAAGTACTGCTTCAAATATCTATATTGATGACGATAGTGACGATGAAGCTTTGACATCTCTAGAGCCTGTTATTAATACCAAATTCATTGGCCGTGAAACACTTTCTTCCCCTTTGCTTCAAGAGTTATCCCCAAGCACAAGCCCATCAATAACACCTTCGAGTTTTTCTAACGATACTAGACAAGCTTCTTGGGCTTCCAAACAGCGAGATTCTGCTATGTTTTTGGTCAGCGAAACCCCAGAAAACATTTCTAAGCTTCTTAGCAATCAATTGGGACCAGATACATGGACTCAGAAGCGTATTGAACCTTCCGAGGTTGAAAAATCAAAAGTTGTTTTGAACCTCCTTAGAGATATTTGGGAAATGTCTACAAACAGTATCTTATACCACGTCCCAGACCTGACGGCAGAGGCCTTAGAAGCCGCCACTATGCGTAGAAATTCTGTGGCTCATGATGCCAAAAGTGATCCTGTTTTTTCCAGGCTTTCACCAATATCTTCTACTTCAGATTCCAAGTTACAAGTTGGCACAGCGTCCTCAGGGGCACCTTTGGGCCGTTTTACTATAGCTGAGCGCCGTTTTGGTCATGGACGCGCCAATTCTGCTGACGTTATTCCCAAGTACTCTGTTTCTAGTGGCACAGAGCATATCCAGTATTCCAGATCTCCCCAAAAAATTACAAACAAAGAAATGGCCAAGCTTTTATTTAAAATGATTGAAGAAGAAAAGGCGTTTGTGAAACGTGTTAATGAGCTTATCACCATTTACGTCAAATCTAAAAAATGCCCACCAAAAGCTGCCAAAATTTTTAACGACGTTGAATCAATCTATAATCTACACTCTGAGACCGTTTACCCGGGTCTTCAAAGAGCTTATGAGAAATTTCTTGCACATAAAGATCCGAACCTTGAGTTGGTTTCTTCTCTGATTTTGACTCATATCAACGATTTTAGGGTTTACATCCGGTATGAAGTTTCTCTCGATGAATCGCTGCGTCTTGCAAACTTTTGGAAGCGATTAATTGGTGGCGACTCAAGCCAAAATATGGTGTCGTATGGCGCCAATGTTCCCCATTTGTCGAATTACACTCATCCAGATGCCATCATTGCTGAGTGGATTAAAAACTGTCATCGTCACAAGTCACACTCTCTTGGAAGTGTTACTGACTATCTCCAACTTCCCACCTACCACTTAGAAAAGTACCGCGATTTTTTGAAGAATTTATCTTCTTTTTCTCCAGGTCTTTGGGACGCTCACGTCCAGTTTGAGTCAATTTGCAAGGAGATAGAAGAGGAAAAGCCTCTTGCAGCTGAGGCTCGGCGCTATGAGGAGTTTGACCAGGCTTATGACTTTTCTTCACAGCTTCCCGCTCGAATTTCTCCTTCTTCTGAGCGTAGATACCTAGGCGACGCTGTGGTTTTGCTTAGGAGCGAAGTGTTTTTGGAGCTTCCAACAAAACAGTCTAAGGCAGATTGTATTCACTATATGACTCTTGATGCACCCCATTGCACTCTTGTAACATATGGGAAGAAGAATGACTCTTTTCCCAAAACCAAACCTATTTTTGAAATAAACACTGAAATTAGTGCTGAAGAAAATCCTGCTATTGCTGGCAACACCAACAATTGCAATAGTCCTACTTCCAATGGTTCATGCCGTGCAAATCCGGTCCCAAAGGTTGTACAGAAACACATAATAAAGTCTAAATTCAATTTAGCACTTCATCGAATTATTGTATTTGATGACGTTATCGTGTTTACCGACGAGGACAAGAAGGGCATTAACAGGGTTGTTCCTCGCAGCAAAATCACAGTGACATTACCTTGGAAGTACCCCGTTCGTGAAGGTGCAGAAGCATTGCCAACGGGGGATCAGGTTTCATACAAGTCCAAGTCTTCAGCAAACTCTGTGTATAATCAAAACAGATATTCCATTTCTTCAACTACTTTTGGAAGCATGAATTTACAATCTTCATCAGCAACAGGGCATCACAAGGGTTCTGGCAACTCTGGTGCTCTTCGCATGATGTTTCATGATGACCCCAAGATTTGGTACTGTACATTACGTTCATTTAATTGTGAGCGCAAGCTTAAAAGCAAAGAGCCCCGCTCAAGATTGGTTGAACTTTTTACAATCAGTTGAAAAAAAGGTCCTCTGTGAGGATTCTTTTGGTAAAAAATAATTAAATATAATAAAATAATAAAATAAAATAAAAGTATTTTTTTTTTCTATAATTAATTATTTTCTGGAATAAAAATGTTTATTGTCATTATCATTATCATTATCATCATTTCTACGTAAAAATCGTTAAAAATTATACTGGGGGAAGAGGATTGCGGCAAATAGGACACTGCAGTCGGGTTCTCATCCATTGTTCCATACATTCAGTGTGAAACACATGTCGACAAGGCGTCACCATATATTTTCTTCTAGCAAGAATTAGTGCTGGTGATGATACAAATGCTGCCGAAGAAGCTTTAGGAGTAATTACTAATTCTACTGGTGTCATGCAAATGGCGCAATCCACAGTTGGGCGAGATACCAAATCTTTGTTTGCCACTGATTGGGCTGCTTCATTGAAAGAAGAACTATTGTTAAGATTTCCGCTAGTTCCAACGCTGTCATTTGTGTTACTTGGCCCTCCAAGAAGTTTCGAAGATACAGATGCATTTGTCGATGCAATGGAAGATGCCCGGCTAAATTTCTTAGGAACAGGCGCTGCAGACTCTGAAATACTGACACCATCTTCAATATCATCACTTTGGGTAAGAATGGGATGATAGTCGTAAAGAGCTGGAAGATATCCCTTAGGTAGAAAAAACCTGGGACCAAAAACATTTTGAAGATATAAGACAACAATTTGTATAGTCAACCAAATAATAGTGGCTATAGCCAAAGTTGGATCATAATGATGGCGAAGAATATTGTTGCTAACGAGTGTGAAATAAAGAACAGGGATTAGACGAAGAGCACTAGAGCCGACAATGAACTGCCATAGAAATGAACGTCGAAACCCTCTTGAAATATTTCTTTGGATTTGGGGGACCCACATGGAATAAAATCCAAGAACAACCACAAATTCGTAAATTCTGCGGTAGTAGAGTGGCCAAGTGGCTGCGATAAGGGCAGAGCTTATGAATCCAATTAAAGAAAAATAAAACCATGTGTATATTTTACTTCCAATAGCACGCTCACTGAGATCTTCTTGAGGTTCATTATTTGATGGAGGTTCAGAAATAGGTAATATTGAAGAGTCCCCCGAAGGCTGTTGTTGAGGTCTTGGGGATGGAGTAACAAATGAGCCATCGGAAAGAACAGAGAAGGTAGCAGTGCCATTATGGTCCATCATAGCATCACGGACACGGACATCAGCTTGTCTTTCTGACATTTGGGCCTGGTAAATTTTGACAAGGTAACGCATTTCAAACATTGATGTTAAAGCAAATGATAAAAAGGCAATGGCCATGAATGATAGAGCAAGATCTTCCACAAACGACGAAGCAAAGGAGGCCATCCACACACTACCATCAATGACAGAATTCATGGCAATAGTGTAGAAACTTACCTTGCACATATAGGAAGGTGTATTAGTATCCTTCATTTGTCTGGCAAGAAGATATGCTTGTGCAATAATTAAAAGCACACAGGCAACAACCACTGTTCTGATACGGCTCCAATATTGCTCATATTTTTCACCTTGGGAATCTTGTGCTTGGACAGCAAAGGCACAATCTGGAGAATAAATGATACTTTCAAGGACCATTGAAGGGATTTTTTTTAAAGGTCGACCAACCGGGTTTTCTATTTCATCTTCAATATCACGTAGATGGTTGGCACTAAGGTGTACCGATTTGAAATGACCATAAAGAACAAACTCGCAAGACTCTGCAGCCATCTCACTATCTTCGAAAACCAAATAGTCCTCTTCGTATTCGTCTTTGGTAAGAGTATTGTTTAGGTATTGTAGCATTAGCTCTTTTGACTCTTCAAAATACTTTTCATCCAAAACCAAATGCGGCAGGTACTGAAGACCAGAGTACTTTAAAGATTCGGTTGTTAAAACAACATTACCGGTAGGTTTAATATGAAGTCCTTTTAAGTTAATTGTATATGATGATGATTCTTCAGTATTAGTGATAGATATTCGCATGGTAATTATGGTTATGTTTGGGTTTGATGCGTCTTTTGGAATAGCTTCCTCAATAGAAAATGAGATATTTCCTTCTGATTCCGTAATATTGCCTTCAACAGGAGCACTTAAAATTTTATTCATAGTTGGTTTCTGAGAAAGTGGCTGGTGAGCAGGTTCATGAATGAGAGAACTATTGTTAGTGGCAGATGGCAAGGCTTCTTCTTCATCATTGTCACTATGGCGGAAAATTTCTGGAACCTGCATATCGCGAGGAAATAATTTAGAAATAAGCGGTTTCTCCCAGAGCCCATGAAAAAGCCCAGAATAGTTCCCATAGAATACTAATTGTAATTTTTGGAATGATTCGTCATCGTTATCTTCTGAGTATTGAATGTTAGTGATTTGTTTCTCAATTTGGTCTTGAGTAGACTCAGAGTGCCAAAGAGATTTGGCAATAGTTTCAATCGAAGTAGGAATAAATCCTGTTTCATTCTGAGGATAAGAAATTCCCGTAATGTTACCAGGAATATATCTATAAGTTGAAGTTTTCAAAAGTTCAGTTTCATTTCTCTGTAGTTGGAAATATAAGTTAAGATGAGCTTTTTCGTCTGGGGATGTCAAGTGAGGTGGGTTTCCAGTTGGAGTAAAGAATAGTAAAAAAACCAATAAGACTAAAAATAGTCCTCTGTTGATTTCCATTTTATAAAATCTAATGAATGATCACTTTTTTTTTTTATATTTATTTCTAATGTAACATGGCGGGTTTTTCTATCGAGGTTAAGAAGAGAAGAATAAAAGCAAGTAAACAATGCGCAAGTTTAGGTCTTAGTAAGTAGATTAAGGTGGCTTTGGTATAGTGCCATATATGAGTTAAGACGGGATTTGTACACCAATGAAAAAAAAAAAAAGAAAACCTGGGTAGTGTTCTTAGAGTCACATGATATGACTTACTAAAAATATATTTTTAGTAGGATGGGATTCGAACCAACAACTTTATTATTTCAATAAATAAATAAATAAATAAATAAATAAATAAATAAATAAATAAATAAATAAATAAATAAATAAATAAATAAATAAATAAATAAATAAATAAATAAATAAATAAATAAATAAATAAATAAATAAATAAATAAATAAATAAATAAATAAATAAATTAATAAACAAACAAACAAAATAGTGAAAAATACTCGATAAACTAGAGTGATGTCAAATAATAAGATATTATTGAAAAAAAAAAAAGAGCATTATGAGAATATGATTGACAATCTTTGAAGCATTATAAAAAGGCGAAATGGATTAATAAGCTAACCTAAAGATCTGCTGAAAAAATCATTTAAATTGATAAAAACAAGCTGTAGGGAAATTTCGAAAAGGATTTAAAGTTTTAATATTTATCAATTTCGGTATTAAGCCAAAAAAGTATGAGTATTTCAAGCTTTAACTTTAGATGAATCTTAAATAATTGATTCAATTGTAGATTTGAAGATTAAAAAAGAGTTAAAGACGGCGATGAAAAGGAAAAAAAAAAAAAACAATAAGAGTAATAATATACTTCATTTGAATTCCAGGACTACCCTGGCAAACTGGAAAGCCGGATATTCTGTTAAGTCTAATTATCCTACAATTGATTACCGCCCTTATCTTTAAAGGTTAAGATTAAGAAATATATATGTATATTTGAAGACAAGAGGAAATGGGTCGGGTAGGTTTGGAGCGGGTAAACTGGTTTACTCTATTTCTTGTAGCAAAATATGATACCCGGACCCATTATCCGGGATATCCGAGGTGCACAGATGGCAACAACTTGTACAGAAGAATTAGTACACTAATAAGACAAAAAAAAATTGATTAAAGTTAGAGAATGAAAAACAAAAAACAAAAAAAAAAATCGCCCATGAATGAAATATATATGGAAACCAGAGGTGTGATATTACTAAGCTTATTTGGACTAAAGCAATGTTAATCAAAAATATATTGATTTAAGTCAAAAGCAATTAATTACACTAAAGGCGATGACCATAATAGTAAGTAAGAGGTTTTAAATTGGAAATTATTTTGAAAATTATTACAGATAAGTTAGCCCATATTTTATAGAATAAATTTGTGGAGGTTGAAAATTCAATTACCACAATGAATAGTAAAACTTTTTTTTTTTTTTTTTTCAATTTTATAATGGAATCAAATTTCAGAACTTCATCCAGGTAAATTAATAATTTTAACATTCCAAGGCTATTGAAAAATTTAATTAAAATACAATCAATAGCTTTAAAATCAAGCCAAGATTTCATTCAACTATTTCAACTTTTTATTTTATTTTTATTTTATTTTTTTTTTCTTCATGAAGTACGGGAAACTAGAGCCTTGAAAAATAATTTAGTAAGGAAAGATGGACTTCTGTATATATATATATATATTTATTTAGATGGAGAATGATGACATAATTCATTCATGTTGTAGTTAGTAGTGATTGTAGTTTTTTTTGTTGCAATAAATAAGTTTCGATTAGCCAGCCAGCCAGTCAGTCAGTCAGCCGGTCATCCATCCATCCATCCATACATCCATTTAGCCAGTCAGCCAGTGAATTTAGCCGATGCAAAATCATCATTAAGCTTAAAAAAATATGCTAAAGAACTCATGTTTATTTCTGAGGATAATATTAAATCTGATGATTTTAATTATGATGATTATATATATAATAACTACATGTTCCGATGTTTGCTCCGAACCAATTTTTTCTTTTTTTTTTTTCAAGAAAACAAACTACAAAAAAAAAAAAAAATTATTGAATGAGTGAGGAGAAAAATAATTTCACTTTGTTTGTATTTTCGCAGGTTGATACCCGAGTTAAAGCTTCCAGATCAGAAGTTGCATTACCTCACCCGCTTTTGGTTTTCCTCTTACTGGTTCTTACTGGTTCTTACTAGTTGATAGTTTTTTTTTTTTTTTTTTTTTTAATATTTCTTTATTTTCTTTACTTTAAATCGTACCATATTAATTTAACTCAAAATATATGTATGATGATTATGATTATGATTATAATGATTATGATGTTGAAATATCAAGTTGAGACCATGGATAACAAAAGCCTAAATGAGATGATATTATAGATTATTTGTAATTATCTAGAGGGGTGAATTAAAAAAGTTAATTGTTAAAAAAAAGAAAGAAAGAAAGAAAGAAAGAAAGAAAGAAAGAAAGAAAGAAAGAAAGAAATTTAAAGAAAAAAAAAAACTATAAATGATTTATGATTTATGATTTTTTTTTTCATTATATAATTGTTTGGTGGTTATGATTAAAAAAAAAAAACTAATTATAAAGATGTGAGATCCAGACTTATTGCCAAACTCCTTTTTGAACCCTCTTTCTCTCGCCTCCACATATAAATCTTTTATTTTAAATTTATTTTTTTATTTATTTTTTTTATTTTTTTCTAACTCATGATCAATTAAAACATATTCATTTATCAAGTCCTCTTTTTCTTTTATATATTATTCTATTTGATTCTATTTAATTGAAACTCGCCCTCCCATCCCCCCTCCCACTTTCACTCTTCTAATTATATGTTAACTCATGTGTTAAGGAGGGGTGGGTGGGGGACTAATAAGTGGCGGTTGACTTTAAAGCTTGAAAAGATTGAAAATTTTGTTATTTGAAAAAAAAAAAAAAAAAAAAAAAAATCTAGTAATCACATTGTTGGTAAATCCCATCTTTGCAATTAATTAATAAAAAAAAAAATTTTTATTTTTTTTTTTTGCTCCACTTTGTATTTCTTTCATCATCTTTTAAGGAAAAAAAAACTTCAAAGTATCTTGAACGTACCACAAGTCTTGATATGATATATACAAATTTTATACTTTAAAAATATACTTTAATACTTTATCGTGACACATATCAGTTTTATTCGACAACAACAACAACAAAAAAAAATAGGTGGAGGGCTAATGTTTTCCGCGGACACGACTGAGCTATCTAAATATTAAAAATGAAAATTAAATAAAAATTAGATTAAATTTGATTAAATTAAATTAAATTAAATTAAACTAAACTAAATAAAAAAAAATAAAATAATCAACGGATCGAGACGGCTTTTAAAGATTCCCACCCCGCCTACTCTAGTTGCATTTTCCAGGTGATTTAATAAGCTTTTTCTTTTTAAATTGTTTTCTTTTTAAAATGGTCTTTTTATTATATTTTATATTATTATATTTTATATTATATTTTATATTTTTTAAACTTACAAATTTAAACTTTGTTTTTAAAAAAATTTGATTTAAAATGATCTTTTATATATATATAAACAATTATAATATATATATTTGACCCATAAGAACAAAAAAAAATAAAATAAAATAAAATTTCCAAACCAATTCTCTAGGCAAAAAAAAAAAAAAAAATTAACAAATGACAAATATATATATATATATAAATATATTATAATAAATCAAAGCCCGAATTTCAAAATCTTTGTCAAGTCCTCATTTTTATTGATTAGTAATTATTATAATTATTATTATTATATCTTAATTGTTTGACTTTACTTAATGTTCAAAATATAAAAATAAAATAAAATAAAAAAGATCAATTCAGTAGAATCACTTCAGTAGAATCAATTCAATGGAATCAATTCAGTAGAATCAATTCAGTAGAATCAATTCAGTAGCTTTAGCTGGCTAGAAAATAACTTCTTTTTTTTTTTTTTTTTTCGTCTGCCGGGACTTCTTTTTAGGTTCAAAGAAAGACCTGCTTGTAGTCATGTGATTAATACTAATTCTTTAACTTTTCCGAAGCGCTGTGCGGCTCAGGGTCTTTCTCTTTTTTTTTTTTTTTTTTTTTTTTTTCTCTTTCTAAAGATATCGTCTTCCTTTTTTTTTTTTTTTGAACATCAAGCAATCCAAATAACAAAGATTTATATCAAAAAAAATAAATAAATAAATAAAAATTCCTTTTGATATTCAATTTTGATTTTTTTTTTTTTTAAAAGAAATTTAAAAAGTTTGAAAAATTATTAAAGCATTTTTTTTAAAAAAAAAAAAAAATCTTTTGAAGACGTAATATTAAAACAAACCTCCATTGGCGCTTATCTCGTTCTCCAAATAAGGAAATTCCGGATGCAATTTTATATCATTATTATCATTAAAACAAAATATTCATTAACTTTTTTTTTTCTTTTTTTTTTTTTTTTTTGATTCATCATCATTATCATCATCATCACTTGGCCACTTTAATAAAATTCTTATAACTTGAATCAGCCTCCACTCCAATCTCTTCCAAATACTTTGGAATCCCTCCCAAGTACATAAGCGCTTCTACTGTCTTACCAGGAACATTAGATCCCACATACCATGATGACTTACTGCCTTTAAGTAACGTCAAATCTTGTAATTGATTCACATGGAATCGCCATGCCACTTCCGCTTCTAGCGCTGGGTACATATACTTGAGATTATTGCGCTTGCAATAAATTATAGCATCCGTGATCCAATCCGCTTGAATTTGAGCACACGTCGGGCCGTTCGAAAATGCAGTGGGACCCTGCGGCCCGTACATAAAGTACATGTTAGGGAACCAGGTAGTACACACACCAAGATACGTGTTCACGCCTTGCTTCCACTTATCTTTCAGTGATACCCCGTTAATCCCAGTAATGTTGATTTGTGTAAGTCCTCCTGTCACTGCGTCAAACCCTGTGGCCAATACCACAACATCAAATTCACATTCACCCCCACTAGTCTTGATCCCAGTTTCTGTAAACTCCAAAATTGGCTCCTCATTAACGTCCACTAGCCGTACATTGTCCTGGTTAAACACTTCGTAATAGTTTTGTTCCAGACTCGGTCGTTTGCTGCAAAATGTGCACATTTGCTTCTTAGGTGCCAGCTTTTCTGCAACCTTAGGGTCCTTGATCCGTGACACAACATGTCGCCGCCAAAACTCATATTGTAGTGCATCTGCCTTGGGGTTAGTCCAAACGTCATAAAATGTTCCTACCCAAAAGTTAAATCCTCCACGATCAAACAATGACTGGAAAAACCGTTCTCGTTCTTCTGGTGTTACTTCCAAGCATGATCGTCTATCAAACCTGTACTGAAACCCAGCATTAGAAAACCTTAGTGTATCTTCCCATAGCTGTGGCAGGTACGGTTTCTTAAGTTCTTCTTGCTGCTTATTGAGCTTGGTATTTTGCATGGGAATCGCAATGTTTGGTGTCCGCTGGAAAACAGTCAGTTGCTTGACTAGTGGCGCAATGGCTTGAATCACTTGTACACCTGAGGCTCCCGTACCAATTACGGCTACTCGTTTGTTTGTAACGTCGACCTCATGATCCTTGGGCCAGTGTGCTGTGTGATGCATGATACCTTTGAACCGGTCCATGCCTTTAATATCTGGAATATAGACTTTGGCTGCAAAGCCTGAGCAAATGATGAAGTTTTTCGCCGAGTATTTCCCCGCACCATCTCCTGTCGTTGTGATAGTCCATCTTCCTGCGCAAGTATCAAATAATGCATCTGATACAAATGTGTTAAAATCATAGTCCTTGGAAATGTGAAGTTTGCTGTCAACGTGGCGGAAATATTCTTGAAGCTCGCGGCCTTGTGGGAATCGTTCAGAAAAAGTCCAATCGGCATAACATTCTTCAAGCCACAGCTGATACAATGGAGCATCTGAATCAACGCGAGCTCCAGGATATGTGTTAGATGCCCAAACACCACCTAAAGCTGGTTCTTTTTCAAATCCTCGCACGCGGAACCCGAGTGAGCGAAGCTTGTAGAGCTGATAGACGCCGCCAAAGCCACCGCCAACAATAACTGCGTCGTAGTGTATGATGGGTGAATCTTTTGTCATTAGAAAAGAAGAAAGGATGAATGTTTTTTTTTTTTTTTAGAAGAGGTTTAAAAAGGATGGGATTTGATAGAGATGTGGTTGTTTAGATTAGGGGGGGAGGTAGGTAGGTAGGTAGGTAAATGATAGTAATTAATAAGAAAATAAAATAAAAAAAAAAAAAAAGAGAGAGAGAGAGAAAAAAAAAATAATAAAAAAATAAGACCGGCTGGAGAGTTTTTAAACCAAGAAAAAAAAAATTTTGAGATTTTGAGAACCCGAAAAAATGCCAGGAAAAAAAAAATGAGCAGATTTTTTTTTTTATATATATAAATTTGATGATATTAAATAGCTTTATATATATATATAAATCTATATATCTATAATTATCTCTTAAAAGAGTCCTTATTTTTTTTATTTTTATTTTTTATATATTTAATTCAATTGCAAAGTCCGGCCAGACCAAATAAATAAAAATTTAAAAATTTAAAGATTTTTTTTTTTATTTTTTGTGGTGCTGCCTGCTACTACTGCAAAGAAACGTTGAAGGCTTGTCACAACGTTAGACGGAAGGAAATTAGGGTAACTTTAAAGTAACTTTGTTAAAAGTAACTTTGTTAAAAAGAAAAAAAAAATTTTATTTTATTTTAGATTTTAGATTTTAGATTTTTATTTTTATTTTTATTTTTATTTATTATTACCAGCGGGTTAGGGTTTCCTGAAAGAAATTAAGATCTGGGCAAAAAAAAAAAAGAAAAAAAAAAAGCCGTCTGCCGTGGGATTTAACATGCGGGGAGAGAAAAACAAAATAAATGAGTGGGGTAATGAGGGGAGGTCATGTGACTAATTTACCTGGTACCTTTAAATATTACCAGGTATCTTTAATAAGTTATTTCAATAAATTTAAAAAATTGCCAACTTTTTCTTTTTTTTTTTTTTTTTTTAATTTCCATATTCAAACAAACAAACAAACAAACAAACAAAAAAATTCCCTTCAAGTGAAAAATTAACAAAATTTTTCAACTTTTTATTTATTTAATTTATTTAATTTTTTTTTTCAATTCAAAAAAAAAAAAAAAAAAATATAAAAATTTAAAAAAAAATAAATAAATCTCCACTTTATTTCAATCTCATTAAACTACTTAAATATTCCTGCAAATTTAAACGCTTTTTCATGCCTCAAAATTTATATTTATATTCATCTATATATTCATTTATATATATATTTATATAAATATATGCAAACCTTTTTTCCCCCACATTTTGTTGTTACATTTCCCCACATTTTACTTCTTCTATAAAAACCCCAGAATGTTTCTTTTAAAAACTCAATTTCAATCTTTCAATAGTCAATTTCTTTTTTATTTATTTTATTTTTTCCAACAAAACTTTACAACTTTACAACTTCACCAAAAAAAAAACAAACAATTAAATCAAAATGTCTACCCTTTCTGCTGAATCCGTCAATGAAATCAAGCAGCTGGCTGCTGATGCTACAAAAGACCCCATCACCAATATCCCAGGTGTCTCCATTGCAGTAATTAACAAAAATGGTGACCTTCTAGTAGAACATGCTGCTGGAAAAATCGGAGTCAATTCAGATGAACCAATGACAACAGACAATACCTTCTGGATCGCTTCCTGTACAAAAGTTTCTGCCACAATTGTTGCTCTCCAGGCTGTTGAAAAGGGAATTGTTTCCTTAGATTCTGCTGATGACGTTGAAAAATGGTGCCCTGAACTTGCAAACATCCCTATAATTAAAGATATTACCAATGATGGTACTGTCACCCTAGTCCCTAAGAGTACCCGTATCACTCTTCGTATGCTTCTTTCTCACACTTCCGGCTTTTCTTATACCTTTTTCAACAAAAACTACAACGAATATGCTAAGCTCTTTGGTCTTGATGAACTCAATGGTGGCCCTGGTTGCGTGAACAAGTTCCCCCTAGCTTTCGAGCCAGGTACTAACTGGGGCTATGGTGTAGGCATTGATTGGGCTGTAGACGTTGTATCACGTGCTTCTGGAAAATCCTTCCAGCATTTACTTTCCGAAGGAATTTTCCAACCTCTCGGATTTACTCTTGTCTCTACTACCCCCTGTGATGCCATCAAATCACGTCTTGTCAAGTTGCATCAGCGTGATCTAGATACTGGCAAACTTTCTGAAATCCCCCAATCCATGAAATGGCCTCTTTCTGACAAACCTGACCTTGCAGCACAAGCTTACCAATCTGGTGGTGCAGGTATTTTTGCCAAACCTTCAGAATATGTCCGTATCTTTAGTGCCTTGCTCAATGGTGGTGTTTATGCCCCTACTGGTGCTCGCTTACTTCGTGAAGAGACTGTTAAGCTCATGTTTGAGAATCAAATTCCTCAATGGCCTGATTTTGCCCGTCAAGGTATCCAAACTACTCAACCTTTGGTGAGTCACACTCTTCCTGAAATTTTCCCTCAAGAGGGCAATCCTCCTCAGGGCTGGGGTCTTTCTTTCTTCTTAACTCCAACTGAAACTCCTTATGGCCGTGGCAAAAATACCGCCTTTTGGTGTGGCATTGCCAACTTGTACTATTGGATCGATGTTGAAAAGGGTGTTGCTGGCTTTGTGGCAGCACAGTTGTATCCGTTTGCTGACCCGCAAGTGCTCAAGTTGTGGATTGATGTCGAGGTAGCCACCTATAAGGGCTTGACTGTTGCATAAAAAAAAATGAGTTGGTGGGTGCATTTATATGGTAAAAAATTAAGCCGTATGGAAGAATTAAAAAATCTGTCATTTTAAACTTACGTGACTTGTTTTTATTATTATTATTATTATGTTTTTTTTTTTTGAACGTTTTGAACGTTTTGAACGTTTTGAAAGTTTTGAAAGTTTTGAAATTTTTATATAAATGAAATGGAAATAATTTAGTAAAAAAATAATAATAATTTGAAAGTTTGAAAGTTTGAAAGTTTAGCAAATCTTTAGTGAATAAGTCTTTTTTTTTTTTTATTTTTTTTTTTTTTGAAAACCTCGAGAAAATATAAATTTCTTTAATTCCACTTTATCTGTTAACGGTCACCCATTTTTGCCTGTCAACTATATAAGATTATTATTACAATTTTTCAAAAAACCAAAGACTTGAAAGATACAATTTCTGTACAATTTCTTTTATACCAAATCTAAATTAAAAAGTATTTAATTCTTTTTATTTTTTTAATGTTTTAAACCTTACTAGCTTTATCATTGTTGACTTAGCATAAATATTTTAGCATAAACATTCAACGGTCATTTTTTCATTAAGCATATAAACAAAACTCCAATTAGTTAAAATCCTTAGTTAAAAATAAAAATAAAAAACATCTCTAATTTATTTATTTATTTATTTTCAATTCTCATTATTCACAACTGAAAAAAATAAAAAATAAAAATCTCCATTGTTTTTTCTTTATCTTTGATGTTTTTTTTTTTTTTTTTTTTTTTTTTTCAAAATCTGTGCAAAACCCACCCGCCTCCAAATGTCTCCTCCATTCCATTAAAAATGTAATAAAAATTTGTTGTAACATCTTTTGAACACCTCACCGAGGCCTCCTTTGTCCGCCCAAAATTCTTTTTTCTAGCCGCTTCAAAATCAAACAAACAAACAAAACTATCCTTTCCAACTACTCCTACTACTACTACTATTATCATCACCACCACCACCACCACCACCACCATCATTATTACTATCACCACCACCACCACCACCACCACCACCATCATTATTACTATCACCACCACTTTCATCCCTTAAACTACATCTCACTCCCCCCTACAACCATGCCTCCAGCCCGGTTCACGCGAACACCCAGGCTCCTGAGGTTAGCTCTCGTCACCCTCGCAGTGATTGCCCTTCTTTTCTACATCGGCTCATCCTCCGCCTCTTCCGCTTCTTCTCATCTTGCACCACTCACAAGACCTATCATTGGATCTGATGGCTCCACAATCTTCTCCTTTGCTTCAAAACAACCCCCATCAGGTTCTTCCGCTCAAGGCCAGCATTCCCCTAAGGTCTTCTCTATAGATGTTAAGACTTCTCCACCCATGGACGCCCCAGAACAAGTGGTCTTTGCTCCAACAGTTTACTCTTACACTGGCCAGACTCCTGATGCTGAAGAAGACGAAAAGAACTTTGGAATCTTTGCTCCCATGTACGCCCTAGTTTCTTACGCTCAGGGCTGGCCCCTCGTCACTAAATGGTTTGGAGGTGCTGCAAACCCACAAACCGCCGGCGGTCCTTGGTTTCATCCCAACCCTGTACCAGCTGGCGGTGACCCTTCCACCCCACGCATCCCAGATAAGGTCCCCATCGTCGAAGCTGCTCCAGAAGTTAACCACCTTAAACGTATTGGTGTTGGCTCTTCCATCAATGGCCGCATATACTACACCCCAGAAGACCCCCACACCGGCGCGAATGGTCGCTTCTTTGAAGAAAAGCGCCAAAAACTTCGTCGCCAAAAGGGCTACCACGCTATCTGGGGTGATGGTGTTATGCGCCGCCAGACTGAGGAAAAGCACAAAGATTCGCTCGAAGAAGCTGATTACAATGGATCAAAAAAAACAAAATTTACTCCTGACGACAAGATTTTCTCGGCTCTCGATGATACCATTGATTGGTCTCGTTTCGCTTATGTTCAATATGTTACCGATGCAAATTACCTCTGTAATGCTCTCATGGCCTTTGAGCAGCTTCATAAACTTAATGTGCGTGCTGATAAGCTTCTTATTTACCCTAGCACCTGGGATAATGCCACCTTTTTTGAGGGTAACTTTTCCAAAGACGCTCTGGCCGAAGACAGCATTTTGGCTGAAGCTTTGCCTTTTTCCAAATACATTGAAAGCATGCTTAAATCTGCCGTTGTCAATTATGGTGTTTCTCTCCAGCCTCTCTCTCTTGCCCCTGTTATCTCCAAGCCCAGAAACTATATCCAAAGCTACGCAAAGTACTCCATGTTTAACCAAACTAAGTACGACCGTTTGCTCTACATTGATCCCGATGGATCAATCAAGCGCAGCCTCGACCACTTGTTTTTACTCCCCCGCACTACTATTGCTGCTCCTCGAGCATACTGGGCTACAGAAAAGAGTCGTCTCCCACAATTCACTTCAAAAGAAGAATCAGCTGCCGCACTTACCCAGTCTTATGGTTATTATCTTCTCGACCCTCAGATTGAGCTTTTGGAGCCTTCTAACAATGTTCATGCTTACATTGAAAAAGTTCTTGACTCGGAGCTGGCTCAGACTGCCCTTAAAAATGAAAAGGCCTACGAAATTCTTCTTTTCAATCTTATCTTTAAAGACGAGGCTATGATGCTGTCGCCAAAGGGCCTTACTTTACCGACAAGTGAGCTGCGCAACAAGGATCTGACTCACCACCAATACCTCAACCTCCAAGAAACTTGGAACTTAAATCGCATTCTCAACGAAACAGCTTACATCAATTTTGCTGATGAAACATTCCCTAAACCATGGGTTAAGCCTACAGGCAAAGAGATTCGTCAATCACTGCCCAAATGCTCGCTACGCTCTATTGTTTGTCTTGAACAAGAAACGTGGCTCAACCTGTACCGCGACTATGAGCTTCGTCGTCTCACAGTGTGCAACATGCCCCTGATGATGCTTAATACAACCACAGGAAAATATGGACTTGTTCCACCAATATACAGTCGTGGTGAGGAGCAACGCCAAGCAGAGATTAAGAGACGTGAGGAGGAGCAGAGAAAGAAGAAGGAAGAGGAGGAAAAGAAGAAGAAGGAAGAGGAGGAAAAGAAAAAGAAGGCTGAAGAGGATAAGAAAAAGGCTGAAGAGGATAAGAAAAAGGCTGAAGAGGACAAGAAGAAGGCCGAAGAAGAAGAAAAGAAAAAGGCTGAGGAGGATAAGAAGAAGGCCGAAGAAGATAAGAAGAAGGCTGAAGAAGAAGAAAAGAAAAAGAAGGCTGAAGAAGAAGAAAAGAAAAAGAAGGCTGAAGAAGAAGAAAAGAAAAAGAAGGCTGAAGAAGAAGAAAAGAAAAAGAAGGCTGAAGAAGAAGAAAATAAGAAGAAGGTTGAAGAGGAAGAAAAGAAAAAGAAAGAAGAGGAAGAAAAGAAAAAGTCGGAAACTGGAAATACAAATTGAAGTGGTTGATATTGGTTGAATTGAAATTTTGAATTTTAAAAAAAAAAAAAATGAATTAATAAATAAATATAAATATACATGTAATTTAAAAAAAATGAAAAATACGCACGCACACAAAATAGCTCTCTCAAGGCGGAATAAAAAAAATGTCTCTGATTTTTCCACGTAATTTCATTTAAGCCCTCCCCCCCTTTGATCCTTTTATTATTTTTTTTCTTCCAACCAACCAGAAATCATGATTCACTTCTTTAGGACGCCATTTGGCGCAATTGTGATTCTGTCGATGTTTGTTACGGGAATCGTCATTTATCTATCAGATAATCCCTATGCCGAAGAATCCGAAACAAACCTTGATTTTGCGCCTGTTGATGTTTCCAATCCCTATGCTATGGCTAACAATCTCAACCGCAACCTATTACAAGAATACCATAGACTACTCAAAGATATCCCATCTTTCAAAGATGACAATGACGACTCAATAACTCTTGCCGAGCGACAGCACCGTGCCATGGTCGGGTACTATGGTGAAATTTTGCAGTCGCGATTAGACCGCGCTAAACATGTGCGTGAATTGCCACAAGCAACAAACTCTGCTGCACAAACCCTCGAGGACCCCAAGGCAGTTGACTGGTCCCAATACGCATATGTGACCTACGCCACTTCTGGTGACTACCTGTGTGCAGCTCTGATGTTGTTTGCACAGTTACGTGATGTCCATGGTACAAAGGCCCGCTTTGCGCTGCTGTACCCTCGCGCTTGGGGGTTCCCATCCACAGACCCTGGCCAACTGGCTCGTGAAAAACATGATGCCGACGCCCTGGCAAAGGGTCACAGCAAACAGGCAGTAAAGGCTGCTCTTGAAGGTGCGCATGTTACACGATTGCTGCGCAAAGCTAAGGACCTCTTTAATGTTGAATTGATTCCAGTACGTCCTCTGTCAATGCGTATTGCACGACAAATAGTGGAAGGTACTCACGGCAAGGAAAATTTGGTGCTGAGTGGTGATGATGTTGGAAAATCCACTGGTATCTGGGATGAAGATGAAAACGATGACTCGACTTGGAAACTCAGTTTCACAAAGATTCTTGCCTTTAACCAAACACAATACAAAAAAGCCATTGTTCTTGATGCTGATGCATTTGTTATGCATTCCCTTGACCATTTATTTTTTGCAGAAACTGACAAGCAAGAACTTGAAAAGCACCGTGTCGCAGTTGACGTCAATCCTAAAGATGAGTTTAGCATCAAAAACGGGGCTACTGTTCTTGGACCCTCGCCATACTGGCTATTGTCTCCGGATCACGTTGCTCATGCAGGAGACTCGCCAGAACGCCGCGCATCCACCGACCACATTCCGCTTGAGTTTACATCCATGCTTGAGGTTGTAACTCCGTCAACCTCTGGGTTCATGCGGCTTGTGGAGCGTCTTGCTGAGCTGGACCAGGCACATGAGACGCTCCAGGCTCACGAAGAGCGCGAAGTTTTTTATGATATGGAGCTTGTCAACCATGTGTTTGCCAACGTTTCGCTTCCGGAAGCTGACCCGGCCCGCAAACACCGATACTTGTTGAACCGCTCTGGCCAACCTAACTCTTATGGCGTTTTGGATCATCGTGGTTTGGTCATGCTGACGGGTGAGCTTGCACACAAGAGCCACGAACAGTTTTTCGCAGGACACATTCAAGGTACCCAAAGAGACGAAAATTCTAAATACTCGAGAGAAACAGAGGCCGCTTTGCTTTGGCATCCGGGATATGCCGTGTCTACAACAGCATATATTCATTTTTCAGATTGGCCATATCCCAAGGTAAGTTTTAACTGAAGCAGACAACTAAAAATAATGGATTGAAGAACTTGACTAACTTATATAGCCATGGGTTCAAGCGACAACTGAACGTTTGATGGAGGCACAACCCGATTGCTTGCCTCATGCAGAACTCAAGCTTAACAAAGACGGCGAATATTATTTCGAGCGTCCTGAAAAGAATCCTGTTGACTGCAGCGCGCGTCGCCTCTGGAACGCCTTTTATGTGGACTACTATAATCGCAGAAGTGTAAGTTTTATTGTTACCCCCCCTTTTTTTTTGAGTACAGTTACTAACAGCCATATTTAGCAAATTTGTCAATTGGAGTTGACTGGTTAGAATAGACATTTTATTTTTCATTTCTTACTTCTAGGGATAATATAATTTACAAATTTGTATAGATATATATATATAGTTTTTTTTTTTTAATATAAAGGTCATTGTTGTAATATGGTGTGTAGAAACTGTTTTGCCGAACCTGCAGCAGAAACACCGTTCTTAAACCCACTCTATCAAAAAATAAATAAAAAAAATGGATCAAAATAAAATTTCCCATTTTTTTTTTAAAAATCATATTCACAGTTTTTCGTTATAGGCTGTAGCATAAGCTGTAGCAAAAGCTGTAGCCCAAACGACCTGCGTCTGGTACACAATAGCTGGGTCAGCGTATACTGTCATATAAACGTAGTCCACGCCTCCTGGGATTGTTGTTTTTACAACTGAGTATTGAGCTGTTGTGGGTGAAGATTGTGCTGCAGCAGCTGCTGAGGAGGAGGACGGAGAAGAAGAAGAAGAAGAAGGAAGGCTGCTGGTATAGCTGGTGGATGTTAGAACGAGAGTGTAAGTAGGGGTGATTGTAGCGGTTGCGCTGAGCAAAGAAGTTGAAGAGGAGTGAACGTGGTGGGAGTGAAGACGAGAGGCTGTAGGCGTTACAGTGGGGGAATCAGAAGCGGCAGTGGTTGTTGAACCCGAAGAATCTGAAGGGTTTAAGAGATCAGAAGAAGAACTGGAGCCTGAAGTGGTGGAAGCAGAGGTAGAAATAGAAATAGAAGCAGAGCCAGAACCAGATGAAGAGGAGTCTGTGGTTGAGGACAGAGTAGACTCGAAAGTGGAAGAAGGGGAGGTAGATTCACTGGAAGTTTCTGAAATAAGAGGATCAATATTCTCAGAGGTTGAAGAAATAGCAGAAGATGAAGGATCAATGATACTTGAAACAACGGATGATTCCGATGTTATAGAACTTGTGGTGGAAGTGCTAATACTTTGAATGTTAGATTCACTTGTGCTGGTTTCAGCAACACTAGAGCTAGCTGCATTAGTTTCTAAAACAGAAGCAGTTGCAGAAAGGTCTGAGGCAATTGCAGAAAATTCGGAGGCAGTTGCCGAAGAAGAAGCACCGAAGAAGTCGCTTGAAAAGGTCTCAGACAGCAAGGAAGAAGAAAAGGAGCTTGCTGGAGCATTTTCAGAGGACTCTGCAGAGACAGTCGATTCGTCGGCGGAAAAGGCAGAAGAAGAGACTGCAGAAAAAGATGAAGAAGAAGATGAAATAATCGAAGAAGTGGCACTGGAGGTGGTGGAGTAATCAATTGAAGTAGTGGAGGTAACGGTAGAGGTGACTGTGGTTGTAGATGTGGAGTCCCAGTGATGTGAGGTAGAGGAAGAAGCTCCAGGAATTGTAGTCAGAGTGAGAGCTTCAGATGATGAAGAGGTAGATGGAGTAGGAGTAGGAGTAGAAATGGGATCCGAGCTGGAAGAAGAAGAAGAATATGATGAAGACCAGGAAGAAGACCAGGAACTGGTCCAAGCAGACGACCAGGCAGAGGAGGTTGTGGTTGAATCAGGCTGGGCTGCAACGGAAGTGGTTACTTCAGCCGCAGTATCAGCAACAGAGCCAGCCGTGTATACTTCTGGTCCCGGGAACACGTACTGTGACAAATCTTGACCGTCATAAATATTGATGTAAATACCTGGATCGGTATCTTTATAAGCACCGGGGAACTTGACACCACTAGGCTTGGCGGTGCCTCCACCACTTGCAATCTTGAGGTTGGCACACATTGGATAAAACTGGGGGGCATCAAGGACCATTGCTTCGTGGAGAGCCAGAATTTCGTGACGCACAATATAGTTACCGCCCACAATATCGCTGGGCAAAGTGACAGTCCAGGAATTGTTATTCGAAATCAAGTCGTCCGTGGCCCATGTTTTGGAATCTGAATTGTATCCTTTCTGATCAATTTTAAAGTATTCAAGTGTCGTGACATCTTCAACTTCAGAACACAGTGTGTTGTCACCGCAGTACGCAAGATACGTCATAATGGGGCCTTTATGACCGGATGGCCAGTCGGTCCAGTAAAAAGAAACTGTAGAGCCGGCAGGGATTTCATCGGCATCAGCCAGTTGTGATCTAGAGACTAAAGATACGACATTACAGGCTATTCCAGAGGAAGAAACATCGGTGACGGGACCATTTCCGTTGGAATAAAAGGGCCAAACAATACGTGCTGGTGGTCCACCTTGTTGCCATTCATCTGTGAAGGGAAGAGAGCCTGTGTACCAAGAATCTGCTCCAAGCTTGAGATCGTGGACAAAACCGTGAGCGGCCACAGTGGAAAGTAAAGCCAAAGAAGAGATGAAAAACTTCATTGAAAAAAAAAATGAAAGACTATGGTCAGAAAAGACGTTTTAAAGAAAGACTAAAGTTAGAAAAAAAAACAAGAAAAAAAAAAAAGAAAGAAAGAAGAAGAAGAGATAAAAGGTTGCTATTTTATTTTTTTTTAGAAAAGAATGACTATTAATGAGAATGATGTTAGAGACAAAAAAAAAAGTTTGAAATAAAGTGCGAAATAGAAAGGCTTTATATTTCGAATGATCAAACAAATTGAAAAGTTCCAGTATTTCAATATTCAGACACCTCCTGTGATGGGACCAAAAGGGGTCTGGGCAACTGTCAGGTACACAAGCGTGCATATAATCAAGTTCTTTGTACCTTGCATATAAAATATTAAAGAAGGACTTAAAATCAATAATAATAATCAGAAGAAAGAAACAAATTTGATTGTTTATACAAAAAGCGTTTCATCTTTTTATATTTTATATTTATTTATTTTTTTATTAAAAAAAAACATATCATTTCTATCTAACAAAGACTAAGCAGTCGCATCTACAGTTGCATATACAAAGGCTGTAGCTTGCACAATCACGGGATCAGCATATACTGTCATAAACACATATTCTGCTCCAGAAGTCACAGATGTTGTTACTAGAACGGTACCCGACTTGGTGGTTACGGTTTCAGTTACAGCCTCGTTCCCGCTTTGCGGCAGCGTTGAGGTGTTTGTGATTGTAAAAGTTGGCGTGACTGTTTCTATTGCGCTGACCATAGATGAAGAAGAAGAAGAAGAAGGAGAAGGGGAGGATGTTTCCAGTGACGATGACGACACCGACGTCAACACATCTGTTTGTGGAGCGGCCACACTACTGAAACTGCTTTGAATAGATAAGGAGGTGCTTGGCACTAATGACGATGTTGGTGATGGTAACCAAGAAGTAGAAGTGGAGGATGAAGTGGAATAAGGAGAAGAAGGTGAAGTGGAAGATGAAGTGGTTTTAGGCGGGAAGCCTGAGAATGTGGTTGAAAGATCGGTGATTGTTATGTAAATTGTAGATGTGATGGTGGAGTCGTAGCTAGTTGTGTCAATTTGTTGCGCCAAAGCTTGCAACACAAAAAGGCAAGTGGTGGTGAACAGACCAGCTGTGTATTTCATGATTAAAGGATGATGTGAAGAAATTATTAAGACAATTGAAAAAAAAAAAAAAAAAAAAAAAAAAAGATTTTTTAAACTTTTAAAGAAAAAACAGAGCCCCTTTTATATAATTTGAATATGAGCATATTTTGATTCCCAGACGTTTTGAATACGCAGAGTTTAGCTTGAAGTTCCAAATACTACATTTGAAAACAGGCACTTGTGAGATCTCCTGCGCCAGTATTACATAGCCATTTTTTTTTTCATTAAAATTTTACAATGCCCACGCTTTAACTTTCATTTTGAACAAAAAAAGAAACATGCTGAATTCACTATATATATATATATATATTAAAGTCATAATTATCAATTGGATCTTTCAATTAATCATAGTTATGAAGTTTAAAAGACCAAAGTGTAGACGTAAAATATATACAAAGTAGGTCTTTGTGTAGATGAGAAAAAAGAGTGGAAAAGCCGCACCGTTTTGGATCCGAAACACAAGCAAAGAAAAATAACCATCTTTCTTCTTCGCCCCTTGCGTCCTTTTCCCTCAATATATAAACAAAATCCATCAATATATATTAAAAACAAAGGAAAAATAAAAGGAAAGTTCCAAGTGATATTAAATTGAAAAAAAAAGAAATCATTTTTAGTTATTTATTTTTATTTTTATTTTTATTTTTTTATTTTGTAAAGGGTGGATCTCGGGAAATGTTGAGCCGCATCAAACTTTGTTCCTGAAAAAAAAAAAAATTTCAATTAATCACCACCACTATTGTTAAACAACAATATATTGTTGTTATATCATCAATATATTGATGAAATTATATAATTTCTTCTAAATCTCTTAAATAAAATATTATTCAAAAATACTTAATTTTATTATAAACTTAGTTTATAATTAACTAGTAGTTTATTCGTTAAGTCTATATTTATTGGTGCTTCTTTTTAACCCTTCATTTTGCTCTACTCTTTCTCATTTCCAAAAAAAAAAAAAAAAAAAACAACTATATCATTCTCCTATAACTACAAAAAAAAACACCCCAGACCCAATATTTCATTTAAATTTTGTAAGACTTTAATGTTTAAATGTATAGACATTTTCTTTCATTTGAAAAATAAATCCAATTCTACAACATTTTATATCTTTTTACCGAAGCTAACCTAGTACTTAATTTCTTTCGATAGATATACAACCAAAAACTATTTAAATTTTGATTTCATATTTTTCAGAGCAGTCAGGTGGTTTAGACGATGACGTTTAAAATTCCGTGAACACTTAAAAAAAAAATATTATTGAAACCAACTAAAGTATCATTTATAATCAAATAATTTTGTTCAAACACCAGCCTCATAGTTTGCAAAAAGTGATTTATTTTATTGAAAAATAATTTATGAAAAAACATTTTTAAGATTGCTTAAGCTTTTAATGTGCCTAGCTCATTGTTTGTTTGTTTTTATTCAAATGTGCCTAGCCCAGATTCCAAAAAAATGACTTTTTTTCATTTCTGTTCCTTCTAAAGCTCACTACCTGACAAGATGTCACATGATTAGGGCGTCTGGTGTAGTTGGCTATCACGTTCGCTTAGCATGCGAAAGGTCCCCGGTTCAACTCCGGTGTCGTCCATTTAACTTTTTGATGTTTTTTTTTTTTGAAATTGAAGTGTATATTTAGAAATGCAAATAGTTATTAGCAAACTGCCTCTCTATTTTTAATAAAAAAAAACATTAAAACATCATTTCTATATGTTTTAAATAATATGGTTTTGTGATAGTTGTGTGCAGCCAGAATGAGTTATATTTTTAAGGTTTAAGTTATTAGTTGCTGTACTGCATATGGATTAAAATGATAATGATGATGATGAAGTGTATTATCTATAGGAATGACAATTCAAACATATTGAAATTACATTACTCTAAAGTTTGCCTTTGAAAAAAATTGGATAATTGGACAATTGAGTTAATTGAGTTATATAAAGTAATTAAAGAAATATCATTGTTTGAGCCAATTATGTTTTTGGGATTTGTCAATTTTTACCCCGCTTTATTTTTTTATTTTTTTTTAATTTATTTTTTTTTTCATTTTGAACGAGTCATTTGATTCTACGACGTTGACAATCTATCAACACCTTTTGATCAACTAGTCACCTTGCCAATTGTGCCCTAACAAAAATATTTTTTACCATACAAAATTGACAAAAACAAAAAATTTACTTGAAATCCCAAAATCGACTTTTCTTATTAACCATTTCACAACACGTTATTAAGGAAAACACAAGCCCTTAATTTAAAAATCTTAATTTTTTTAAAATTAGTCAGCCACAACCATACTTTTAATGATAAAATGGTAGTTAATTAGTACTTATATATATACAAATTTGTACCCCAAAGTTCCATCGTTATAAAATTTTTTAAACCACTTTCATTCTAATATTAGCCCTTACGATTGTCAATAAAATGATATAGTATTGTCAATAAAGTGTTGTAGTATTTGTAAAATATTTTTTAAAAAATAAGAATCATGCATTTAGGACATTTTTAATGAAGGGTTGTGCAAATGCTTAATAAGAGTTTGTGTTTTGGTTATTAACGTGTTGAAAATGAAGAGGAAATCGTTATTAAGAGTTTGTGAAATGCTTAATAAGGATTACATTTTGTTAGGGCACAATTGGCAAGGTGTAGTTGTGTTCGGTATCAGCCAACCCGATTAGAATAATCTAGACCTTGTTTGTTTTTCAGTTCAATGACAATCTTGCGCAAGACAATTATTCATTGAGTCAATTGACTCTTATGATTATCAATCTGTGGGGTTTAGCGTGAGTGCCTTTTTTTTTTTTTTTTTTTTTTTTTTTTTTTAATCTTTGGCACATAAGTCACCAAAATATCCGAAATTTCAATTCGGATAAACATTTATCGATCCGATAATACAGTAATATTTTTAATAGAAATAGATATATATATATATATATATAAATATTCCAATCCCATTTCTGATTATTTATATTCTTAACTACCTTGTTCATTGCCAAGACTTTTTGAAAAAACTTAATAGATCTCCAAAAAAACAAAAACACAAAAATACAAAAACAAAAACGAAAAAAAAAAATGAAGTCTTATTATCATGACGGTCTTGAAAATGAAGACAAAAGACTTCCACATGAAAGCTCGGAAGAAGTTTCCCTAAAAGAGCTTAACTCAATTGGCGTGTATACATTCCATTTTGATGAACTTACGGCTGTTGATGCGCTAGCCCAAGAGCGTAACTACAGAGCACGAGACGAGGTTGTTGTTTCCCCAGAAGCTTTGGGTAGTTGGAAATCCTATCATGCACAGCTCGATACTTTTTACAAAGAGCATTTACATGAAGATGAGGAGATTCGTTATGTTCTAGATGGTGCCGGTTACTTTGATGTTCGTAACAAGGCTCAAGACCGTTGGATTCGTACATACGTAACCAAAGGTGATCTAATGATTTTGCCCTCTGGAATTTACCATCGATTTACTCTTACAACTGACAATTATATTAAAAACATGCGATTGTTCCAAGATAAACCTAAGTGGATGGCTATCAACAGACCAGAAGCTGATACTAACTTATTTAGGGAGGAGTATTTGAAGGAGATTTCAACACATTAAAAGAATGAAAATTGATAATAATAATGATAATAAAAGAATGTAATTACTTATATGATATTTATAAAACAGTAAAATTCATTTGAAGTTTTTTTTTTTTTAATTTTGGTAAACCTTTCAGTCTTTTCCTTTTTTGTATATTTATATTTAATTGAGTATAGTTTATAAACTATCTAACTTAAAACTACAATATCATAGCTTTCAATTCTTCAAGTCGTTGCAATTTAATCATAGTCATAATATGAATGATTCAACTTTTAAAATTATGTTCACATAAACTTCTTTTTTTGGAAAGATTACTTGGTCTTTATATTTAACTCATCATGATGATCATAATCTCATCTGGCCCATTTTTATTTTCTGCATTTTTACTCCACCTCACTCCACTCCACTCTACTCCACCTCACTCACTTTTCCCCCTTCATCTACCACTAGATCTTAAAGTATACTCATCATATCTAGTACTAACAAATGATTCGTCTTTCTTATGACACACGTTTTTTTGTAACAATCAAGTGGTTCTAAATCCTTCCTCTTTCATATCCAAGAGCTAATATTTGTTGGGATACAGAAATAACAGGTTAGGGTTTGGAAAAGAATACTAAAAAAAATAAAGTGAAAATTTATTTGTTTTCTTTCCTCATCCATATTATTGTTATTAAAATGGCTATGTCCTTTTACTGCTGTTTACTCTAATCGACTATAATAGCTAACACAGAATTCCATTTAGAGCCCACGTAAATCCTAACAATATTTTAGTGTAATGACAACATATTACAGCGCTTCTTTTTTATGATAAGATTACGTCGTTTGTTGCTATCATCAATTTAGCAAATCTTTTTTTTTTTTTTTTTTTGCTTCTATTAACCAAATCAACAATGTAAGAAGATCTATCAATTTCAATTTCAAATGAAAAGTTTATGATTTTATTATGCCAAAAAATTTCAACGTTTTGTTTATTAATTAAGACTTAGACTGGAAGAATGTTTTTTTTTTCTTTTTTTAAATAGTAGTACGATTATATGAGACTAGTTTAATATCTCCAGCTACTCTTCAGTTTCTAATTGTGCACTAATTAATTATAATTATATTTTTCCATATAATGTTTTAATTTACTTTTTTATTGTCTTTGGTAAATTTTTTGGAATTTTTTTTCCATGTGTTGTAAATGCAAACAAAGCCACTAAAATCATTACACAATTTCCAAAGCAGCAACTAAACAATTTGTAAGAATAGAAAAAAAAAGAATACGTATTTATATATATTTGTTTAAAATATATTAAAAGATTCTAATACTATTCCTCTTTGGGAGAGATTTCCTATTAATTACACCAGGTCTTACTATCATAACCCCGCTTAACAATATCGTTAAGCATAATATTATGAATTTTGACTTGAAGATAAACTATAAAAAAAAACAAAAAAAAAATCGAAGGCGATCCAAAACATATAAATATAAGCTGTTAAGCTTTTTTTTATTTAAATTTTTTTTTTTATCTCCGTATTCACTTTATTTTATTTTTTTTTTTCTTAACAAACATCCACCTTAGCACCAGTTACAACATTTCAAAAATGAAAGCCTATTACCACGATGGTCTTGAGATCAAAGATAGAAGTTTCCCTCATGAAAGCACAGAAGAAGTTTCTCTTGAAGAGCTAAATAATATAGGAGTATACATTTATCATTTTGACCAAGTTTCTTCTGTCGACCAGCTTTCAAAAGAACGCAATTATATGGCAAGAGATGAGATTGAAATTTCTCCGAAATCTTGTGGCAGTTGGGAAAATTACCAGATACAACTAGACAAGTATTACATTGAGCATTTGCATGAAGATGAAGAAATTCGGTATGTACTTGATGGTGCTGGTTACTTTGATATTCGAAACAACACTCAAGATCGCTGGATCAGAGTACACCTAACAAAGGGTGATTTGGTTATTGTTCCTGCCGGAATATATCATCGGTTTGCTCCAACAACTGACCATTACATTAAAAATATGAGACTCTTCCAAAACAGACCAAAGTGGATGGCCATAAATCGTCCAGAGGCAGATACAACAACTTTCAGAAAAAAATATTTAAAAGAAATTAAGATTAACTAAATACTATATAGTTAGCCAAACTGCATGTTGTCCTTTTTTTTTTATATGATGATTAACTCTTTAAATTTAAATTTGTTTGCTCTGCCTTTAGAGTATTATATTCTAAAAAAAACTTTTTTATCATGTAATTGGAAGTTTTGATTTTACCCTTCATATTTAAAATGAAAAGACATCTTTGATATACTAGAAATATAAAAAGACAATAATTCTAACACAGAAAAAAAGAAACACAATGTCATTCACTTACAATATACCCAATTTGAAATGCTGACGATCCATAAGTGTAAAACAGGCAAGCCGTACACTTACAGGTCATCTGATAGCACATTAGCCGCACTTTGGTTTTAACTCAACAATTATAAGTACACTAAACAATATGGGGGGTTGTATTACAAGAACTTGTTACATTTTAGTTAATCACAACAATGTCCAGATTTACATGAGACTCTAAATTAAAAAAAATTAGATTACTTGAATAGCTATTGTACTTGAACAAGAGTAATATGATGTATATAAGTGAGGCTGACGCAATGATAAATGTAAGGAAAAAAATAATATGGATTCAAAAGTTCTTTATGACTTTTTTAAATGGTATTTATTTACAGTAGTAAATACTCTAACGAAGAAAGTAGACTGCAAAATATATTTTGGTCAACTAAATTTATTCTAAGACATTTAAACTTTTTACAATAATTCTTATATGAAATAGAAACTTTGCTTAACTCACTCAAGTCTTAAAAACCCTAGTAGAAAAAAATCCGTTTTTTGTGCCCTAACTCATCAATTAAAGAGTGCGATTGTTAAAAAAAAGGTTATAAAAAAAATTGAAATAAACAGATATACCGGCAGTACTTTAAAATTTATAACTAATTAGTTATAAGTATTTTTAAAAGTAGGCAATTAATATATAAAGCTGGCAAATATTTTAGTAAAAAATTAATTAGTTATACTATTATTGTAATCTTTTTGCAGTTTTTATTTTTGAAATATATGAAATTTTATATTTAATTTCTATTGAGTATTTGACCAATATCAACTTTACTTATATTATACGGACATATAGTTACATTTTATATAATATTTAACTCACAATAATAATAATTATTTTTTTAATCTCAGAAAGGACTACATTAATCATTCATTTTTTTTAAAAAAAAAATAACTTTAGAATCAATCAGGAAAAGCGGAATTTTTTCTTCTTCAATCTTAGTTTGCAAAAAAAAAAAAAAAAAAAAAAAAAAATATTGCATGACCATGATGAGGTTATTGCAATAATAGTCATAATGTTTTATAAACTCACCCACCATAAAAGTATAACTGGGTAATTTTCTACTAAGATTTTTGTACTTAATACAATAAATATATTTCATTTTGTATATTCAAATAATAAAAAACTAAAATAGTTTACTTTTCATACTATTTTACTAAAATTAGTTAAATCCTTTTACAATTTTGTTTTAATTAATAAAAGAATATATCAATCAAATTTTAATTTACTTGATTATGAAAAAAAAAAGGTCTAAACCTCAATTAAATTATATTTTATTTATTTTTTTGCAAAAATATTTTCATGCTTGACCTTAGGCCGCGGACAATTCTAACGTTAGGGGTACTTTTAATTCTGATTCTCTTTCCAAAGCATACTTTTTTCTTAAACCCCTTTCTCTCACTAAACCCATTTTAGTTGTCCACCACTTAAATCAATTCAACTTCCTATTTTGTAGTTTTTTTGATTCACCTTTCTTCCCCACCCTGCCAACGATTCGAAAATTTGCAAGATAAACTCGTGTTTTTTCTTGGTAAACGGTTAATAAAAAAATTCATCTTTCGGAGTTAAATGAAAACTTAAAGACTCCGTTTTTTTTTTTTTTTTTCTTTTAAAAAACGAAATTTTGTTTTTTCAATCTACAGCCTTAAATACCATCTTATTTATTTTATTCTATGTAGTACTGAGACAGTAATTGTCTTTCATTTCGTTTTCCTCGTTCCATTCCTAGCTCAGTACCTTTATTAGTACTCTGTTTGTTTAAAATTTTAACACCCCAATTCATCTCTTCCTCGGTATCAATTTTAATCAAACAAAAAGAAAAACTAAAAACTTTCCTGATTTTTATCAAAGTAATGCTCAATTGTGGCATTATCTTAAGGTTTTGAAATTCATACTAAAACCTTTTCACTAAAGGGGCAACCCATTACCATTAATGTAGTTTGGATATTCTCATCTAGTTCGCAAAACAATTTGTCCCCGTCCTTTTCATCACATACTTCTGCACGTGTATAATGTCTACGTAGACATTCCCTGATCTTGTCAAGATATTTACAATAAAGTTGTTTCGAAGCCATGGATAACAGTTGCATTACATGAAAAATATTAAGCTTAAAATTAACCCAAAAATTTTTAAAAATATTTTCAAGCTTAAAAATAATTTGGCTTTGAAAATAAAATTTCAAATTTGATTTTAAAGGCTTACCTCAACTTACCAAATAATTTATAGATACGTATATGATTGGTATACCAAATATACTACTTTATTTCAAAACTCCCTCCCTCGCTTAAAGTATAATACGGCTCTGATCAATTTTCTGTTTTGGGACATGCATGATTTTCCCTTTTTGATTTTTTCAATACCACAATACTGCAGACTTTTCATACAGAAGCTACTAAAATAATCATTTCAAGATATATCTGATATTCTTTTATTAGAAACAAAAGGTAAAGAATCGTAAGAAAAATAACATAAATTTTTAAAAATAAGTTTAATGATTATCACGAGAAAAGCGAAAAATACTAATTTTTAGTTCCAGAGGCCTTTTTTTTCAATTGTCATTTAAAATTTATTATAAAGATGTTAATCTTCCTTGTTTCTAAATTAAATTTTATTTAATAGCTTATTCTTATTTTATTCTTTATTTTTCAAAAATATTATTTCACTCTATTCAGTCTTTTTTTCTATTTTTTTATATTTGATGAGCTTTATACCTTTAAAAGCCATTTTTTTTCTATTTTTTAATTAATCGGGAAGTCATTTTTTATTTTAATAATTGTTTGTTTTTCATTTTGTAAGTAGTCTTGTTTTTTTTTATAATTATTATATGATTCAAATCATGATTTAATTTTCTAACTTTTTTTTTTTTTTTTTTCATTTTCAAGAAATGAAAGGATTTGAAACTCTATTCACATTTCTGGCACTGAGTGTAGCAAATGTGGCTTTAGCATTTGAGGCTTCCCCACCAAACCCTTCGAACATTAATGTTCCAAATATTTATGAGCGTGATGATGGAACTATGTGTTTTGCAACAGTTCCTGAGGTCCTTGACTGTCAGAATCTTTGTAAGGCCTTGTACAGTTACTACGCCAATTACTATTCTGAATACTGCCATATGTTTGAAATATTTAAGACTCTAAGTGCTGCTTGTGCATCCTGTGGGAAGCTGTATCCAGGTACAGGTGCTGAGTCTCTTTCCAAAAGTGCCACAACTCTTATTAAAAGTTGTGGTGATGTTCCTGAGATTCTTCCATGCACAGAAGGACAGGTTCCTGCAACTCTTCCTGGAAGCCTTCCTGAATTAACTGACACAGACTCTTGCACAATTGCATCAACAATTAGTGATTGTGTTAGTGCATGTTTCTATTCAGCTTACAAACTAAATCATGAAACCTGTGATATTTTTCTCACCTCTAGTAAAACAGATACAAACTCAGCATTTTGTTTACTTGCTTCCTGCCTTAGTTGTTCTAAGTCTTATAATTTCATGACTTATCCAATGACAAATGATTTTGGACAATTGTTTCCATGTCTCATGTTTCCTGAAGAATCTTCTTCTGTTGCCCCAATTGAAACGGACAGTTCTGTAGAAACTGTCAATTGTTTTGAATCAGTTCCTAGTGAAGATGATTGTAAATCTCTTTGCAATTCTCTTTACAATGCTTTTTCAAATTTTTATTCTGACCGCTGCACTTTATCCAAAACTTATGAACGCCTAACTTCTCTTTGTAAAACTTGTGGCCAGGTTTATCCCAATGGTGACGCCTTTTTCTGGTCTGATACTACACTCTATCTCATTAGAAAGTGTGACGTTATTCCTGCTGTTTCAGTCTGTTCAGAAAATGAGGTTGCCATTAAACCACCAGCCTCACTTCCTGTTCTGAGTGACACCGATGCTTGCAAGGTTGTAGATACTGTTTCAGACTGTGTCAATGTCTGCTTTAACGTTGGTGACACTCTAAACAGTGCCTCTTGTGACACTTTTGTTGACTCTGCAAAAGACAAATCAACTACACCATACTGTTCTCTGTCTACCTGTTTGACTTGTGTCAGCAAGTTTTCTTTTATGGTTAATGCAGTTGAGTTTGATATTGCTGAATCTCTTTCTTGTCTTGAAAATATAGCCCAAGAATCTTCTACAGTTGAAGTGTTTACTACCGAACCTTTTGCAACTGAATCAACATCATTTACTGAATTTCAAACTGAATCAGCATCGGAAACTAACACATCCCCTAAAGACGTTAATTGTTTTGAGAGTTTTCCTACTGAAGATGAGTGTTACACTCTTTGTAATGCTCTTTATTCTGCATACTCTACCTACTATTCCGAACGCTGCAACCTCTTTAACACATACAAAAACCTGAACACTCTTTGCAAAACTTGTGGTAATGCTTATCCAGATGGTGATGCATACTTTTGGTCTGATGTTACTTTAAGTTTGGTCAAAACTTGCGGTACCGTCCCTTCTATTTCTCAGTGTTCCAATGATCAAACCCCTTCTCCTGCTTTTGCAAAACTTCCAGATCTAGAAGATACCAATGCTTGCACTGTTCGAAATTATATCGATGATTGTGTTAATGCCTGTTTTAAGGTTGGAGACATTCTTCAGAGTGGTTCTTGCAATACATTTCTTGATTCAGGGAAAGATAATTCCAATACTCCCTACTGCTCTCTTTCAACTTGTTTGACTTGCGTCAAGTCATTTCCTTTTTTGGTTTATCCATTTGAGTTAGATCTTGGCAATACCCTTTCTTGTCTCGTCAGTGTACCTACAGAGTCATCATCTTCTGAAGCATCATTTTCTTCTGAAATACTATCTTCTTCTGAGGAATCATCATTTGAAATTTTTTCTTCTACTGTACCTGTTTTTGAATCTTTTTCTTTAAATTTTCCGGATGTGTCTGCTTCTCAAACAAATGTTCCAGAAAACGTCGAATGTTTCGAATCACTTCCAAATGAAGATGAATGTTATACTTTGTGTAATGGTCTGTACTCTGCTTATTCGACTTATTACTCGGATCGCTGTGTTCTTTCCAATACTTACAAGAGCTTGACTGCTCTTTGTGATGCTTGTGGTAAAGAATATCCGGATGGCGATGCATACTTTTGGTCAGATGTCACCTTGAGTTTAGTCAAAAATTGCAACAATGTCCCCACTATATCTAAATGTGCTAGTGGTCAAACGGCTGTGGCCCCTACTGCCAAATTTCCTGAGCTTAGTGATACTGACGCTTGTACTGTTCGCAACTATATTGATGACTGTGTCAACATTTGTTTCAAAGTTGGTGACATTTTTCACAGTGGTTCATGTACTACATTTCTTGATTCCGGAAAAGATAATGCCAATACCCCCTATTGTTCTCTTTCTACTTGCTTAACTTGTATAAAAGCATTCCCATTTTTGGTCTATCCAGTAGAATTTGATATTGCTGAATCTCTTTCTTGTCTTACAAAAGTTGATGAATCCTCCTTAGTTCAAGCATCTTCTACTCAATTTTTATCGGAGGTTTCATCTGTGGAATTTTTGGCTGAATCAGTTTCTGAAACTTTTTCAAGTATTTCTGTTTCTGAATCCTTTGTGAGTGTAGACTCGTCAACAGTATCTTTGGTGGAATCTGCATTTTCCGTTTCTGAAAAATCTTCAAGTGAGATAGCTACCGAATCTTCTTTAGTTATACTTGACTCAAGCCAGCTTTCAGATCAATCTTCCTATGGTATTTCGTCCAGTGAAATTTACGATGACATTTCCTCTACTGAGACTTCCTCAAAAGAACTTTCGTTGACTGCACTGGTCTCAGAATATTCATCAGAATTTTCTGCTGATTCTTCTGAATCTTCTTCTGAATCTTCTTTAGAGTTCTCTTTTGAATCTTCATTTGAATCTTCCTTTGAGTCCTCTTCAAAATTTTCTTCAGAATTTTCTTCCGAGTCTTATTCTGAGACTTCCTCTGAATTTTCTTTTGAACCTTCTAAAAGTTTATTTTCAGACTTTTCCTCAGAATTATCTTTTGAATCATTGTTACAATCATCTGGAGAACTTCTGAATGAATCTTCTACTGAATTTTCTGCTGATTCTTTTGTGTCTTCTTTTGAATCTTCTGAATCTTCTGAATCTTCTGAATCTTTTGAATTTTGTGAATTTTGTGAATCTTGTGAATCTTGTGAATCTTGTGAATCTTGTGAATCTTGTGAATCTTGTGAATCTTGTGAATCTTGTGAATCTTTTTGTGAATCTTCTGGATCTTCTTCTGAATCTACTCTTGAATTTTCTTCTGAATCTTCTTCTGAATTTTATTCCGAGTCCTATTCTCAGACTTCCTCTGAATTTTCTTTTGAACCTTCTAAAAGTTTATTTTTAGAATTTTCCTCAGAATCATCTAATGAATCTTCTACTGAATCATCTACTGAATCTTCTCTAGAAATTTCAGTGGAAACATCTGCTGAAACTTCCTCAAGAATTTCCGAGAACTCACTTTCTGACGATTCACCTCACTCATACGATGAATCTTCGGCATACTCTTTGGATTACTCTAACTCTGATTTTTCATATAAATCCTCATCTGAATCTTCAAGAGACTTTTATGCAGATTCTTCTTCAAAAACTTCTGCTCAAATTTATTCTGATTTTTCATCCGAGTCTGCTGAATATTTAACCAAATCTTCATTTGATTCTATTTCTGTATCTTTTACGGAATCTATTGTATCTACATCTTTATTATCCATCTCTGAGGAAACGCCATCTTCCGTTGAATTATTTACAGATTCTTCTGCTACTGCTACTGCTTCTACTTCTATCATTTATTCAAGTGAATCATTTGCTGATTCTTCTATTGTTGAATATGTTTCAATGTCCACCCATGAATCAGCCACTGACTTATCAAAATCTGAATCAGTTTCAATTCTTATTTTAGAATCATTTACAGAATCTATCTCAGAAATTTCTGTTACTTTTGGCACTGACTTCTCACAACTATTTTCTGAACCTTCTAATGTCATCTGGTCTGAATCGACTATTGATAAAATTTCTTTCACATCTTATAGTGAGCTTATTACCGACTTCCCAATTGAATCTTCATTTACACTTTCTGTTCAATCTTCTATTGAGCTAATTTCCGAAACAAATACTGTGTCTTTAGCTGATCCTACTAGTGAACCCTCTGTTGAGTCTAGTTCACTTCAGTTGTCTTCGGTTACAATGGTTTCTACATCTATTATTGAGTCTTATATTGAATCTTCTATTGGGTCTGTTTCTGAGTCGTTTAGCAACCTTTGGCCAATGACTAGTGCTTCAATCTCTGTTACAGAATCCTCCTCGTTAAGCATTGTTGAAGAGTCTTCTGTTTCCTATACTTGCATTCTTCCCATGATGGAAAGACGAGATGTTAACTTAATGTATTGTCAAAACGCTTGTGGTGTTTTATTTGAAGGTCTCAGAAATGAAGGTTTTAACTGCAATATTTTGCAATTATACCAAAATGAGTATTCTATCTGTCATACTTGCCAATCAGTTTATCCTGAAGTTATTATTTTTGAAACTTCGTTTGTGGACTTGTACAAGTCTTGTGATGTTGATGTTATTGTTTTTTGTCCTGCTGAAACTTCTACTAGCAACTTATACCCTATATCTGCAACAGGTTCTGAAAGTCATCTGGCGTCAAGTTTGAGTGATTTTGAGTCTATTTCTGAAAGCCAGTTAAAGAATATTTCTACCCAATTAGCAATTGAAAGCACATCACAACTATTTTCTAGTAGTTCTACTGATTATGCTATTGAAAGCCAAGAAGAATCTTTGAAATCAATTGCTGCTACTGTAACTGAGTTTGTTACTGATAGTCAAGTAGTATCTTTGGAACCAACCTCTACAGTTACAGAAACTTTTGAGTGTCATCAATGTGTTACAAAAACAGTTACAACAACCACTACTACAACATTTACCACCACTTCTGACACTTCTACCATTACTGTGACCGAGCCTTGTGAGACCTCTTATACGGTTATTATTTCGCCTCTCCCCACAGCTGGCTCTACTACCATTACTATTGCCAAAACGTCAGCAATCACTGAGCTTACCACAGTTACCAAAAAATGCAGCCAGTGCGTCACAACAACAATCACTTCAACGGGAGTGACAACAGTGACTAAGAAACTTGACTCCAGCACTATGACGGTTGTCAAACCTTGTGAGACGACGGTCACAGCCATTGTATCTCCATTACCATCTGATGGATTCACAACCATGAAGTTCACTGAGACTGATGAGAAAGTTGAGATCAAGACAATTGTATCTACCAGATACACAACGTATTTGTCAGCTGTTTTTGGAACAAGTACAACCACTATTACAGACCCTTGTGAGACAGTAACATATACAACAATTGAATCCAGTTCAGATTCTAAAAAACAGAAAACAGTGATTAAGACGTCTTCTGGATACACAACATTTACAAGTGTTTCTGGGACACGGACAAAAATTATTGTTGAGCCTTATGAGACGATAGATACTGAAGTTGTTTCTTCTTTGGGATCAGGAGCATTTACCACAATTATAGAAGATGAGAAGGATGTTACTACCACGTATATTTCTAGTGGGCATAGTACCATTACAACAGTTTCTGGGGGCCAAGTTGTCACTTTCACAGAGCCATGTGAAAGTACTATTACTTCAATCATTCCCAAGAATTTAGTTACTACAGCTAATTCCCAGAATATTAAAACTACGGCATATGTTTCTTCAGGATCTACTACCTTCACTACTGTTATTAATGGCCAGACTACTACTGTTACAGAGCCTTGTGAATCTACCATAACTTTGACAGTTTCAAAATTTTTAATTACTACACCCGAGACTAAAAAGCCAGTTTCTTCTACTTTTGTTTCAACAGGTTATTCGACAATCACCACTGTTTCTGAAGAAAGAGATATTACAATCACTGAGCCGTATGAAATTAAAATCACCTCTGGTGTTTCTTCCAAGTCTTATCCTCTTGGAAAATCTCTTGAACTACCAGTTACTTCTATAGCGACTACCGTTATTTCATCTGGTTTTACAACATTTACCACAGTTTCTGGAGATGAGATTGTAACAATTACTGAGCCCTGTGAAACCACAATAACATCTGTTGTTTTGAAAACTGAGGCTACTATTGATGTTAGTGAAGAATCGACATCTATTTTAAGCACTATGACCGAATTCTGCAATTCTTGTACTGAATCTCAGCATACAGTTGTCAAAACTGTTGATTCTGTGATGACATCAGTAGTAATAATGTCAAGTGTGGTTACGGTTGCGCCTAGTGCTTTATCTTCCACTCATGGTGTTCCTGAAAAGCCATTATTAACTGTTACTAGTCAAAATGTTTTAAGTCATACTACTGAATCTTCATTAGTTCAAGTGAGTGCTGCTTCTTCAAGTGAGTCTTTAGAGCAGATCAATGGTAGTTCTAAATCTTCAAGAATGCCAGGGCTTTTGAGCATTTTATTTTCATTATTATTTTCTGTTTTGTTTTCATTGATTTAAAGAAAAGTTTTTGAAAATTACTATATTTTTTTTCCCGGAGACTTTTAGTGAAAATATTATTTTTTAAACTTGGATATATAAAAAGATCGGGAAATATATTTATTAATTTTTTTTGAACAAACTAATATTAGTAGATGTAGAGATATATATTAACCCCCACCTCAATAATATTAATTCCAATTAGATCTTTGAACAATTTTTTTTTTTAAATTATATAGCAAAATAGTTAAGTTTTTAAATATTTGACCAGACAAGATTTTAATTTATGATTCAACTAGCTTTATAAAAACACGTGGAAAATTTTAATAAAATATTGAAAATGTTTCTAATTTAAATATATATATATATTTGATTCATTTTGATATATTTAAAAACATTTGAAATTTGTTTCACGAAATGAAAAATTAATGATTCAATTACAGTGCATTAAGAATGAATAACTTGTGCAAAGAGTGGAGTTTTTCTCCATCATTAGAAGTTGATCATCTGTTTTTATTTAATTTAATTATATATATTTATTTCTAAATTTGTAGAAGTAAATTTATAAATATGTATTTAAATATAAAATATATAAATTCATTATTTCTAACAATCTATTATTCATGTGATTTAAAAATTGTTGTTAAGAAACAAATAATTTTCACATCAGCTGGATAAGTTTTTTTTTTTTTTAAATGTCAAAAGTTTTTTAAATAAAAATATAAATAAATTTAAACATGATTTTTAGCAAGTATCTTAAATTCAATTCAATTTAATTTAATTCAATTCAATTCCATTTTGGTAATTTTTTTTTTTTTTTTTTAGAAAATCGCGTGATGTTTAATTCTATTTTTTATTTATTTTTATATATTTATTTTAAAATAAATTTATTTATTGTCAAAGCCCTTTATTTACAAACCCCACCATGGTGATGCTATAAATATACTTTGGTGAAAATCAAAAAAAAAAAAAAAAAAAAAAAAAAATGACTCGGCCTTCTAAATTGTTTGATAAAAAAAAAAAAAACGCGGTTAATTAATTTTTGGAATTTAAAGATAATTAATAATTACAAAAAAAAAAAAAAAAGAAAAAAACAAATCTCCCATCATTTGAATATGTAAATTCAATTAAAAATAAATAATGATTTATTTAAAAAAACCAAAAAAAAAAAAAAAAAAAAAAAAAAACGATATCTTATATTATCATGACGTAGATCTTTATTTAAGGCCTAAAATAAACTTCTAAATAAACATTTCGCGTCTTTTAGCACTAAGAATTTCTGCTACCAAAATAAAAAATAAAAAATAAAAAATAAAAAATAAAAATAAAAATAAAAATAAAAATAAAAATACGCGCCACAATCACGTGAACTGCTTGCTGCCCATATAAATATAAATAGATAAATAGAAAAATAAAATTATTTTTTTTAATTCCCCCCCCAGCTGACCTAAAGAAAAAAAAAAAAAAAACTCCTCCAATAAATTTTGTCCTTTCGATCGCCATTTCAGTTTAAAACCGTACCTTAACAACCCCCCCCTCTCTAAACGCCAAAGTCCAAAAAAATATATTTTTTTTATCCAAAAAAAAAAAATAAATAAATAAAATGGTTAAACTAAACTAAACTAAAATAAAATAAAATAAAATAAAATAAAATAAAATAAATAAAATTCTCCTTTTCATAGGACTCTAGTTAAAAGTTACACTAATAAATACATGTATTGTATACAATCCATATATATATATATATATATACTTTCAAGTTCGCCAAGATGGAATGCTCTCACATAAGTGACTTGTTTGAAATTATTTCATTAAAATAATAATAGGAGTGTTTGATTCTATCTTTAGACTTTTGTTAAAATACTCCTTTTTTTTTTTCTAACAAAGCAGAAAATGAAATCTTTATTTTTTTTTTAAAGAAAAAAAAAACATATAAATATCTTCCCTTGTGCCCATTAAAAATAACAAAATCTTTTTATATATCTTTTCTCTAAATTAATATCGTTTTATTTATTTATTTATTATCTAATCATATACTTTCGTTTATTTATTTATTTATTTTTTTTTTTTTTTGATATTTCTCAATGAAACTCCACTCGTTATCTCTCAGCTTATTCTCGCTGGCTTCAACAGCAATCCAAGCTGCTGATGTTGTTTTTTCAAACATTTCAAGCTCAGATGTTTCTTTATCTTCAGACTTTTCAAGTTCAGCAAGCGATTCATACACTTCAACTCCTTCTGATGTTTGTTTCTTACCCTTCACTGTGGATGAATGCCGCGATACCTGCAAATACTATAACCAACTTAAAACTTCTCTCGCTTGCACGGATGTCGATCTTCACTATGTTTGGCTACTCGCTTGTGTCACCTGCGGTAAAGAGTCTCTGGTGGGCACCGCTGATGAAGCCCTCTATACAACTGCTTTGGAAACTAAGGACCAGTGTCTCACAAATGACTATCCAGTTTCTACATGCCCAAATAACAAGTATCCAGATCTTGTCATGCTTGCCATTGGATATCCCCTTGGATCTTGTAAGCCTGTTTCTGATAGATCTTCTTGTTTGGCCTCATGCTCTGATGCATTTTCTGCCATTTCAAAAACCTCATTTAATCAAGTCTTGGATTCTTCAACTGATTACTGCAGCTGGGCTGTATGTATGGACTGCTACACCAATTACAATGACTTGAGATACATGATGATTCCTTCACTTATTCAATACATCACCGGCCCCAATGATGAAACTACTGAAGAATACGAAAGTACCATTACTTCTTCTGTTATAATCAGTAGCACTACTTCTGGACCCGTTCTTACTACTTTTGACTCGGATCCTTACTACTGCCCGACTTGTGAAACCACTTCAAATAGTTATCAAGATGAAATCACAACTTCATTAAACACCACATATGAACCAACCACTACCTTTAACTCATCTCCTCATCCTAAACCTCATTTTCCTACTTCCCTTCCAGATTGCGATTTTTGTATCACCACGACTATCACTTCTCCTGGCTATACTACTATCACAAAGGTTGACAAAGGCAAGACCGTTACTGTTACAGAGCCTTGCGAAACTACATTCACTTCTGTTATCACTCCATCTGAGTCAGTTAAGCCTCCTACTACTAAAGCTGGTCCTGGATATAAGTCAACAATCACTGTCACTGAGCCTTGCGATGTTTGCATCACCACCACTGTTACTTCCACTGGATATACCACTGTTACAAAGGTTGAGGAAGGCAAGACTGTGACTGTTACTGAACCTTGCGAGACTGTTTACCTGTCTATTCATCCCAAGCCCACTGCAATCATCAAATCCACTGTTACTGTCACTGAGTCTTGCGATGTTTGCACCACCACCACTGTTACTTCCTCTGGATATACTACTGTTACCAAGGTTGAAGAGGGCAAGACTGTGACAGTTACAGAGCCCTGTGAAACAGTTTACTTGTCTATTCATCCTAAGCCCACTGCAACCATCAAATCCACTGTCACTGTCACTGAGTCTTGCGATGTTTGCACCACCACCACTGTTACTTCCTCTGGATATACTACTGTTACAAAGGTTGAGGAAGGCAAGACTGTAACTGTTACTGAGCCTTGTGAGACTGTTTACCTTTCTATTCTGTCTCAGCCTTCTGCAACTACCACCAAGGTATTTACTTCTCCTCCCAAGGAAAAGACCATCACTCTTGAAAAGGGCAAAACAACCACAGTGACTGAGCCGTGTGATGAATGCACTACCCAGTATGTGACATCATCTGGCTACACCACTGTCACAAAGGTCAGTGAAGGAACTACTGTAACTGTTACTGAACCTTGCGAAACTACAATCACCCAGGTTGTTGTTCCAGAAAATCCAACAAAGAGTGCTCCTGCTGTCACTTCTTCTTCTTCCAAGACCTCAGCTCCTCCTGCCTCTAAACCTGCCACTGAGAGTTCTGCTTCTCCTTCCGCCAAGACAGAGGTTCCTTCCAAAGAGCCTTCGATTACTTCTAGTGTTCCACAAGTGACAGCTCCTTCCAAGGAAACATCTGATTCAATTGCCCAAGTTCCTACAACCACAGCTACAACTACTCTTGAGCAAGTAAACTCGGGTGTTGTTAACCAAGTTTCTGTGGCTGCCTTTGTCCTTATTATGATTTCCCTTATACTTTAAGAAAAAAGGGGGAAAAAAAATTGGCCCACAATTCGGAATAATTTATTTAATTTGATCAATTGGGTTAATGTATGAGCTTATTTATTTTTTATTACTCAATTTAGTATCAACTGTCTTGTATAAACTTAAAAATACAAACTTAATATTTTTCATGATTTATTATAACGTAAAAACAATATCTAAAGAGCCTTGGAAACGGTCTCGTAAAAGACTTTGCCCTGAATCTGAGCAACCTCCTTTTCAAGAGCAGAAGGTTGGCGAGAACCATCAGGTCCAGCAAAGGAGCCAGCACCCCAGGGAGAGCCACCGTGGGGTTCTGACAAGTTTGTAAGTTGGCCGAATGTATTCTTGTAGCCCAAGGGAACATAGATGATACCGTGATGAGTCAAGACAGAGATCGAGTTAAGAACAGTGACCTCTTGGCCACCACCAGGGGTACCAGTGGAGACAAAGACACCAGCGTATTTACCGTAAAGAGCTCCGGAAGCCCAGAGACCACCAGTGGAATCCCAGAATGCCTTCCATTGAGCAGGGAAGTTACCGAAACGGGTTGGAATACCAAACAAAAAGGCATCGTATTGCTCCAAAGTCTCAGTAGTAGCAATTGGGTCTTCAGACTTAGGAGGAGCATGGAGAAGGGCAAGAATCTCAGGAGTCAAAGTCTCAGGAACTTGGAAAAGATCAGCCTTGCCGCCAGCAGCTTCGACACCCTTCTGGACCTCGAGAGCGAGGGAACGGATGTGACCATATGTAGAGTAGTAAATGATAGCAATTTTGGGAGCCATTGTTGATTTGTTAATAGTTAGGATAGATAGATAGAAAGAAAGAAAAGAAGGTGTTGATTCTGGGGTTAAGTAAATAAGTAAATAAGATTATGATAAAAAAAAAAAAAAAACTCTGGGATAACAACTTGTTTATATAGTTTTTTTTTTTTCTGTCGTTTGGTTTTTTAAAACAAGATGATAAAACTTGTATAAATTTGAGAATTGTTAGAGAAATTCCACGTGAAATGACCTCAAAAATGGCTCAAACATCTTTTCAATACAAGTATTTGAAGAACGAAGAGTATCTACGTTTACTTTTTTTTTTTTATTAATTCTATTTAGTTTTTTTTTTTTACGTAAAAACAAGTAATGAGCATACTTGTTAGCTTACAAAATATTGATTGATAAAACTCATTTGTTTTTTTTTTATTTCCCTTAAAAACTCGATGGCGTTTATTTATTTATAATTACTATCATTAATAACTCTTAATTGATGATTTTTTACTAATTTCATCATCTCTTTTTTAAGTCAACCAAAATATCTTGCTGGGAACCCGCTATTACTAACAATTCGTAATTGAGCCGCACCTCGTTTTCTAAGCAGATTTTGTTTGAGTGGCCATTCAGCCCTTCCCACCACCACCCCTGAATTTGTCAAAGTTTGTAATAGAGAAAGGTCCACATTCACAGCTATTATTAACAACAACAAAATATTATTATATTATTATAATAATTATAATAATTATAATAATTATTATTTACAACTCTTATAATTGAAAGAGACTTCATATATCAAAAAAAAAAAAAAAAAAAAAAAAATATTATATGGTTTATTCAATAACTGGTAATGATAAAAACAAAAAAAAAAAAACTGATACAGAAATTTTCGAGCTTAAAATTTTAAACCTCATCATTCAAAAAAATTCAGTATAGTGGATTAAGTCCAAATAACAATAAATTTATTTAAAAGAGTTATCGACATGCATATGAAAGCTTTAGAATGATTTCTAAAAAAAAAAATTTGGGTCAAATTATAATTATTATTATTTATATTAAAAAAGAATCTAAAATACACTAACTTAAAAAAAAAGCCAATTCCTTAGCATTTAAAAAGCCTTGGAGACAGTCTCGTAGAAAGTCTTACCCTGGATCTGGGCAACCTCCTTCTCGAGAGCAGAGGGCTGGCGAGAACCATCAGCGCCAGCAAAAGAACCAGCACCCCAAGGAGATCCACCATGAACCTCCTCAAGGTTGGTAAGAAGACCAAAGGTGTTCTTGTAGCCCAAAGGAACGTAGATAATACCGTGGTGGGTCAAGACAGAGATTGAGTTAAGAACAGTGACCTCCTGGCCACCACCGGGAGTGCCAGTAGAAACGAAAACACCAGCGTACTTTTGGTAAAGAGCACCGGAAGCCCAGAGACCACCAGTAGCATCCCAGAATGCCTTCCATTGAGCAGGGAAGTTACCGAAACGGGTGGGAATACCAAACAAAAAGGCATCGTATTGCTCCAAAGTCTCAGTAGTAGCAATTGGGTCTTCAGACTTAGGAGGAGCATGGAGAAGGGCAAGAACCTCAGGAGTCAAAGTCTCAGGAACTTGGAAAAGATCAGCCTTGCCGCCAGCAGCTTCGACACCCTTCTGGACCTCGAGAGCGAGGGAACGGATGTGACCGTAGGTGGAGTAGTAGATGATAGCAATCTTGGGAGCCATTGTGAATAGAGAGTGAAGGTTTGTGTTTTTTTTTTTTTTTGGTTTAGAGGTTTGAAATAAAAAGGATTTTGGGTTTCGATGTTGAAAGAAAGAGAAAAAAAAAAGAAGAAGAAAGAAAGAAAAAAAAAAACAGAATTCAAAGTTGGATGTGCGGGTTGCTGAAGGTATTTATGGTTGGTTGGTTGATTTTTTTGGGTGACCTTAACGTAATGGTTTGTCGCAGCTTCTAAGGCTTTACTAAGTTGAAAATTGCCATTATCTAAGAATTTGTAAGAACCAGCCGCTCCTTTGAGTAATTGATTATAAGCAAGGCAGAAGAGGAAAGCCGTGCAGCAGCCATTTTTGTAATTTTTGTAATTTTTTTATTTTTTTTTATTTTTTTTATTTTTTTTAAACAAACACATTAGTCATCGGTGACAAAAGTTATTTTTTTTTTTGGGTCCAATTGAGATCCGTTTGTTTAATTATTTTAATTAAATAATTAAGTTAACTATTGTTGTGTTTTTAACGCTTAAATTATTGACCGCATTTGAGGCTTTCCGAATACGCAGCGAATCCGCTCAACCGAGGCTGATTGGCAAGTCAGTATACGGCTGACTAAGTTACAACTATGTTACACTAACTCTTGTAACAATAAATCCTTCTAGCCCCGGCCAAAGAACGGCCATAGAAATTTATGGTTCAACGGTCTTCCCGGATCCATGTTTCCGTGTCTAACTTGCTTCTATTTTCATGAATTAATCATAGAGAAAACCTCCACTACCCTCCCTCCCCTCCAGTAAATTCTCGTGTGAAATCATCAAAAAAAAAAATAAAATAAAATAAAATAAAATAAAACTTTCTCATTTTCTTTTTATTCTCATAATAATAATCTTCACTAGCCACAAAAATCTTTCCAACCTTCCAAACTCTTCTACTCCATCATTTCTAAATAATACATATATATATATATATATATATATCTTGTCTATAATGCCTCCTCCGCCGCAACCTGCGCCGTCATTAACGCGCCAAAAACTGTCCTCTTCACCAGCCTTGGATCACCATCACCACCATGATACTCTTCCCTCCAGCTCTGCTCAAACTGCTTCCTCAGCTGCTTCCTTTACCCCAGTCATATCAAACCCTAAACGAAAACGCCGATTAGTTCCAGACTCGGAGCGAAAACGTATTGCCGTCAGCTGTGACCGATGTCGTACCCGCAAGCTCAAATGTCAGATACCTGCTCTTTCCACAGATAATAATGCAACCGATAATTCAACAAATGGATGCTCTTCTTTTTCTACTGAGTCAGCTTGTGCTCAGTGTCTAAAGGCTGGTGTACCATGTACTCGTACCATGCCTCGTAAACAACGCGTCTACGGTTCTGTTGACTCGTTATCGTCCCATTACCAGACCCTTATCCATCTGCTTTCTCATCTTTACCCAGATCACGATATCAAAACTCTGGAAGGCCTCAAATCTTTGGCTGCAAAACTGCAAATTTCTTTACCAGACTACTTTGATCCAGATGCTGTCTCTCAATCCTCCTTCTTGGCACCCCCAATGACGGTTTCAACTGCCAAACTGGAAAAGGCTTCATCAAATGAACATACAGAGTCTCTAACCGAACTGAAAATTGAAGATACTAATGACACTGAGATACCAAAACCCAAACAGCAGCAATTGCAACAGCAACTGCAACAACAACAAAAACAACAGCAACAGCAACTTTCTCTTTCAACATATAATCCTTTTTATAAACATTCATCCTCTTCTCTATTTACACCACCTCCCTCTCAGGTCTCGCCCTCGGTGGGCCCAAACCTCCATCTCAACCCTACAGAGCTCGGCTGTGAGCGCATCATCTACGACCGCTCAGGATTACCCCACTATGTCGGAGCTATCGGGTCCATGGCCTTTTTCGATGGAGTCTGCAAAATTATTCGAAGATCAAAAATGTTTTCTGGATTTCCATATACCGGTGATGAATCCATGGCTCCATTTCAATCATCCTCTTCTTTTTCCTCTTCTTCTTCTTCTTCTTCTTCTTCTTCTCCATCTTCATCATCAACCCCCATCAAAAATCATCAATTCAACGGATCCACCCCAAACCAGCAGCTGGTCTCGCTAAATGTGTTCCCTAACAATAAAAATAACTCTCAAGAACCTCATCATCTTACTACTTACTATGGTAAACCAGCATCATCTTCAAACCATTCCCCAAAAGACATTTACTTCTGTACAATCTCGTCCGCAACTTTTGCCCCAGTTCTCCAGTTTGGCAATCACGGACCAACACCAGACCTCCCAGAACGTCTGGTCCACATTTCAAACAAACCGCTTGCTTCCCATGTAAACCTTAATATTAACCCAACTGTCAGAAAGCAACTACCCCAGCCATCATTGCCCTCTCATATTTCCTCCTCATCATTCCCATCTGCCTCTCTGCCCAGCTCAACCTCCATACCTCCTGCTTCTCATCCACCAGCAGCTACATCTACAAGTACCAATGGATTTGCTTTAAATAATACAACTATGCCTCAAGGTGCTACCATGGGCAACAATACCCAAACCACAAACTCCTCAGCCAAACTTCAAGTTCAAGATACTGTGTGGGACCTCGAACACAATGGTCCGTTGCTTTCTCGTGAAGAGGCTGACAAACTAGTCAATTCTTACTTTGAGCATGTCCATCCCATCTATACTCTTTTCAGTTTGAAGGCCTTCCGCAAACAATACTCAGCGTGCTGGGACTCTATTTCATCATCAAGAAATACAAAAATCTCAGTTGATGAACTCGATCTGACCCTTGACTGGAGGTGTGTCCTTTACATGGTTTTTGTCATGGGTGCACGAGCCCTTATTCACGATGAAAAATCATATGCCCATTACTCTACTTTTGCAAAGTACTCTGCCTTTCTTCAAAAATCTCTCTTCTTGCTTATTGCTACGCCTTCTATTCATACCATCCAAGCTCTCATTCTCTTCACAATTTATCTTTACAGCATTAATGAACGTAATATTGCGTGGCTCATCACTGGCATTGCCTGTCGCCTTTCCATCGCTATGGGTCTCCATAGAGAATCCACCACAAAAACTTATGATCGCAATGAGATCCAAGTTCGCAAGCTGGTCTGGTGGGCACTCTACTCTCTTGAGCTTCATCTTTCTGCAAACTTGGGCCGGCCCAGTACCATGCGAGATGAAGAAATCGACATCTCTATTCCAGATCCGGATCCAGAACTCGACCTTTACTATCCTCCTGGAGGCTTTAAAGAAACCATTCGTATGGTCCAGCTTCTTAATATGACCATTCATCAACAGGCAATCAATATTAGTACAAGTAGTGGCATGTCTTACAATGCTCAATTGCTGCTCCATGAAAATATGGAAAAAAGTATTGCTCTGTGTCGACGTATTAAGGACTCACTCGGCAGACTTCCTAAACACCTACGCGAACTTCAGTCAAATGAAACCGACCTTCATGTGCGCTCCATTATGAATATCCACATGAACTGTCATTACTGCATTAGCATTGTTGCTAGACCTTACATTCTCTATCTTATTGGATCGGACCCTTCCACATTAACTATCCAGCAACGTACTGACCTCATTCTGTTGCTCAATATTGGCTGTGCCGCAACAACCGCCATTGCATCTATTCTCAACACTCTCAACAAGCGGAAACTTGTTTCAGGGGTGGCTTACTATGACGTTTATCATGGCTACTGTGCCATCATGGTTCTATCCTTGGCCTCTCTTATCATTGCATCCAACAAATTCACTGCCAAGGAGCTTGCCTATGACTTGCCCACTATTTACAATGCACTCAACACCATTGTTACCATCATGGACAGTCTCTATTTGGACGGCACGTCTTTGCGTCTTGCCAAAGTTTCTGCTTACATTCTTCGCGATCTTGGCATTGATTACAAGTCCATGAACAGAAGAAAGTCTCAAGTTGCTGAGCCTGAAGAAAAACAGCAGCAATCCGCAGAAACTGTGCCCTCGTTTGAGCCAATTCCAGTGAGCCGAGTTGACGTTGTGGAAACTGGCCTTCCGGAAACAAACATCAGCGTGCCTTCTTTGCCTGTTGCATCCCCTGCACTGCCAACAATGCCCACCGCAGCTTCGGACCAACTCCCCGTCGCAGAGTCTCTAGGACCAATCAACTCGCTTTTCCCAGGAATGGATTCTCAGAATGTTGCGGAAGCTGGTGCTGGTTCAGGTGTTTCAAACGACGCTGCAGTTGCAGTAGTAGCTGCTGCTGCCAATGCAGCCCCTCCAGATAGCTCTTTATTTGACTTCCACTCTTTCTTCACGGCGGACGATTACGAGCGCATGTTTTCTTCGCGCGACAGCTTGAAGAACAACAAACCTGAAAGCTCGGCTACTAGTGCGAATAATGCATCTGTGGCTATGCCATCTGCATTCGCAGACACTGCAGACATGTTAGCCTCGGCTTCTACACTTATGCCGTCGCCAATCCCTAGCAACTCTTCAGTGTCTCCGCCCATGTCGTCGTCCTCACCAAACATTGCGTACCTCGGTTCTAACGCCTTCACATCCAACTCAACGTCATCGCCATTATCGCTTGATCAGCCAGAGTTATTTGACGGTAATTTGTTTACAGCTCAGCAACAGTCTCAGCTATTGCAACAGCAACAGCAACAGCAACAGCAACAGCAACAGCAACAGCAACAGCAACAGCAACAGCAACAGCAACAGCAACAGCAACAGCAGCAGCAACAACAACAACAACAACAACAACAACAACAACAACAACAACAACAACAACAACCTCAGCAACAACACCCACAGAATGTTCAAACTAGACGCAAAAAACAGCGCAAAAGTTATTACCAACCTAATTCTGCATCGTTTTTAGAACAAGAAGGTGGTACTCCAGCTACTAATACACCGTTAAATAACCTTGCAGCACAGGCACCAAATGCAACACTTACCCCTGACACCTCAACGGCTGAGGCTCTTACAGAACCAGGAAACTCCACACTCGACGCAGGCTTTGTTGAAGCCCTTAACACATTTAGTTGTACCATCGAGTCTTTTGTCAACCCCTCACGGTATACAACCTCATTCAAGATTGGCGGCAAAACTGCCAATGATGGTTTAAGGAAACAAGTCGGAGTACCTACCGCTCCTGCTGACGTGGTTGCGGCTGCTCTCCCCTTTGATGAGTCCGATGTGTTCCCGCGTCAACCCCACCAGCAAATTCTTGACGCCGAAGACGACGTTGTCGACGTTTCGACCATAGGCCAATCCGCACCAGCTTCTTCTTCTTCCGTTTCGGAAAATGTTGGCCAAGATTCTCCAGGCCAGGTTACCGAGTCAGGTCTGTCCACACGCCAAAACCATCAGTTTGCTCAACCACCATCCCCGTCGCCTCTTATTTCTCACCTCCAGGCCCGCCTCGGCCTCCAGCAGCCTTACCAATGGATTTCCGGCGCAAACTTACTGGAGCCGTTCTACGATATGGATGGTACAAGCAGCAGTGCTCGTGCTGCTGCAAATGGAGCAAACGGACCTACTACTGCTACTGCCACTACTACATCTGCATCCAACGTTGCTTTGACTGCAACAGCAAACGGTAGCAATCCACAGATGCTGCCCACACAACAAGTCATGCTGGGCTCATACGATTTCGCACTTCAGTCTACACCCAACGCGATGGCCTCTGGTATTGTAAATGTGAGTGGTGGTGCGCCACAATCCATGGATACGTTACCACTTTATGGCCAAAAACAGGGTGTGGATTCAAACACCACCAGCAATCTCTCTGCAACAACGACAGCAGGGCTCTACGGTCTTGATGGCGTGGTTTGTGATGGTACTGAAGGAATGGAAAACAACAACAACAACAACAACGGGACTGGGTCATCCAACACAATGTTTGCGCATAACGGAGGCGTGGGCGTTATTTCTAGCATTTCTTCATGGGCAGGAGCCCCTGATCATGGCAAAAATCTCATCAATTATGTGCGCCAGAAACTCAAGTAAATACAGCTTCATTTTTTCTTTAAAATAAAACCTTCATTATTGTTTAATCACTCCTTTTTTTTTAATATATAATACACTGCTTTTAATATTAATACGTTCATCTAATTTTTTATTATTTTTTAGTTTTTTTTTTCTAAGGTTACAAGTTCTATTCTTTTTTTTTTTTTTTTTTTAGTTTCTGATCGAAAAATTTTTTCCTGTTTCATTTGTCGTCATTTTGTACTGTTGACGATACGCTGGTAAGACGAATAATCAATCACCGTAAGAATTGTTTCCGAAATTGACTTTTCGGACAGCCCGAAAATAACCTTACCGTTATCCGCGCAATTTCTAAATGAAAACTCCACGGCAGGAGGCTTTGTGTCCAGAGTTTTATATTCCTGGCTCAAGAACCGCGCATACTCCCAGCTCACGTTAAAAGACGTCTCCTCGTAGCTAGGCGGATACGGCGACCGTCGGTTCATCTCCGCAGTCTCCTCCTCCGCACGGTGCTCATGGCACAGGTCCACAAACTTGCGAAGCGCTGGGTGCTTGCGCGTGTCCATGCACTGCTCGTCTTGTTCCATAAGTTCCGCAATCTGGTGTGCTTGGAATGCCGGCGCAACAGCATCAATATCTGTCGCACTCTTAAGTGGCTCCGAAAACCTTACCCGTTGTGCGTGGTTCAGTTCGTAGCTGATAGAGTTTCCCAGCACGCTGAGAAGCAGTGTCGCAACGCTTGCAAGCTGTGGGAACCCTGCTCCGGCAAGCATGTTCCAGTGTTCCAGAATGTCGATCGACGAGATGGTGTATGGTGCAGTTTTAAACGCAGCAAGCTCTGCGGTGATTTGCTTGAGCCCATCGGCGTTATTTCCAGTCTTGCTGTTGCTGCTGTTGCTGCTGCTGTTATTAGTGCTGCTGCTGCTACTGCTATTGTTATTATTAATGTTGACTGGGAGATATGTTTTGATGTTGTTTTTAATATACGCCAGTGACACTGGTGTGAATTGCACATTATAGCGCACGTCAAGGTATAACGTTTCGAGAACCATATCTTGATTACACCATTCCGCAAAGGCACGTTTCAGACCCACAAGTACTACTGTCTTTTGATCAGGGTAAAGCTTGGATGCCGAGACAATAGCCTCAACATGGGCCATAAGTTGAACTAGCAAAACAACACCGTCTGAAAGGCGAAACAGATCGTGCTCGGAGTTGCAAAGACAAGTTGAAATTTCCTTGAAAATGGCAACAAGAGTCTCAATTTCGTGAAAAAATGTTTTTTCCTTGAGACATTGCATGACCTCTTCATTGGCAAAGTGCTTTAAAAAGTGAGGGACCTTGGCTAGCACTGCGGCAACAGAGTACACTTTGATGGGCATTTTGGGTGACTTGTACGATGGGATTTTTGAGTACTTTCCACCAGAAAATTGTTCCACAGTTCTGTATCTGTTGGGGAACGTATAGCAAATCTCCATAATTTTGTCGAAAACTTCCTTAAACTGCTCTGATTCACAAATAGACTCAGTCATGAGATTGAGCAAATGAGAAAAGTTGAGAGTTACTGGAGTTGACAGAAGTGGGGTGTATGGAGATTTGCGGAATTGGATGGAGCTGCTGAGCAGCATTTCCAAGTTAACGAAGCCGTCGGTAACGATCCCTACAATAAAAATATTAGGGTTTTGCTGCAAGAAGCGCAGGATCTTATTCATTTCTGGCGCAAACGCTTGCACTAGTTGTGAGTCAAGCACAAACGCAGACACAAAGAAAGATTTCCCTGTTGATGTTGTTGCGGTGACGATGTAGAGATATTTGCTGTTCCACTCAGCCCAGCCCTCAACTCTGAGAGTGAGGCGCGTGGGTTTGGTAAAATACTTTAAGAACAAATCGTCATGCCATGCTTGGATACGCGAGAAAAAGTAACTAAGCACGGCTGGTGAGGCAAAAGTCTCTAATGGAAGCTTGAGGGAAAAAATAAGCGACCGTGCTACTGGGCTTTTAAGTACCTCAAATGGCTGGAGACTTCCAAATGTGAGAGATGTGAAAATGATAAAGGGCATATCATTCATATTGATCATATCGTAAACACCCATTTCACGGCATTGTTGGATGATGGGGGCAGGTGCAAGGGGGCAGTTGAGGAGGTGAGACATGAAACGAGTGTTGGGTCCATAGACGACTTTGCCATAACAATGATTACATTGATACAAAGCCTTGAGTTGATCAATAAGAGTGAATTCTTTACACGTAAACATTTCAATGCGGCCATTTAGCTGCACGCGACCTAGTCGTTGAATATCCAACATTTCCTCTTCCTCAGAACGGATAATGGAGTGGATGGTTTCAAATGTCATAAGGCCTTGCTGATTTGAGGTACTGGAGGAATGACCTATGGAGTTAGGGTATCCATTAAGTTGGGTATCTTGAGACTGCAAAAAAAAGGGGAGATATGTTGTTAAGTTGTAGCGTTCGGAAGGGATTTGCTCCGGATCCTTTTCCGGGTCAGGCGTAGAGTGTGAAGTGGGTAGTAGCTGCGGTGGAGGCAAGTGATGATTTTGATGATGGTGGCTCTGATGAGTATGATGAAGTTGCGGGGATGGAGTTTGTTGAAGAGTTGGAATTTGTTGGTATTGTTGGACTTCGACTGGTTGGTATTGAGTAGCGACAGTGTTTTCATGGGCCAGATGAGTTGGGTAGTTTTGATAATGAGAGGGGTCCGTTGATGAAGGAACTGATGATGAGGAAGAAGAGTTCGGAACCGTAGCTGATGAGGATGAAGAGTGCACGGAGCTTACAGAAGAATGGTCAAATGGATGCATGTCAACCGTACTCATTAAAGAGTTGAGGTCACCTGCTGAGCCCGACAAATCGTGAGAAGAAGGATCGTCATAAATATTACCAACCGTTGGCGAGGATCTGTTGCTACGAGCGGAGACAGCACAAAGACCTGAGGCAGTTGAAGTCATTTCTGGGAAGTGCCATACATTAGGCTGGAGCTGTGTTTGATGACCCGGGTCCGGACGCCTACGCTTTGAGGGTGGTAATAATGATTCGTCTAGAGAATTCAAATGGTGAGGCTGGGTGTGCTGGTGGTGAAAATAAGGATCAGTGGTAGCAGCATGATCCTGCCGATCAGTCACTTGTGGAAGCATGATTTTTTATATTAGTTCAAATTCCTGAAAAGAGAAGTCTATCGGAGGGCCATAGTATTGATGTTATATCAAAAACAAATGAATAGTTTTAATAGATGAAGAGTTAGAAAGAAAAGGTTTGGGACCAAATTTCTGTGTAATTTTATTTTTTTTTTTTTTTTGGGGGAGTGAAAAATTTCAAACTTTGGGATCGACGGGGGAATTTTTTTTTTTTGGATCAAAAAATGATTTCAATACGAAAAAATTCCAGGCGAAAAAACCCGAGACAAAAAGATTTTGTTACAACTTTTTTTTCTTGTTATTACAACATTTTGTTTCAGAAGAAAACAAAAGCCGGAACGTCATCAACCACAAAAATTTTTGGTTACAAAAAAAAAAAATTAAAAATAAAAAAATAAAAAATAAAAAAAAAAAAATAAAAAAAAAAAATTGTAATGTAACAAAAAATATTGTAATAAAATAAAATAATGTAATGTCATATGTTAATTTTTATATCACATGATAATCCCTAACATCGTAATCAAGTCATATTCCCGAAACTTTTCCATATTGAAATTTTTACCGGGCGGCCGGCCTACACACCGCTCGGTGACTGATTTTTTTGTATTTTTTTTTTTTGGTGGCCCACGAGAATCTTCCTCAAAATAAAAATAAAAAAAAATCTCACCTCCCATCTTATCCCCCAATTATCTTCAAACCCACCAATCTAACCCCAATCCAGTCATGTCAGACCCTAAGGAAGAACCTCCAAAGGAACAGCCTTTTAGCTACGCCAATATCGATCCCAGTTTCCTTCTTCCAGATGGAACCCCAGATTATCTCAAACTCATTTTGACCACCCGCGTCTACGATGTCTGCAAGGAAACACCTCTGACCCCTGCTGTCAACATGAGCAGCAAGCTCAACGCAAACATTCTGCTCAAGCGAGAAGATCTACAACCCGTTTTTTCTTTTAAACTGCGTGGTGCCTATAACCTTATTGCACAGCTTCCTAAGGAGGAACGCTGGAAGGGTGTCATTGCCTGCTCGGCAGGTAATCATGCCCAAGGTGTGGCATACTCGGCCCAACACCTCAACATCCCAGCCACCATCGTCATGCCCATCGCTACACCTTCCATCAAGTACCAGAATGTCGCCCGTCTCGGATCCAAGGTCGTTCTTTTCGGTGATGATTTTGATGCTGCCCAGACCGAATGCAAGCGTCTTGCAAAGCAGCACGGCATTGCAAACATTCCTCCATTTGATGACCCCTATGTCATTGCCGGCCAGGGTACCATCGCCATGGAGATTATCCGTCAAGTCAATATTCACGAACTTAAGGCTGTTTTTGCCTGCATTGGCGGTGGTGGCTTGATTGCCGGTATCGGTGCCTACATCAAGCGCATTGCACCCCACGTTAAAGTCATTGGCATTGAAACCTACGATGCCGATGCCATGTACCAGTCGCTTCAAAAGGGTGAGCGTATCACTCTTAAAGAAGTTGGCCTTTTCGCAGATGGTACTGCAGTTAAGGTCCCTGGTCAAGAAACTTTCAGACTTTGCCAGGAAGTCATTGACGAAATCGTCCACGTTGGCACTGACGAAATTTGCGCTGCCATCAAAGACGTCTTTTTAGAAACTCGCTCCATTGTCGAGCCCTCCGGTGCCTTGTCTCTTGCTGGTGCCAAAAAATATATTTCCTCTCACCCTGAAATCGATCACAGTTCCAACTCTTATGTCTGCGTTCTTTCCGGTGCCAACATGAACTTTGACCGTCTCAGATTTGTTTCTGAACGTGCCATGTTGGGTGAGGGCAGCGAAGTCTTCTATGTCGCTTCAATCCCCGAGCGTCCTGGCTCTTTCGAAAAGCTTATTTCTATTCTGAATCCACGTGCCATTACTGAGTTTTCATACAGATACAATGATCCCAATACAGCCAACATTTACATTTCTTTCAGCGTTCAGGACCGTGATGCAGAGCTGACAAGTATCCAAGAACAATTTGCTCAGGATGGCACCATCAAGGGCGTCGACATTAGCGAAGATGAGCTGGCAAAGACCCACGCTCGATACCTGGTTGGAGGCAAAGCCAAGGTCGAGAATGAGCGCATTTTCCGCTTCGAGTTCCCCGAGAGACCCGGTGCTTTATTCAAGTTCCTCAAGGGAATTAAGTCTCAATGGAACATTACCCTTTTCCACTATAGAAATCATGGCTCAGATATTGGCAAGATTCTTGCAGGTATTGCCGTCCCACCTAAGGATAATGATTCCTTCCAGGAGTTTTTGGACAACCTCGCCTACCCGTACATTGAGGAAACTGAAAACGCTATCTATAATCTGTTTCTTAAGGGTTAGATCAAATTTATAGAATGAATGAATCATAGATGCGTTTTTTTTTAAAAATAATATATATATTTAAAAAATAAAACCAACATTCGCTGACACTTTCCATAACTTTTTACTATCTAAGCCGCACGGCGCTTATATGGAAACATATATAAAGGGGCCCATTTTTTCCAACCCCAGACTCAAGTTTCTTTTTCATTTCTCATCGATCTTGCAATATTCATAATGGTTAACCAAGAAGATTTCCTTGTTGAAAGATGGATGGACGAGTTTGAAACAACCGTCCAGTACCAAATCGCCGAAACATGCTGCGCATCCTTATCTCTTGATGAAGTTTCTGCCATCACTGGCAAGCCTTTGCCACTAGCTGAAATTGCACAAATTCCACTAACTTATGGAGCAATCCCTGGAACTGCAGCTGCTCGTGAAGCCATTTCTGCAATCTACAACGACTCGGTAGTAGGATCAGTCCCTAAAGTTACTCCTGAACAAGTTTTAGTAACAAACGGTGCTATTGGTGGTAACTTTTTATTATACTACTCTCTTGTCGGTCCCGGAGATCATGTGGTTGTTGTGGATCCAATCTACCAACAATTACAATCAGTTCCTCGAATGTTTGGCGCCGATGTATCTTTGTTGCATCTTGAAGAAGATGCAGGGTACCTCCCTGATTTGGCCAAGCTTAAATCTCTGCTTAAGTCTAATACTAAGCTTGTGATTATTAACTCGCCACATAACCCTACTGGTGCTGTTTTGTCCACTTTACAGCTCGAACAAATTGTCAAAATTGTCAAAGACACTTATAAAGAGTTTCATCCTGACGGAACTGAACCCCCTTATATCCAGTGTGATGAGGTTTATCGGCCAGTCTTTTTGACTACAGATGAAAGCACCTGGCCGCTTTCTATTGTTCATGTTTACGAGAGAGGAGTTTCAACATCTTCTGCCACTAAGGCATACGGTCTGGCCGGATTACGGTTTGGTTGGGTGGTTTCTCGTGATGCCGCTTTAATTGAAGACTGTCTCAAGCACAGAGACTACAATACCATTTCTGTGGGGCTTGTAGATGACGCTCTTGCTGCTTGGGCCCTTGGTAACGGCGGCTGGCGCAAACTAGTTCAACACCATTTGACTACAATCGTGCTACCCAACGCTGCGAAACTAGAGGAATATGTTACTTCAAGTAACGGAGCAGTCTCTTACGTGAAGCCAACTGGAGGTACTGTTGTATTGCTCAAGATTGGTGGCGTCAAAGATACTGTTTCATTTTGCCGGGATTTTATTGCTGCAAAGAGCGTGCTTGTTGTTCCTGGTGAGACTTTTAACAAACCAGGGACTATTCGCATTGGGTTTGCTAACAAAACAGCTGATCTGGATATAGGACTTGAGCTTCTTAAAGACTATTTGGTGGAGAAACGGTTTGTTCCTTCACCTTGGAACTTATAGATAGATGTATAACCTAAGTAGAGGTATAAACCTATTTGTTAATATCGTTAGTTGATTGACTTTATCTCAACTGTAGACTTCGAAGTCTAGAAGCTTCTCATTTTTTTTAATATAAATATTGCTCTAGTCCGTTATGATTGGTGTCAATTATTAACAAGTTTAACTTTACTGGAAATTTGATATTTGTAGTTCAATAGCTTTATTTCAATCCATTAAGAGATTCTCTGCAATTTTTTAAGAATGCAAAGTACATTACAAATTGCATTGCAAGATTAGACATTACAGCGCTTGGTTTTATGAATGATAAAACGGTACTCCATCATTTAATGATGGAGACCCTCGGTGGTAACCACCGAGGGTCTCGAAAATTTCATTCCATCGCCAAAATTTAATTACCATCAACCTCCATCCGTTAAAAATACTTAAAAGTTTCAAATAACCAAAAAGAAATATTTTTTTTTGATTAATGGTATTACATATTTTGAATCATTATAAATGAATTTTTATAAACAGTATTGCTAGAAATTTATACGCATCTTCCTCCGTCCACTTCAAGATCTACACCAGTTATAAACTTGGCATCATCACTAGCAAGGAAGGCTACCGCATTTGCAATATCGCTAGGTTGCGAAAACCGTTGAAGAGGAATAGTTGCAATAAACTGAGCACGACGCTCCGGTGTATCTTCACCCATAAAGGTTTTAAGTAACGGTGTATCTCCAGCTACTGGACAGATACAATTAAAACGAACATTCTGAGGCCCGTATTCTACTGCCATAGATTTTGAAGCAATTGAAACAGCCCCCTTCGTGGCATTGTACCATGTAAGATTTGGACGTGGTCGAAGAGCTGCTGTAGATGAGATTTGGATAAATGAACCACCTCCAGAGTTCAAAAAGTGTGGTAATACAACTTGCGTTGATAAGAATACACCTTTGACGTTAATATTAAAGACTTTATCGAATTCCGCCGATGTCACTGTTAGCGTAGGCTTGTTTGTGTAGCATGCGCCAGCATTATTGACCACCACATCTAAGCGACCAAATGTTGCTAAAGATTCTGCAAGTGTCCGTTGCCAATCTTCCAAAGATGTAACATCACCAGCAACAAACTTGACATTTGGTTTTAACTCAGACTCAATTGAAGAGCCTGAAGAAGATGGCAGGTCCAGAATGACAACATGTGCTCCCTCTTCGAGAAACTTGTGCACAATGCCTAAACCAAATCCTGAGGCACCACCGGTAACAATGGCTACTTTGTCTTTGAGTTTAAGCGAAGGAATAGGATTATGAGACATTATTATTTGACTGAGTTTAGAATTGAAAATAGATGGAATTAAAAGATAAAGATCCCATTTTTTGGGTTGGATTTTAGGTGCGTTTTATAGATCTCAATGTGTGGGGGATAAACCAAGTGGGGGGGGGGGGGGATTAGTGTACGGCTTTGGAAATGATAATAGATTTTCTTTCCCAAGACTCTCCCCGCCAAACTGGGAGATTAATGGCCGAGATTTTGCAACGTAGCCGTGGGGGGAAATATCAAATGTAGCTTGACATTTAAAAAGTTTCAATTTACAATCCCTGTGACTTTTACATCTATTGACCTTGGCTGCCTTAATTGAAAGACAATTACTGGAGATTTTATCTCCCCCCACATTGCAGAGATATCGCTCCGAAAACGGCAACCATCAAAGAGGTGGGGTTGAAAAGATTGAATGTTCCTGTGAGCGTGGGGGGAATGTTTGAAAGAATCAGGTATTTAAGTCGCCCAAAGGTCTTTTGAAAATAAGCTCAACAACATTCTTGGTTTATATATCAATAACATTAGTTATGGTAGTTTTCAACATTTTAGTCCTTCCTGGTGACCATATTGGTCCAGAAATTGTGGCAGAAGCCGTCAAGGTTCTGCATGTGGTGGAAAAATACTCAAAGCAAGACTTAAAATTTGCTTTGGAATATGATTTGTTTGGCGGCGCGAGCATTGACAGACATGGAGAACCTATTACTGAGCAAGTCTTGCAAAAGGCTGAAGCTTCCGATGCAGTTTTATTTGGCTCTGTTGGAGGACCCGAATGGGGACCATCGTTAGTGGCAAATACAGATGAAAATACTCAAGACACAAGTTTGTTGGATACGGTCAAGTGTAACCGTCTCAAGGGTGCACGTCCTGAGCAAGGAGTTTTAGAGCTTCGCCGGCGATTAGATTGCTGGGCGAATATCAGGCCTGTGCGGTTGATTGCACCAGCGTTGGCCGCAAGAGTTTCAGCCATTAAAGAGCATATTCTTCGTGGCACTGACATGATTGTGTTGCGTGAGAACTGTGGTGGTGCGTACTTTGGCGCAAAGACTGAGAACTCTGATTTTGCAAGTGATGCCTGGGCATACACGCGACAAGAGATTGAACGCGTGACTCAGATGGCTGGATATTTGGCTGAAAATTACCCTGGACAGGTTAAAGGTCGCTCCGTCAAAATAACATCATGCGATAAGGCTAACGTTCTGGCAAATTCGAGGTTATGGAGAGCAGTTGTTCAGAAGGTTCATGATAAAGAGTTCCCACATATCGAATTGGTACATCAATTGGCTGATAGCGCAGCTATGATTATGGTTGCTCGACCCACTGTACTTAACGGGGTTGTATTATGTGACAATACTTTTGGTGACATTTTGTCTGATGAAGCAGCTGCTCTTCCAGGATCTTTGGGCCTTCTTTCTTCTGCTTCTTTAGCACAAGTCCCAGGTGAAGGTCGCAAAGCACAAGGATTATATGAGCCAGCTCATGGCTCTGCCCCAGACTTACCTCGAGATGCAGCAAACCCAGTGGCTACAATTCTTAGTGCTGGGTTGATGTTGCGCTACACATGCGGACAAGCTGCACTGGCTGATTTACTTGATACTGCTGTGGGCCATGTATTGGAAGACACAGAAGCTGGAGGTCTTGGGTTGCGGACCCGGGATTTAGGTGGCACTTTAGGCACCAGTGCTTTAGGAGATGCAATTGCAAATGAGTTTAAGACTCGTCTAATTGCAAGTGGATTATAATATGGGAAAAAGAATGATAGTAAATAAAGTATAAGAAAAAAAAGACAGTCTAATTAATTTATTGAAAAAAAAAAAAAAAATTGAGTTTCTTTTTATCGAGGAACATTACGACGGCGGCGGCCTGAAAGAGATGAGCCGAGCCGGCTTTCACGGCGCTCATTGAGTAATCGCGAAGAAGTTGCAGACCCTGGTGCCGGAGTTTTAGGGGTGCGCACGTCTGAAGAGACACTTGTGCCAGCGATTGACGGGCTATGGGAAGGATCTGCATGGGAATGTGCACGATGAGATAAGATTGAAGAATTTCCTGAAGAGCGACGCGGCCCGCGCGTCACTAAGTGATGAGAAGAAGAAGGCGAGATGAAGAAGTCTGATGAGTGAGGTGGTGTACCTGGAGATGCTGAATGATGATGATGATGCTGTTGTGTCTGAGTCTGAGTCTGAGTCTGTGATTGTGATTGTTGTTGTTGCTGTGTTTGCGACTGCGTTTGTGTCTGCTGCTGAAATGGCGATAGCGAGTTTTTCTTATGATTTGAAGAAGCTGTTGCCATTCCCATTGTTGTACTTGCAAATTTAGTAGGCTGTGGTGGGGATACCAATGCGGCCGGCATGTCGTCGAGAGCTTGGCGTAAAGATTCTGTAAAGTCTGGGAATTCCACTGCATCTTCTGCATTAAGCATATGACTGGGGCCGTTGGTAAGAAGCTCTCCTAAGGCCAACTCTTTCCAAGCCATGAGTTTGTCGCGAGCGGAAGCGGCCGAGGGTTTGGGAATCCCAAAGGAAAGCAATGGATAATCTGCATTAAGCTCATGGTCATCGTCCGGATTTGGTGGTTGGAGCTCTGGAGGAACAAAGATATCGTCATACTCAAGAGGAAGTTTCATCCATTCTTCAAAAAAAAGAATGGATCGAGGTAGAGCAAGGTGGACATGAGAGCGTTCGGAATCTTTTGTCATTTCTATGTTATTTTTTATTTTTTATTTTTTTATTTTTATTTTTGGTTTTGGTTAGCTTTTGGTTCTGGTTCCAGTTCTGAAATCAATAACTATGATGGTGATGCTGTTTGGAATACCATTTTGGAGGTTTGTTAGGAATTAAATTTTGTTACATTTTTTCATTTAGATTTTTGTTACAAATTAAAATTTTATTACTCATTGTTACTAATCGCTTAGTTATTTAGCCGTTAATTTTAACAATGGCAACGGTTTCATGCAGTTCGAGCTCAACGGTCGCTTCAAGTAACTTTCCATACAAACTGTCTGGGCGTACAAGCGAGCAAGCGGGCAAGCGGCAGCGACGGATGGAGAAGCGGTGGCGTTCCATGACTACGAAAAGCGTAGATCCTAAAGTTACTTCTTTTTATATTTTATTAAATAAAATATTGGCGGTTAGATACGGTCCCTTTTCCAAAATCATGGTGGGATATCTATTTAGCACTTGTCCTTCTTTCCCCGCGCCAATCCTTAAGACTTCATTCATTCAATTTTTCTTTTTGTTTTTTTTTTTTTTTTTTTTTACTGGGGGGTTTCTGCAACAGCACCAGTAGCCGTTATAAGGCAGAATCTTTACCAAAAAAAACCGTTGAGCGGTTTTAACTTTGAAATCAACCGTTGTAATAGTATAAAGTTAATAATAAGTGTATGTGTGCAACTGTTTCACACGGATGAGCCTTTTCCTTCCCTGTCGGTCACGCAAAGGGTACACTTATATATAAAAGAAAAAAAAAAAAATTATTATAATGAAAAAGAAAATATTACTGTAACTCGGGTCTTTCCTTCTCTCTTTAAACTGTGCATTTAATATATATTTCGTTATGCGTAGACATATTTCTAGAAAGATTACGTAAATATTGCAAGTAACAGCCACTACCAGCACACCATCGTCATTTGTTTGTTTGTTTAAAGAAGAATAAGTCTGGAGCGGGAAACTGGTTGCGAAGAAAATCCCTGTTCTTTAAGTCCTTCTTTCTAAGAGCAAAAAAAAAAAAAAAAATAAAAAAAAAATTAAATTAAACAATCCAATTTTGGCCATTTTGGCCGTTTTTCATGTGACCCGTGCTAACCTGCTTTGGTGCAAAAATTTTTTGCCGGCTTTTCTGTTCCTTAAGCGCTCCAGTGTTGGTTCTAAGTAGAAAGAGTCTATCTGTTTCTAGGTGCTCCAAACATATCTTGTCATCATCGGTATATACTTGTCGTGGGGCAGCTTAGCGTCATCAGTGCTACCTCCCCCTTCCCCAACTGGGTTCGTTACCTTCTTGGCTGTTTTTGTGTGGGTCATCATACTGTTGGTAGTAAATAGTGGTGGCAGTATTATTGTATACTACAATACTACAATACTACAATACTACAATACTACGATACTACGATATATACTCTTACATAACCGTACTAGGTTTAGTACTTACCACTTTTTTTTTCTCATCACCACCACCACCACCAAACTTTGTTCATTCACCAAATTCTTGTCTTTATAAAAAAAAAAAAAAAGTTTTAAAACCTTCTTCTTGCCCTTTCCTGCTTCAGCAAAACAAAAACCTTTCTTCTGTTTCCTTTTCTTTCTCATCTATCTTTGCTTTTTAGCCCATTTTTTCGCCAATTTATAATAAAAAATAAACGCTAAACTTGGAAATTTTTTTTTTTCGTTACCTTCACGTTTTTCTATTTTGGTCACACTTCTTTTAAACATTCTTTCCTTCTATTCAATTGACTCAGTATCCGTTAAAATTATTGTAAAAAATCAACTTATTCTTTAAAATCCCCTTCTTACCGCTTGAATGACCCTCAAGCATCATCACCATAACAGACCAGTTTCGCCCGCCACCGTGGCTTCAGGCGCTTCTACAGGTCACCGGAGCCCTAGGCGCAAACCTTCTGCTTCGGCTTCCAACACAACGTTGCTTCCATACTTTATCCATCGTCTCACATCTGTGGTAAGTCTATTGCTACCAGAATGTTTTCAACTTTGAATGCAACAGTTCTCTAACAATTTATTTAGCTTCCTGTTAAAACTGGCTATACCATTCATGAAGTTGAAGAAGAGCCCACATTTGTTCTCTCAAAGAACATGCTCAAGGAGCTTTCGACTAAGGGCCTTACTAACGAAATCATCCCAGGTCTTTTGGCACTTGCTAAAGACACTTATAAGGTATTTATCTTACAATTCATTCCTTTTTTTTTTTTCTCTTGGCTTAAAAAATAAAATAAAATAAAAATCATGGTGGCTAACCGTTTAAACTCTCAACCGCTCAAAATTAGTCCGACAAAGGCGACATCATCTCTAAAAAAAATTACCTTACTCTTCGCTCGCTCGTTGTTCTTTTAAACCTCTTAGCTGAGGTCTTGACTGCTGCCTGGGACTCCGCTCAATTCCAAGTCGACCCTCTTCATCACATTTCTCATATCTCAGCCTCCCTATCCCAGGAATTTGCATGCTATACAGTCACTCCAGCTCCGGTCCCCACCGGGCTCGTCACAAATGCCCTCGGCTTCCTCATGTCTATTAAACCTAACACCACACTCAAAACCGGTCTTCGTTCAATATCCAATACCGTTACGGGCATTCGCGAATCTGATGAAACTCAAGAGTATCTCCTCCTTTCCGCCATCGACTCGGCCATTGAAAAGTCCATCCGTTATTTTTCTGCATCTAACTGGACGGAAACATACTCTTTGGTTCACAAGGTTTTTGACGCTACGCTTTCCGGCACCCCCAATCAAACAACTGATTCCGATCTCATCCCTGGAACAGAGTTATTTGCCATTCTTTTCCTTGATTCTTCCCGTGTGGAAACCGTGCTTACTGACTTTTACAAATACGGTCCCAAAATGAAGCTTCCTCTTCACCGCCTACTCATTGAGCACTTTCTTCAACAAAGTCTAGTGTCTTGGGCAATCTCGAGAGTTCCCAGTATCGATAATATTGACAACCACCCCAATATTTCAAAAGTAGCATCTAATCTTTTTGACTTTATTTACGGCTGTGCAGACGATGACCGCCGTAGATTCTCGTCTTGGCGGTTCCTTAGTACCCTTATCATCGTTGTTCCAGAAGCTTTTGAAGCTTTTGAGCACCAAAAACCAGCATCGCCGTCTTTGGCTCCCATTTCATCGATATCCCTCAGACCAACTTCGTCGTTAAAACGTGGAAACTCTGATCAACCCAAAAAGTCAGCCGCAAGCAAGCTCAAGGCTTTCAGTAATGGTCTCATTGGAAACAGCAGCTCAAGTAGTGTTTCCAGTCATAATAGCAACCATGCAAATAGCTCAAGAGGTGGTGGGGCATACGTTTCTAAGTCAAGTCCCAACTCAAGTCCTTTGAGTAATACTTCCTTAACACCTTCAGCCTCCTCGATTCCTCTTAATCCACGCGATAAGTCTATTCAGAAAAAGATTAACTTTCTTTCATCTCTCAGCAAGCTCAACAATATTTCTGCAAACAGCCCTCTATTTTTGGCCCTGTTAATATCATGTACTGAAATTTCAAAAGCAGCTGCTCTTGCAGTCACTCAAACCTCAGACAGCCCGTTGATCCGTTTTGCCAAAAACCTTTACAATGTGTTGCTTATTAACTTGTTTCCAGTTTCTTCATGCCAGGTCTTAAACCCTGCTACCAGTCTTCCCCATCTTTATGAATACCAATGCACTTTTGTTTCTTCTTATACAGTGCTGTGTAAAGATGCAATTATTAAGGACATTTACCCTATTCTTAAATCAGACGACCTTAGCATGTTATCATATGTACCTGGTATTTTACAAGGCAATGTTCATCTTCGACTAATGCCAATGTTCCACGATATTTTTACCAGCATGGTGGACACTATTTTCCCTCTGTTCCGCGAAACACTAATACGTACTGTCAAGCGCTTAAATTTTTTTGAGTCCCAGGTAAATCTGGATTCTGCATCTACGACTTCTTATAAAATTTGCGTCATCATCATTCTCAAATGTTACTTTATCTTCACTCTCAACCCCGAGCATTTCCTTCACAACTATGTTTATCGCAAACGCTTTGATGAAGACCCTATTTTTTACTCGGTCGTCCATTGTGGTATATCTACTAATGAAGACATTCGCCGCACAACTTTTGCCTTTGCGTGGTCTTTCCTAGACAAGGAAAACCTTATTGCATATGACCCCGTTGAAGTCGCAAAAAGCCTTGATCATCAGGTCTACACACTTTTTTTGCACCTTGGAAAGCTTTCTCAAATGCTGATGGAAAAGGTCACACGCTCAAATATGAGCGAGTCTGATATTATAGAACATTTAGGCCTAATTAAGGGTCTACTCGAGGGTCGCTGTCTATTGGCCCATCAGTATCAGTTTGTCAAAACCACAAAGCACAATATTAATGCCATCGAGCCAGCAGATATTCGTTTCGACATTAGCAACACTTTGGAGACTTCAATGCTCATTTTTATTCTTTCAAATAATACTAAAATTTGCAAGCTAGCTCTCGAAGTTCTCAATTTTATGGTCCAGGAGGCTGTCATTACTGAAAGCTCGGAAACAGAAAGCTCATCTAGCTGGTCTATTGTGAGCAACTTTTCTGTCTATTCAGGGCTTTCTTCGCCTTCTTACATAATCACTGGTTCTATGGCCGTGCATAAAAGGTTGTATCAGGCTCTTCAAAGTGCTAAAGCAAACACCCCGGCTATTCTCCAAGCATGGCGCATTATATACGACAAATGGAAAGCACTTACGGCTTCATTGGAACAGCTTACTCATATTGACTCCAATTTGGCTAAACGCTGGCGTGCTTACTCAGGCTTTTTGGCTTCTACTGTTTCTGCTTGGATTGTCGAAAAAGATGAACCAGTAATTGAGGGGAAGCTCAGTAAATCTTCCAAACTGTTTTTGGATCAGATATTAACTCTTTTGACTAATGTAAACTCATCTTACCTTCGGGAAACAGCCCGTGAAATTCTTTCAAGAGATACTAATCATTCTGCCTACCACTTCATTTTCACAACATTAGAAGAACGGCTTACCCTCCAGCTTTCCAAAGACCACCTTGAACTTCACGAGGAAGACTTTTTACTTTTAGAACAAAGTGTTTCCTTTCTGCGCGCTATTATTGAGTACATTAATGACGGCGAAGTTTATCTTGCCGTGGACATTACTTCTCTTTCTCTTTCAATTGTCAAGAAGCTTGACCGTCTTATTTACTCGGAACGTGTCATCAAGTTGCGCATCCAATATGCCAGTCTCATTGCTTGCATCTCTAAACATAAAGATTCTATGAATATGAAACATGATCTTTTGATTCGCAATGAAGTTGCTTTCATCTTTGCCAACTGGCTTGATTATTCTCTTTCTATTCATTACACAAACGAAGAAACTGAAAGCATTCGTTCCTCAGAAACATCTCGTCTTTCGCATGAAAAGGAGCGTCTTCACAAGGATTGTATTGTTGCTCTTATTGACTCCCTCGCATCCATCACTCTGAAGCTCACCATTGACACTCCTGAAAATGCGCAGGGTCGTGAGTTATATGAAATCAAGAGCCACAAATTTTCTGTATTATTCATGTTGCTTGTGCGGGTGCTAGAAAAATGCCGTGCAGAGGAAATGCAACTACACACATCACTTATTCTTGGCGACCGATTAGAATTGGTTAAAAACAAGACGATTGAATGCGCTTCTAAACTGCTTGATGCCAATGTTGATGTTGGTCTTAAATTAGCTCTACCACTCGGAATTCACGAAGATTCATTTATTCGTGTTTCTTTCTTAAAGATTCTTGACAATATTCTTTCGCATTCTTCTGCCCAAGATCTTGAGTCTGAGGATGCCGCATATGAGCAGCTTATTGATTTGCTAAATGAAAATACTAAGATTGTTGTCACTCTTGGCGAAGTGTGTCCTGCCACGGAAGTTGATGATTTTGCCAAAGCTCTTTTAGAAATCTTCGAAAGCAGAAACAATTCTCTTGGTCTTGTTAAGGCTTTGGTAACTCGTGAAGTAGAACGTGCTGACACCCCCATGGAAATTTTGCGACGCAACTGTTTGGCTACAAAGCTCTTGTCTATTTATGCGCATGGTAAAGGTATATCTTATCTTAAAAAGGCGCTTTCTCCCTTTGTTCAAGATCTTTGTGATAATCCTGATGAATACGCATTTGAAACCAACCCGGATAAGATTCCAGAGGACCAAACAGTTGATGAAAATGTGGCCAAGTTTGAGCGCACTCTTCGGAAATTGGTTACAACTTTGGAAGATTCTCTTCCATTTATTCCTCGTGATTTCCGCGAACTTTGCCATACAATTGCTGAGGCCGCTGATTCTAGATATCTCGGGAAAAATGCATCTGTCAATGCTATTTCTGCATTTTTCTTTTTGCGTTTCATTTGCCCTACTCTTGTTTCACCTGAAAGTGATGGCCTAGTAGATCACCCACCATCTCGCGAAGTTCGTCGAACTTTACTAGTTCTTGCAAAGATGGTACAAAACTTGGCTTATGGCTCTGGTTCATTTGCCAAACTTTCATTTTTCAAAGATTCTTCAGTTGATTTTTCTCAAGATTCTGCGTCTGTTTTGCGAATTGTCAAGAGTTTGACTGAAACTGTTCCCATGTCACCAAGGCAAGTACAAGCTGGCCTTTCACCAAACGACTTGCTTTTGTCACCTGTTGATGACAATGCTAGTAGTTCTCTAACTACTGCAAGTGTCAGTACACCTCAGCCCATAAGAGCTGTGAATCGAGCATCACTCGAAGCTTTCCATTGGTTTCTGTACACTCATTGGGAGGATATTAATCACAAACTACAAACTGAACTTCGCAAAGCACGTCAAGTTGCTTCTGGCCATCAGCATGCAAACAATAAAAGTTTACTTTTGTCTGATCCCGTTAACCGCGCCAACTTTATGTCTGCTCGTTTTGAAGAAGACAATGATTTCCGTGTACGCCAAAAGCTGACGATGCTTATCCGTAATCTTGGTAGACCTAAGGCTTCAGAAACTAAGAAGAAACCTGAAGTTGAAATTGCCATTAATGGTCTTGGTGTTGCTCCTCGTCTGCGCGAGTTTTTGGAGCGCAATTCTCATCGTGACATGCAGCCTATTATTGAAAAGGGCATTTTCCACGAAGGCCTATCTAAGGAAGGCATGCCCTTACTTATCTTTTCAGCGCAAAATTATTTCCGTGATGGCCAAGATACGGAACTTATTGTGTGCCGATTTTTCCAAGTTGCTAGCAAGATGTGGCATCAGAAGTTTGCATTGTTTTACGATGCCACTGGGACCACATCTGATAATGTGCTTTCACTTTCTGCACGCTCTGTTATCAACCTTATGATTCCAGATATTATGGCTCATAACTGCGTTGTTGCGTACTTATACAATGTTCCGGCAGAAATGATTGGGTACATGCGCAACACTTTCCGCCCTTACCAAACTGGGAAATATCTTAATCCACTCTCTACTCGTTACACATTTTTAACGTCGTTTGATATTGCCGACCGATTTAATTTGACGACATTGAATCTTGATTCACGATCTCTCAGAGTTGTCAACGATGCACGTATTTCTTACGATGGGGTTCAGCGCATAAACCCAGAAAAACGCGATTCTATCAAGGTTTCTATGAAGATTGGAAACGAATATGTGCAGTTTGTTGGTCAAGAGCCCTTTACTTTACTTAAGGGTGCTGTTGGCATGTTTAACAGTGTATATCACTTTTCCGAAATCAACAGCATTGAGCTGTGCACCACTAATCCGGAAGAATTTTATGTATCGATTTCGCGTGGTGGGAAGCGTCGCATTATTTTGCGCAGCCCACGAGCTCACGAGATTGTTCGTTCCTTAATTGGTGCCAAGGCTCGTTTGCCTAAGTCTTCAGTTGCATTTCCAGAAGATAGCAATGCGCAGTTGTATCAGACTCTTGATTCATCAATTGGTTCATTACTCAATGTTTCCTTTTCTGGACTGTGTTCTGCAGACCCAGCTGCGCGCAGCTCAGCATATAATTTGCTTGCAACTGTTCAGACGCGTTTTAAGCTTAATCTGGGTGTTTCTGACATGTTGCGAGGCCGAGGGCTGAGACTGCCTGCCAATGTTTTTAGCCAAGTACAGCATTATAGTAAAGCTGTTGCTGAAAACTATCCCGAGTTGACACACGATATGGTGAGCGAATTATTTGCCGCTTATAATTCCACAGAAATGAGCAGACGCATTGGCATTCTGGCATACATTTCTCCTTGGATTAAGCACCTGGGAACACATGTTTATAAGTTGGAACCTACGAAATACAAACGTGGAACTACAGCTGGGTTTATTCGGAGGTTTTTAGAGCTATCCTTTAGTGATGCTTCTGATTACGTTTATTTGATTTCATCCATTTGGCCTGTCATTTTGGATGACTCGATTACTATGCCCATTCTCATTGAAGAGTTTTTGGTGCTGGTTATGGAGAAGAATTTAGTCTACAGTCCAAATATTGACGATTATATTTCCATTTTGACTTCTGCAAAGTCTCTTGATGCAGTGTTTGTTGTGAAGGAAAAACTGTTTGACATTTTACAGCAAGCAACTAGCGTCACGGATTCTAACATTGCTAATTGTCCTCAGTGGAACGAGATTGTTTTACTTGTTAACATTCTTTCATCAATGTTATTTGAGAATCCAGAAGCTGCCATGGCGCATCCTTCAGAGTATTGCTTTATTGTACATATGCTTCTTTACACTGGTTCATATTCGTTCCGCAGTTTGCTTTATGCCATGATGGTCAATTATGTGCACTCGCTTATCACATCTGAGATGATCACTCCTGAGTCACGATCACATGCGTTGACGATTTACAAAGATTTAACAGGTGACAAGGGAAATATGATTTTTGGTACAAGTGAGGAGTTACGTAACGTTGAATTTGCTTACCCAGCAACTTCGCTTTTATTTCAAATGGATTCTCTCAATGCTATGACGATTGAACTTGCTCGAACTGTCATGCCAATTCGTGGTTTGGAACATCAGCATGAGGTGTTTATGCAGCGGTGCTTGGTCATTAGTACACAGCCCACGTCTACACTTCAAAGTCGAGCTATTGTTGCGCTGGGATCCAGTTCCCGTCTTGATGTCAATGACTCCATGGTGACTGTTGCTTTGGGTGTGTTGAGCGATGCCCTTAACCGCGATAACTCCAAGATGCGAGAGGAGCTTATTACTTGTGTTGCATTTAGTATTTCCAAGATGGTTAATGGTTTGCAGGCTGACAGCAAGTATTACGGTTACTTGTTTTGGGTTTCTATTGCGCTCATGAATACATACAATATGGAGATTTTTGGGCATGGGTTGCAGTTGTTTTTGGCATGTCTTAAGTCGCTTGATGATTATGGTGTATTTAAGCAAATGTCCATGTCTCAGTATTTACTTTCGAGCAAGGAGGAGTTTAGAGGCGAATGGGAAAAGCTTGAAACAACTTTAGATTTGCACTTTTCAGAGAAGCATTTTGAACTTGGGTTGGCAGCGACGTTGTTGCGTGGTATGGTTAAGTCTGTGACTCGAGCAGCCACGCTTTCTGCATTTGATACGTTGCTTTCAATTTCAGCCAAGAACCAAATGTTCCGCGAACGTGAAAACAGTGTTGTTGCTACCTCGAAAATTCCTAATCTTGCTCTTGCAGCTGATGTGTCGTCAATTCTCTCTGATTATGGGAGTGGAAGTGGCAGTGGTGGAAATAATAAATCATCTTTTGGCCAGTATGCCCAAGGCATTTCTGGTAGTTCCTCTAACCTTCAAGGTGTTTTCCATGGGCTTTCGAGTCCTGCATTTGGTCCATCAGGCACATCAGGCACATCAGGCGGAGCAGCTGGAAATGGACAGCCAGGATCAAGTAGCCCTAATAGCCATCATATGCTTGGTTCAAGGTTTGGGCACCGGTCGTCTATTGCTCCTACAGATTTGCTAGAGGTTGACGATACTTCTACGTCGAGTATGCCATATTCACGTGGATTCCCTTCATACTTGGTGTATTTGTTTTTCTTGTATCTTGGATCGCGGTCTCAATCCGATTTGCGGGACTATTTGTGGATTGCCGGGTATCCTGAAGATTATTTGGAGGATGAGATTCCACGGCCAATTCGGCGGTTTATTGGCAGCAACCGGACCAAGTCAATAGTGACACTGTATTTGGGTGCTCTGTTGTATACACAAGTTGAGGATGAGGAGAAGCTTGGGAAACGATTTTTGGATGTGATGAAGTTTGTTGGGTCTGTGAACTTGACGAGTTATTTCCGTGCGTACTTTGTGATTCGGCCTAAGGTGAAACGGACGATTGATCTTTCGCCTGGGGTGGAGTTGATGCGTGGTGCTCTTGATTGTGCTAAAGTAAGTTTGCTCAATTACGAGGAGTTGCGGCGACCACGGTTCTATTTGGGTGGATTAGATGAGATTCTTTTACAAGCTGGATTAGGTCCATCCAAATGTTCTGGTGGGTTTATTTCGAATGCTACTCCTGGTTTTGTTAGTGGGAATATTGTTGGGGCTACTGGTAAGAATAACCATAACCATAACAATGGAAACAACAACAACAACAACAGCAACAACAGCAACAACAGCAACAACAGCAATAGTGGCAGCAGTTCGTCTACGCCTACTACGGGAAGCAATTCAGGGCTTCCTTCTACATCTTCTTCTAGTGGTAATGGTCATATTGGATCAGTACAACGAAACAGCTCTATTATGATTAAGAGTAAGAGCAGTGGGACAGCCAACAGCAGCAGTAATCTTGTTGATTTGTCACATTCTACATTGATGAATAGTAGCAAGTCATTGCATAGTTCTCCACATGCTATTACACATCTTGAGTTGACATCTTCAGTACTTAGTGATGAAGATTTGGCTGCGTTTATTCGTAAAGTTGCTGATGTTGCACACGAGCATTATTGCAAGCGGCCAGGAGGGTTTGGAAGTGGAGCCACGAACCATTTGGCTAATGCTTGTAAGGGAGATGACATTTCATTATTCCAAGAGGAAGATGAGGAGGAAGATGAAGAGGATCTTTTAAAGGAGAAGCAAGAATTAGGTCAGCATCAACATGGTGTTGAGCTAAAGATTGATGATGATAATAAGGAGGGTAGAGCTCTTTCTGAGATTGAGACTACAGAAAGTAGTAACAAGACGACAAGGAACAAGTCTGGGGCTGCCACTCGCGACCTATCGCCAATGACTACGACAAGTGGTACAGGAGAGTTGAACAGTAGTAATGGGCTTGGAAGTAACATGAACATGAGTAGTGTTAGCGGTGGGAGTGCTGAGAGTGCTGGGACGATCAGTAGTAGCAGCAGTAGCTCTGCAAGGGTAGTTGACCCGTCAGCAACATTGGTCACTGGTAGTACTAGTACTAGTACTAGTACTAGTACTAGTAAGCTTAGTGGTAAGCTTAATAGTACTATTGCTCGTACAAGTACAGACGAATTTGAAGAAGAAGAAGAAGAAGAGGGTACTACTAGTAGTACGAGCACTACCAATGACAATTACAATTCTGGTGGTACCAGTGTGAGTTGCCAAAGGGATGGTGATGATGACGACAATAATGATGACGACGACAACAACAACAACAACAACAAGTCTAACAACAATAACAGCAAAGCATCATCATCAGTATCTTTAGGGCAAAGTGTTACTGTTCCTTTACAATCACAATCAGTTTCTCCATCGTCACCTTCACCCAGAAATACTGGGACGATTGTTCAAATTCCTGGTACGCCTGTGACTATGGTAGTTGGTGGTGGATCTGGCCAAGTTGCTACTGGCCAAGACCTGGAAGAGCCGGATGAGGAAAGATATTACAGTAGTTGATTATTTAGTTATCAATTTGAGCGATATATTAAGTTACTTTTGGGGTAATATAAATAATATAATTTACTATAGTATATATATAATATATATATAAGTTATCTCTTGGTAAGTTATTTATTTATTTTTTTTTTTTTTGCTATTGTATTTCCAGCATGATGTTATCACGTGCATAAAGGTTTTGGTTGGTTTTTTCTTTTTTCTTTTTTTTTTTTTTTTTTTTTTGGTTGGACCACTTACTTACTGAAATTTCGAGCTGATTTTTTTTTTTTTATTATTTTAAATTTTAAATTTTAAATAAATTTATTTAAACATCCGCGCCGAGAATTTTATTTTTTTATTTTTTTATTTTAATTTCTGGCCAGATTTTTTTATTTTTTTATTTTTTTATTTTTTTATTTTTTTATTTTTTTATTTTTTTATTTTTTTATTTTTCTTGTTAAAATTCTACTCTCCTCCTTTTTCTTCCTCCACCCACCCACCCAAAAAAAAAAAAAAAAAAAAAAAATAAAAAAATAAAAACCCATTTTGGTTATTATTACCACCACCACCACCACCACCAATTTATTTTCTATTCTATTCAATTCCTTTTTTTCTTTTTTTTTTTTTTTTTTTTTTATAACTTCCCTTTCTCTCTTTCCATCTCTAAAAACTTATCACTTCTTTGATTATTATTATTATTATTATTATTATTAACATCATCATCATTTTTTAAAGTATATCTCTAAAATTTCAGTGCTCTAATTCTTACTATCTTATCTCCATTATGGACTCTGAAAAGGAGCTGGACTGGATTACCCGCGTCAATTCTTTGAGCATCCAGCCGCTGGGTATGTAGGCAATAATAGACAACCAAATACTCAAATTAACTATTAAACTTATAACTAACTAACCAACCAACTAACTAACTAATTGATTAACTTATTATTATTATTATTATTATTATTTAACAATACAAATTAGGCTCTCGTTCTCGCTCAAACTCTGCATCTGACTCTGCTTCAAACGCTGCAGCTGCTGCTACGGCCGCTTCAAATGTCGCTGCTGCTCTCGAGGGTAAAATCCCTCCTACCGTGGCTGAAGAACCTTCCTCGGTCCCGGTAACATCCGGGACATCTACCCCTCCGACTAGAACCAAAGCACCCGCAACAACAGCAACAGCAACAGCAACAGCAACAGCAACAGCAAAAACAACGACAACATCATCATCTTCTTCTTCTTCTTCAAATGTACAAAGTTGGATATCAGAACCAAAGCAAGAACCCTTATCTCTACGAAGAACTAATACAAACACAGGAAACTCAGACTCTAGTATGGGCTTTTCGCTCCAAAAAATTAAGTCCACACCTACATTTGGTTCTTCGTATGACCGTATCAACTCTCAACAATCCTCTTCAAAACGCTCATGGTTCTCAAAGTTTAAACGCCACGACCCACCACCGGCTCCTCTTCCTTCTGCTAACCACGTTTCCCCACATTTGCCGCCTGAATCTGACCATCATCATCATTTTTTCCGACGTACTTCTACTGCTCCAACTTCCTCGGGACATATCTCACCACAGGTCACCACTGGTGATTCTTTTTCTTCTTCTCCTTCTTCATCTTCTGCTAATGTTAGCCGCGTTCATCGGGCCTCAGTTGCCTCCACAGCAAGCTCTGCAAGCTCCGTAAGCTCCGTCAACTCACAACACACTAGTGACCTAAACCCATTTAATGCCTCTATTGGTGTCCCGTGTAAACCAACAATCTCTCCAACTGTCGTTAGTGGGAACTTGACTGCTTCTCCTTCTCTTTCTCCTCTCCCAAACCAACAACAATTTGGTTCTTCTAACAATATAAACACCACTAATGGGAAATCTGTACCAACATCTGCAACGACCTCATCCCCCTCTTCAACTACTCAACAATCTTCCTCTAAACCTTATTCATCCTCTGCGGGCCAATCAAACTCCATTTGGTCTTCTCAATATGCTTCAGATTCAAACTCTCCATATAGTTCCTCGGGACATGATGCTTCAAGAGAATCATCCATTTCTCCTATTGATTCAGCCTCCTCTGCTACTTCTGGACAAAAACAAAGCGGATTTCTTATTAATACTCTACGCAAGTTTAAAAGTCCCCCCTCAAGTCCAGCGCCGCCCGATGAAGAACACGACCCTTCTTTACCGCCTCGCAAGGTTTTCAGAAATCGCTCACGCCACAATTTGTCTACAAGCTCTTCGTTAACAAGTACAAGCAGCAACAACTCTTATCACTGCCAGTCCATCTCATTGCAATCAGCCACAAACCACGTCCATCCTGAACTTGATGAAATCCCTCTTGTTCGTGTCAACTTTGCACTTGATACTTTTGATCACGACCCACCACAACAAATTCCTTCCCGTAAACCTAAGCAAGGTAGCGTGACCGTTAACGAGGATACGGGTCAGATTATCCGACCACATCATGCTCTTGATGCTGCAAATCCTAATGCCTACAACCATGCCGCTATCATGGCCAAAACTTCTGCGTACAACTCTGCTGTCATTGTGGCCAATAGTGTACGTGCCGATACTCGCAGAAGTGTTGCTGTTAACCGAATGTCGTTCAGCTCGGGGAAAAAACCTTCTATTGATAAGCAGTCTTCAGTTAATCACCTTGCTTCTACTATCGGTTCTTCACCAATTATGGAAAATGATATGAGCGATGAGCAAATGGCTTCCTGTATTGTTGACAAGGGATTTGGCAGTCAGGTTATGAGTATTGATAAACCTTTGAATAAAAAGACTGAATTCCCTGGAAGCAGCAATAAGGACGAGGAAGACGATGGCGAAGACGATGAAGCTAAAGAAGAAGAAAGAAAAAAATCTCTTACATTGGCAGAAATTTACACTAGATGCTGTCATTTGCGCGAGATTCTTCCCATCCAAGCCACACTGCGTCAACTTGATGGTAAAAATGCACCCATTGCTACGCTTCAACTAATGAACCCACGTCCTACCATGATTGAAGTACTTGCATTTGCAGACTTTTTGGCTGTAGCCCCCATCACTGCTCTTATTTTTGACAATGTTGACTTGACTGAGGAAATGTTTAAACAAATTATTCTTTCTCTCATCAAGGCTGAAAATCTTTTTAAACTTTCACTCCGCAATGTTAACCTTACCCCCAACAACTGGAAGCTTCTTTGTACATTTTTGGCTCACAACAACTACATTATTAAGCTTGACTTGTCACTCAAGTTCCCCGAGCCTGGTAAAAAGAAAATTAAGTACAAGCAATCGGTTTACACCCCACGTGAAAGCCTTGACTGGAATTTACTTACTGATAGTCTTATTTGCCGTGGTGGCCTCGAGGAACTTAACATTAACAGTTGCTTTGTACCTCACAAACAGTTCCGCAGACTTATTTTGGAGGGCTGCGCTGTTGGAACAAAACGTCTTGGAGTTAGTTGCAGTGACCTTGAAGAAGAAGATATTAAGGTTCTTAATGAATGGATTTCTAGCGAGAAAACTACATGCCAAGGTATTGATCTTAGTGGGAATTTGCTCATCTCTCAGCACCCTGATTTTATCAAGGCCCTCTATGAAAACCCCCACTTGCTTTACCTTTCCATCAACTCTTGCAACCTTAATGATCCTGTTAGCCTTAGCCATGTCTTATCTGAATCTTCCCACAACTCAAAGTTGCGTTTTCTCGATGCTTCTTACAACCCCAAGCTTTTCCCACAACTTTCCGCTGCACTTTTCCGAGTTTTGCCTAATATGACTGAGCTTGTGCGCATCTACCTCGATTACAATAATCTCTCATCTAACGATATCATTTTGCTTGCCGATGCTATCCCCAAATGCAAATCTTTGGTTCATATTTCACTTACTGGTAACACCGATATTAACAATGCCGCTGCTGAAGCACTCGCAGTGGCTGTTAAACTTTCCGATACTGTCACTCTTGTTAATGTCGACCCCAATATTTTACCTGTGTCTATTGCACGCCGCATGACGCATTACTGCATGCAAAATATGGAAGACCTTGTTGATGTTAAACAAAAGGAAGTGGAGAATGATGAAAAGTATAACTTTGAAGGTGAAGCCGAACTGCTTGATGATGGTACAGAGCTTGTTAATGCCGTCAAATATGTGGTCAAGGCCAACCAAGGAGAAACTACTCTTCCTAAAGGAACTTCTGCTGAAAATGATGGTGATTATGTTTCCGCAGCTGTTATTGCCGATGCTGCTGCTAAAGCTTCAAATTTGGAGCCTATTGCACACTTGCTTGCTGCTGATGGCCTTGCTAAGCGTGCAAAGCGTGTCCGCGAAAAAGTTCAACTGCGTTTGCGTTATCTTATCGAGAACTACAAGCTGCGCGAGATGCCAGACAGTGTACGCGACAAGCTTATTCGCTTATGGTATCTTGATAAGACATTGGAGGGTGTTGTTGAGAATTATGAAAAGTCTAGCGCTCAGTATAGACCTGAAGAAGAGGCTGAACAACAAAGTGAACAAAGTTCTATCCAAGATAATAATGACTCTGAAATATCTAAGATTCTTCAAGAAAAGAATATTGAAGTGAGTGATGACAGAAGTGAAATTAGTGTGCTTATTGGAGATAATGAGTCAACCAACATCTCCAAGTTTCAGTCGCCATTTAACTTTGCTGTCAGCAGTCATTTGCACACAAGAGAAGGCGAAAACAAAAAGGATAATTCCAAGTCCAAGCCTTCTGTTGGCCAGGAGGATTCCATTTTCGATGTTGAGAGTGATTCTGATAGCTCTGAGACTGAAACTGAAGACAATGGCGAAAAGAAGAGAAGAAAGTCACATCTTAGCGAAAGTGAAAAGCAGCAGATTCTCAACAAAGGCCCCAAGTTTAACAGTACAATTTCGCCAGTTGTTGGTGCCGTTGATGCTCCTTCTCTTTACCGCGAGTGCTCTCCATTAGATGGTGATGAAAGCTATCCTATTGGTGAGGGGGAGAGTAAAGATGACTATGGTGTTTGTGTTCTTCCAAGACCACGTTCTTCTTCGACCTCAGTACATGCTCGTGCCCAAGAACGTGAAGAAGGTAATTTCCACAAGATGGGTATTATGTTACGTCGTAAGCAATTGCTTTCCGGAGAGCCTGGTGAAACCAATCAACAGGAATTGTCATCTGATGATACACTTTCCGTGCCAGGAGGTGAAAATGATAACGAACCTGTTACTAAAGTTTCGCCCGCACGTCGCGATACAGTATTGTATGATGAAGCTATTGCTGCTGCTGCTGCTGCAAAGAACCGTGTGCCTGGTGGTGATGATACTGATAATGTCCAGCCTGGTGGACTTGTATCAAATGCGATTAATTTAACGGGCCATGAGTTACGGAAAGTATATCACTATGAGCTTGCCAACAATTCTAATAGCATTGAAGAAGTGCTTAACAAGGTTAAGCAAATGTCGCCAACTGATTTCGAAAAATATTTTTTGAATATTGATCGCATGGTGATGGAGCAGGAAAAGAGCAAGGCGGCAGCAGTAATTGCTCAAGCTGCTGCTAAAGCTGCTGGGAAAAGGGCAAATAATTCAGGTTCGTTGTCTTCGGCATCATCATCATCATCTTCTTCTTCTTCTTCTTCTTAGTCGTTGTTGGTGTTGTCGTTGCTGGTTAATGATGATGGAAGGAAATGTTTATTGGTGTTTGAATAAATGACATTTTTTTTTATAAATTTTGATTTTAAATTTTTTTTTTTAGAAAATAACATATCTTTAAAAGTAATAATAATATTAATAATAGTAATAGTAACAATAGTAATTTTATATCGAATTGTATATACAGATAATTGTATAAAAATGTAGGGGGGAAATGTAGGATTTATATATATAATGCTTTCGGCTCAGAAGTTATTATCGGAAATAATTTGACGTAAGATGATGATTGTAAACGGAGCTTCGGGAAGTTAAGAAATATCCATAATGTGGGGAAAAATAGTTTCTAAAAATGAATGAAGTAAATAAATAAATAAATAAATAAATAAATAGATAAATAAATAAATAAATAAATAAAGAAAGAAAGAAAGAAAGAAAATAATAGAACAGCAGATAACTTTTAGTTTCGGAGAAATAGTTGTTGCATGATTCTAGTCATCTTGAATTTGACAGTATATTAAATTTAATTTCGTTTTCCGGAAAAAAAAAAAATAGGCACAAGATAATAAATACATAGAGATTATGAAAAAAAAAAAAAAAATTATTAAAAATAGGGAGTAAAAAAAAATTACAAGGGAATAATCCCTCTATTTATATAAATATACAATTTTAAAAATACAACATCCTAAGATTCTCTGTTAATTTATAATCCATATGGTCAATTAAAAAAAAAAAAAAGGCGCAAAAGAAAATGTTTCGTTGTGAGTTATTAATAGTCCATAGTGTGAGGTGAATGAATGTACACCAGGAATTTTGGTAGGGAAAGAAAAAAAAATTATTTTTTTTAAAAAAAAAAAAAAACAGGAAAGAAATTAAAAATAGAGAAATTTAGAAACTAAAAACTAAAAATTAAAAATTAAAAATTAAAAATTAAAAATTAAAAAACAGGTAAGGTTTGAAATGTTCAATTTGGTTTAATCAGGAGAAAAGAAAAAAAAAATTGCGTGTGATGACTGTGATGACTGTGATGACTGTGATGACTTAGGTGATGACCTAGGTGATGATAAAATGAAGTCACTTAGGTCTTTTTCTTCAAGAAAATTGAGTGAGTTCTTTAACATTAGTATTTTGGAATATCACTGTTACAAGCAGGTGATTATCAAAAAAGTAATGAATTGATCTAAAATACAAATAAATTTTTCTCAAAGAGTAAAAAAAAAAACACATAAACACATATATTTCTCAATTGCTAATGAGGATTGAGAACGATACTGAAATAGAAAGTGGGCATTTTTAAACTGAGTCGAGACAGTATTGTCTTTAAACATCGTACTATTTTTAACATTATAATTATGTACTTCCTAAAAAAAAAACATTCAATGGCCAAATAAATAGATATGATTATATATTAAAAAAAAAGCAAGTTAAAGAAATAGGGATTTTTTCAAACCATGGAAGCACGACTTAAAATGGGAACATGTTAAGCGTAATAGATTTTCAGTTAATGATCATTACATTTAAAAAAAAAAAAAAAATTTAAATGATTACTTGTAATCAAGTACCTCTGAAAAAATTAGGAAAGTCATGAAAAAAAAAAATGAAACGACCTAGTTTTCACATTGCATAGATGTATGATTTGAATTATAAATTGAAATAAAATATATGGATAGAAATATCAAAATATCAAAATAATAAAACCACAAAAATGCCCTAAAGTAATTGTTTTAATAAGAAGAAATAATCTAAAAAAAAGTCTTCCCGATTCTTTTTTATTTTTTTTTCTATAAAATTTCAGAGGTATATACCGATATATCGAAATTTATAGAACTAAAGTCGGAGTTGATTATGTAATATTCACAACGATGCTATGATCACTGTTGGACAGTGTAAATTACGTAATATATTGAGGGGAGTTTCTTATCATAGTGATGTAGTAAAAATTCATTACGTAATACTATGGGATGAGGGAAAGGGTTTTTTTTTTTAAAATTTTAAATTGCCATTTATGGAAAAAATGTAACTACACTAATAATATATTCAAACAATCATCATCATCATTGAGATTAAAACCTTTAAAATGAAGACTTATTTATTCTATGTACTTAATAACAGATTCTTTTTTTTTTTCATTAAACTCAACAATTTTTTTATGCTTAATACAATTATTTTTTTTTAAATAAAAATTGCACCTTATAAACAGAGTCATTTATTTTTTTCTATAAATCCTAGCTAAACAGTTCTTTAAGACAAGTATATATAATAATGACTTGTTTTTGGATTCAAAATTAATTCTGGTTTCTCATGTTGCATTTTCGTCGATTGTTTCTTATTCTACTAGCAATACTGTCTTCAACTTTTATTAAAATATTTTCTTTATTATCACTATTCTGATGAATCACATCCACAGATAATTTTGACTCATTTGAAGTAGCTAATAAATCTAATTCTTTTAAAGTAGCTGATGATTCCAATTCGTTTGAAGTACCAGATAATTCTAATTTGTTTAAAGTTGCAGATAATTCTAACTCATTTAAAGTAACAGATAAGCTTAAATTTTTGGTATAATTTGGTTCAATTTTGATTTGAGGAGAAGTAGAAGAGAAATTCTTTTTAAATTTTTTGTTGCTAAACTTGACTTTATTCTTTTCATTAATTGGGGCAATGATTGATTTTTGAGATGGAGAATTAATCAAAAATTCATCAGGAACACAATTTGATGATCCAGGAGTTGTAGATAAGGAAGAAGAAAAGTTTTCAAAATCGTCGGGTAAATAGGATGGATTTATTGGTTTGGAAACACTAAAACAAAATTCACCATTAGAATTACTATTAGAATTACCATTAGAATTACCATTAGAATTGTTATTAGAATTATTGAATACAGGAGGCTCCATTTTAATGTTAATAAATTTTTTAACTTCAGTTCCAAATTCTGGACTTGGCAACGAATAGGAATATGGAGATTCTTGAGAAAACTCATTGTGATAGATAGTCAGTGAAGAATTTGTTGGTGTATTAGACACAGGAGAAATCAAAGAATTATTTAAAACCACAAAATTTTTATTTTTATTTTTCTTTTTACATTGGCATAAGCATTTGCATCCAGAGTTCAAATTTGGCAAAATAAAATGATGATTAGGTGACATTGAAAGTAAAATAGAAACAGGTGAAGAATTCATGGAAACATTTTCAACCTTACAGGCTATTGTATTGTCGACGAAATTGGAATTGAGAGGATCAAGAAACAAATTGGAATCATCAAGAGTTTCATTTAAGTCATCATAGATATCAACAAAAGATAGGCTAACAAAAATAATTGCAGCATCCCAGATATTGCAAATAAAATCAAAGAGAGAAACCATATTTCTTGAATTATTTTAACTGGAAAAACAAATCTTATTTTTTTTTCAGCGATACTTTTGGAAGTATAACAAATTATAATGCAAATAATTATTTCAAAAAAATGAAAAAAAAAAAAAATATCCAAACCAGACTAGTTTTTATGAAAAAAAAATGATTGCTCTAGGTTCAGAGCCGTTTAACAGGTATATAGTAATATTACATCGTTAAGAATAATTAATTTTTATTAAACAAAAAATTAAGGAAATTATTTCCTTTTTTGAAACAGCAATTTATTAAATAATGTTGAATTAAAATAACCATTAATGGTTATTTATTGTTATTTTAAATTTAAATCAACTTACTGTTAAACTTTAAATTTTCACTAACATATCAAATTAATCAATGACAATTAGAAATTTTAACTTGTGATTTTTCTTATCAGGTAATTAAACAAGAATGATTACAAGATTAAAATACACGTTTTCAATAAACACAATTGTTGTTAGAACCTAAATTTCTCTGAATATGGAAATAAAAAAAAAAGTCTATAGATAAAATTACATTTAAAATAATTTTTGCTTAGTAGATACATAGCTTAGTATACATTTATTTTTTTTTATTCAATTTTCCCAATTAATGTGGGGGCAATTCTCCGCTTTTTTTTCTTTTTAGAGTCATCTGTACTCGATCCTTGTCCGGGACGCTTCAGTATAACGCTTGGGTTGCTATTTGAGCTAGTAGTTCCCGCTTCAGCTTTATTAGGAGAAGTAGAATGCTGAGTTGGTAAAGTTGATGAAGAAGAGACAGGAGATGGAACACTTGTAGTGGCCAACTGAGCTTGCCCTAATGGAACAGGTGTGTGTGGGGGTGTATTATAACCAACACCTGTTCCATGACCAACTATCGATGGCATAGGAGACACAACAGGAACTGGTCCTGCGTTCGATGAACCAGTAGCACTAGTAGCTGATTGAATATGAGATGGAGGCCCGAGAGAACTTGAAGGAGGTACCAATGGTCCTCCGAAAAAGAATCCGCTGCTAGGTGTGTTTCCAGAAGTTCCACCCAAAGATCCACCAAATGCTGCAGGACTACTTGCTCTGCTGCTTGCTCGGCTACTGTTTGTAGTAGTGGTTGTAGATTGAGGAGATCCTGCAGCCGCGGCGACCTGCGCTGCGGCAGCAGCTACTAGTGCAGTAGAAGGAAGCGGCGGGCGAGGATCCGAAGTACGCTTGCGAGGAGAATGAATGGGCAATTGGAAAAGCGAGGGGTTTGGTGGATGATGATGACTAAGGGTATGACCATGAGGATAAGTAGAATGTGAAGTGTTTGAGGAAGAAGATGGCTGTCCACTTAACTTGAACTGATGATAATTACTGGAAGAAAAGGCTGGTGGTGCGGGGATGGGATCAGTATAACGCTCGCCAAGCTCACCATTTTCAAAAATAATGACGGAGCAAAACCCATCCGTAGAAGTTACGAGAAGAATGTTTCCGTCTGGAGACCAGGTCAAATCGGTGAATGCAGAGTAGTTGAGGTTGGATACAACGCATAAAGGCTGTCGCTGTTCTGTATCGTAAACAATCACAGTGTCTTGAGTAATAACAGCATAGACCATGCGATACTTTAGCGAAAATACGGGTGCTGAAAGCTGCTGAGATTGCTGTATTGGTGGTGGCGTGGCCGATGGCGGTTCTGGGGTAGACCTCGGGTTACGGATTTTGGAGTTTGGAGAATTGAGTGGGTGCGGACTAATGTATGATGGCACAGGGGAAGGTGCAGCCGAGGGGACAGTTGAATCTGTGTCTTCAAGAGATTTATTGTCAAAAGTCATAGTAACAACGGGTTTTGCAACGGCTCTAGGAGTATTTCGCAGTTTGTAAAACACCGGCGAGCATCCTACTGCTAATGATGGTTTTTTCAAACCAGGAAGATGTGCTACTGGAGGTCGATTAAGGCCCGCACGAGTGTAGATGTAAACAGTGTTAGTAACATCTTCTCCTGAAGAAGAACCAGACCCCAAGGGGTTGTTTGTTAGTGGAGCAGGCGCTGGAACCGTTGGTGTCCCCAATCGGTCAAATGCATCATGAGCTGCATATTTAAACATTCCTGAAGGAGTGAGGAGTAAACTACCATCTGGGGAAAATGTAAGACGGCGAAAAAAGGATACAAGGGTTTCACTGTGATAAAGATAAGACGATCGCGAGAGCATCATTGACATTGCAACGCTCGGGGACCCAATGGATCGTACTGCTGGAAGTGGAAGGAATGACGGTGAAGGAGACGATGGCCGACTAGACGATGCAGTGCTGATAGGTGATTGTGGGTGGTTTGATGTTGATGAAGAAGGTGGTGGCGGCGGTGGCGGCGGCAGCAATGGCGCGGAATTTGAGCTAGTTGGAATGGGGGTTCCAGTGTTATTATTGTTGCTGCTACTGCTACTGCTACTGTTGCTGCTACTGTTGCTGTTGTTGCTGCTATTACTACTATTTGCATTGCTGTTATTGTTGCTGTCACTACCTAAGTTGCTTGAAAAGCCAAAGTTTGTTAAGGTTGAGGATACAGTGGCTGTTGTGGCGCTAGGTGTAGAAGTGGCCGAGGAGGAAGAACCAAAAGAAGATTTGCGAGAATGACTTGATTTTGGCGCTGGTGGGTTCATAGCTGAAGTTTTACTAGAAGTCAAGGAGGAAACAACAGACCCAGGTCCTATAGATGTATCTGAATGATAACTTTCTGGAGAAGCTACAGAAGAAGGACCTGTCAGTTCACTGAGAGATGTTGGCGTTGGAGGTGCTAATGAATGAGGAGCTGATGACGCCGAAAGATGAGGAGAAGGAGAAGCTGATGCTCGGAATTTAGACGCTGGAGGGTGCAAAGCCGAATCTTGTAAGGGTATGCTATTATTATTGTTGGTATTAGGTGCTGTCAATATTCGAACTGGGAGATCTGCTCGAGCAATTTTATGATGAGGAGCAGATATTGAAGAACCTGAAACACTCAAACTTGAGTTAGAACTGTTTGCTGACGCTGTTGCTGTTGAAGCTGCCGTTGCTGCTGTTGCTGTCGCTGCCGCTGTTGCTACTGTTGCTGTTGTTGCTGCTGCTGCTCCTCCTCCAAGAATGTAGACACCATCTTTGGTCTTGAGAGAATAGATATGAACACTGCGGTCGGATGACTGAGTAGCAATATACTCATTATGAGGGTCCCAAGCAACACCTTGAACATAATGAGAATGCTCAGCCAACTCACGAACGCATTGACCTGTTGCAGCGCTATATACGCGTGCAACATTGTCCATAGAACCAGCTAGTATATAGGCCGAATCTGGCGACCATGCCAAGTCGTAAATCTCTGCAATGCTGGTTCTGCAAATGCGCAAAATACGCCAGGATTCTTTGTCTTCAGCTCCTGCAGTGTCTTCAGAAGCTCCAAAAGCAGGCTTGATAGAAGAAGCTGTTGTTGTACCAAATCCAGAAGCACTGGCTGAAACTTCTGGAGTCCATAAAATAATAGTGCCATCATCGCCAGCAGAAGCTAACAATGTACCCTTTGGGTCAAAACGTACAACATTTACAGCTTGAGTATGTTTGGCAAGAGTTGCAAGATAGGTTGGATGACTGGGATCTGCCAAGTTAACACGCCAAAGACGCACATTGTTATCGCCGCCAGCGGTCGCGAGCCTGCGCGACAATACGCCAACAGGGGAGACTCCAGGAGGCAGTGGCTGGAAATGAGCCGAATAAATGGGCTGGCTGTCCTGATGCCAGTGAATGGTCAAAGCCTTAGCCTTCATAAGTGTTATGTATTCTGGCTATTTATTAAGGAGACTTTCCGGATATTCTGGTAGTGGAAGAACTCTTGAATATAAAAGTGATGATGGTGGTGGTAGTGGTGGTGGAGATGATGAAGGTAATTACCTTTATAAAGGTAATGAAAATTGGTTGGTTGGCTGGTTGGTTGGCTGGTCGATGTTTGTTTTTGTTTTTGTTTTTTTTTAAATATTCTTTTATATTGAGTCTACGTTGCTGGGGAAATTTATTTTTTTAACGGTTAATTACTTTCAAATCTAACGGAACATCAATAACACCGGGTTCTTATCAAACATTGTCCTTTTCAATTTTTACAATAATCGTCATATATATAAATATATATAGTATTTTAACAAAACTTGATATCATCGAGAGCAATTCGATTTTATAATTTTGAGCTGACCAATGTCTCCATATAGAGTGTCAATGATGGGACCATTGGGAACTGCCTTCCACATTGACGCCGGCGCCTGCACCGGAAATTGAATGCTGCCCGGTCGTTTGTTCTTGGCCACTGAAGCCACCGGTATATAAAGTTCGTTCACAGGCCCTGTTTCAAGATTAACAACTCCGGTACCTACGCCTGTATCAGTGTATGATTGTACAGAAGCAAGGGGTTGCTTGCGTTGAGATTGCTCCGGCGTCAGCAAGGGCACAACCTTAAGAAAATATACTCCTTTAAATCCACCTGCTGCTATAATATTCCATTTGACTGCATCGCCATAGAATGCAAGATTGGTATAAAGCTCCTTGCCAACACCATATAAACTGTCAGTTTGTTTTCTTTGCTGCTGCTGTTGGTGCTGCTGCGGTGTCTTTTTATCTGGGCATTGAACAACTACACAATCGCACATATACCGAATTTTCTTGCGAATGTCATTGCTGTGAGCAGAAGTGGATCCTCCAGTTGTTGTAATTTGCAGGCCACCTTCAGACTCACTAGATGCAATAACGCTCAGGTTTCCAAACTGGTTTAGCAGTTTGGCTCTGCTTTCAGGCATTATCACATATCCAGAATATTGATGCTCATGAACCAGCTGTAATATAGCGTAATTTTTGCTGGGAGCACTAGCTATCCTTGACGCTTCATTATGAGCTTCGATAACTTGGCGCATCAAATTGACTTCTGTTCTTGGGTCCAACCATTTCTGTTCAAAATGTTAGTTAAATTATTAGCAGAGGATATGGGTTAAGGATAAGTGTAGGGATAATGATAATGATAAGGATAAGGATAATGATAAGGCTTACTACTACGACTGCTACTCACCTTGATTGGGACCACTTCAACCACTCGCATCTCTAGATTTGTTCCATTTGCCTGGTTCCATTTTCGTAAAAAATCTCGAAATATACTAACATGGTGAGCTCGGTCTTCGTAAACGTAAACGGCCTTGCACCTACTGCGGTAGTATTCAAGTAAAGAGTTTAGACATGCTAGTTTAAATTGAATTGTGTCTTTAAACTCGTCTGTGCGAAGTGATACCAAGTCAAATTTTAAACCTTTAGCTGTAAACATACACTGCAAAACATTTCCAAACCGCTCCTTGTTGCGGCCTGTTAATAAAACTCCCAGAGCGCGTGGATCATGCATAGTTTCGCGAACCAAATCAACTACTTCTTCGTTCCACCATCCAGCCCAGGCGCGCCTTTCTTCTACAGCCATTCCGGCACCGATACCCTGTAAAAATACTGGATTGGTCCACCACGAACCGTGAGTAAAGTTTTGTGAAGATTGAACAAAGTTTCGTGTGCTTTGTGTCCATAATCGCGGGTTTGGTTCCGGTGTATAAAAAAGTGTATTGTCAAAGTCATATATATGTAAGTATTCAATTTGACACTCTGCAGAATCCGGCTGTGGAAGTGGCCGAGAAGCAGGATCCAAGTTCCATGAATTTATAGGCTTCATGGAAGAATGGAATGAATTTGGGTTTGTAAAGTCGTACATCTAATCGAATCGTCGACCAGAAGCTTTTTTTAGTTAATAATTTTCACCACTTAGTGAATCAACTTGGCGATGAGGTCAGCGGAGGGCTTTAAGACGTTAACAAATTAGTAAAAGTTGTAACAAAAATAAAAATAAAAATAAATTGTAATGTCACACATTTACACATGTCTGTAACAATAAATATTTTTATTATGTAATCTTTTTTTACACAGCATTGTTGTAATATCCCCTGGAAAAACCTCCAAGTAAAAACCTCTCCTCCTCCCCCTTTTATTTTATTTTATTTTATTTTTTACCACGTGACTGCAGCCCCTTTTCTTTCCCAATTTCACAAACCTCCTTTTTCTTCCTTCTTGAAACCTGGCAGAAACAAGGAAAACAAATATTTCCCATAGCTTTCCAAGGTCTCCAAGAGAATAGCCACCTCACTATCCTTCCCCGATGTACCAGCAGGCAAGCAATAACTCGGGCTTTTTTTACCAGCAGCAGCAGCAGCAGCAGCAGCAGCAGCAGCAACAGCAGCAACAACAGCAACAACAGCAACAGCAACAGCAACAGCAGCAACAGCAGCAGCAGCCAGCTGGTTACCCGAAGCAGCCTTTCCCAGTTCATTTTCAACAACAACAACTTCAATCAATGCCGGTTGGCTCTCAAGTCACTGGTCAAATGAGTAGAACTACTGCAGCCCCTCCTCCATTTTTGCAGGTACCATCTCCTAGCCAGACTGCCTTTTTGACCAACCAGCGCATTGCTCAAGGTTACACTCAACCCATGTACTACACACCTCAACAGCTCCATGAGCAACAAATGCTAATCCAACAACAGCAACAACAACAACAACAACAACAACAACAACAACAACAACAGCAGCAGCAGCAGCAGCAGCAACAACAACAACAGCACTATCAATATCAATATCAGCAACAACAACACCAGCAACAACAACAGCTTATAAAACAGCAGCAACAAGCTCAGGCTCAAGCTCAAGCTCAAGCTCAAGCACAGGCTCAAGCACAGGCCCAAGCACAGGCCCAAGCACAGGCTCAAGCACAGGCTCAAGCTCAGGCTCAAGCACAGGCTCAAGCACAAGCTCAAGCACAAGCTCAGGCTCAAGCTCAGGCTCAGGCTCAAGCTCAGGCTCAGGCTCAGGCCCAGGCTCAAGCCCAAGCTCTTGCTGTTCAACAGCAGCAGCAACAACAGCAAATTGACAGTGATTATGTTGTCATGGAAAGACACCCTGAACAATTTTCACGCGCCACACAGGAAAAGGCAAATGCTGTTAAAGCGAAAATTGAACATTTTTTCCAGATGAACGTGGCTCATGCTGTTGAGCGAAACCAGCGTCGTGTCATGACAGAGCAAAGTTTGGCTAAGGAGCGCAGCTCTGATGAACGCAAAAATAGAACCCTTGCATCTCTCGGAAAGAAAGAGTCTAACTTTTTACGCCTGCGTCGTACCAAGCTCTCCCTTGAGGACTTTATCACTGTCAAGGTCATTGGTAAGGGTGCTTTTGGTGAAGTCCGACTTGTACAGAAGCGTGACACGGGCAAAATTTACGCCATGAAGACACTTCTCAAATCAGAAATGTACCAAAAAGACCAGCTTGCTCACGTCAAGGCTGAACGTGATGTTTTGGCAGGTGCTGATTCTCCCTGGGTTGTCGCACTTTATTATTCGTTTCAAGATGCTCAGTATCTCTACCTCATTATGGAGTTTTTGCCTGGTGGTGATCTCATGACTATGCTCATTAAATATGACGTTTTTTCTGAAGACATTACTCGTTTTTACATTGCCGAATGTGTTCTGGCTATTGAAGCTATCCATAAACTTGGTTTTATCCATCGTGATATCAAACCGGACAATATTCTTATTGATAAGACTGGCCATATCAAACTTTCTGATTTCGGTCTTTCCACAGGTCTTCAAAAGCAGCATGACAGTAACTACTACAGAAAGCTTCTCGACAAGAATGGAACCTCAAATGGGTCTTCTCGCAACAGTATGATGGTTGATCCCATCCACCTGACAATTACTAACCGCCAACAAATTGCTACTTGGCGCAAGTCCCGTCGTCTTATGGCGTATTCTACCGTTGGTACACCTGATTACATTGCCCCTGAAATTTTCATTCATCAAGGTTATTCTCAGGAGTGTGATTGGTGGTCTCTCGGTGCAATTATGTTTGAGTGTCTTGTTGGCTGGCCACCATTTTGCTCTGAAACTCCTCAGGAAACTTATCAAAAGATTCTCAATTGGCAAGAGTCACTTGTCTTCCCAGACGACATTCATTTGTCTTATGAGTCTGAAGACCTGATTAAACAGTTTTTAACTTCTGCGGATCGCCGCATTGGTCGTACTCGTGGTGCTGCTGAAATTAAAGAACACCCCTTTTTCCGTGGCGTTGATTGGGACTCTATTCGTCAATTTAATGCACCCTTTGTTCCTAAGCTTTCTTCAATCACTGATACGTCTTACTTTGCCAACGAAGAACTTGACCAAATTCCTGACGGCCCGCCACCTCGTGATGATGGCGGCGCAGGTAATGCCCAAGGAGGTGATCAGACTGATCGTGTTGATCTTCCATTTATCGGCTACACGTATTCGCGCTTCGACTACCTCACACGCAAAAATGCTCTGTGATGAAACTATCTTATTTTTTTTATATCTGTAAAAATTTTAGTCTTTCCTTTGTTTATATCTATTGTATTGCCTTTTTTTTTTCCTTTTTTTTTTTTCCTTTTAACTTTACACAATGATTTTATCAAACACAGGGAGTTTTGATGTGATTGTACCTGCCACAAGCCGATGTTCCACCGCTGCCACGACTTCATTGGCAATCCGCTCTTGTACTTGTTTCACGTTCAACCCACTTACATCAATTTCTATCCATGGCGATACAGTTTTATCATAATTAGATTCATGACTTGGTTTAATCACTGAAGAATAAGTTTCACGAACGCGTGCCTGAATTTCTCGCTTCTCGTACCGTTCCTCGCCATACCCTCCGCGCCGTGAAGCCTCTTCTGGATCCAAAGTCAAAAAAATCACCATATCAGGGACAGGAAGTCCAGAATCTGGTGCCCATAGCCATGGCTCGATATCTTTTGATTCATTCTCTTGCGAGTATACTCTAGACGCTGCGTAACTGTATGCAATCCCTGAGTACACGTACCGATCTAGAACCAAATGCTCCCCTGCTGCTATTCGCGAACGCAATGAAGGTTCGGCTTCCCATCGGTTTGCTGAAAAAAGATTATGGGCTGCACGCAATCCAGCAATGCTGTTTCCAGATGCTGTAGGCGAAGCTAAATAGGTATTAATAACACTGCCAATGGCCGTAGTGCGGTCTGGGAAGCGGGCCACAGAGGCTTTAAAATTCTCAGTAGTGTGAGCGGAAAGAAGAGAGGGAAGTGATTCTGCTAGAATCTGTGCCTGAGTAGATTTCCCTGATCTGTCAATGCCTTCGACCAAGATCAAGAGTCCTCGTGAAAGTGTTTCAGTATTTGAAGTCATCATTTTAAACAGGGTTTATTAGGTTGGTGAGTTTGGTTATCGTAGTTCAGTAATCAAAGAATGTTGTTTACTGCAGCATGGTAAACAATTACTAAATAAATTACTAATTATGTGCAAAAACAAACAAACAAATATCCAATCTCGAGTAATTGAAAAAAAGTTACAGTATATATAGAAATTAATCTAAATGAAATAACAAAAGTATTTTAGCAATTAATAAAAATTGACTTTGAAAAAAATGATAACTCTCTCTATTATTGTTGATCTTGTTTACATGTTTCTCTATCACAATAAACTTTGTATTAATATTTATACTCATATATATACCTCTTAATGATCGAATATTATATTTTTTTGTTTTGTTTTAAACTACTCTTCTCTTCCAAATAATCTTCTTTTTTTAATTACTAATAACTATTTAGTTATTTTATTTTGACAATTTCTTCTTCAACTTGAGGTTTCCTTTTTTATTAATTTTAAAACTACATAAAAATACAAAATCAAACTGTATAACGACCGCGGGTCTCTGTATTTTTGGCCTGTTCTATACCGGATACCAACAGATCCACTAATGCTTTATGAGCATTGGACACCGATACATCTGACTGACCTTCAATTAAAATATACAGCTTGGGTTCCTCTCCTTCGGCTGGAGACTTACCCGCAGGATAAAATATTCCCTTTGTGGTAATTGAAGTCGACGTTTCTTCAATAATTTTGCAAATGTTTGCATTGTTTGTGACAGCCCAGCGTGCTTTCTGCGGGAAATCATTAATTTCAAGAGTTGCGTGAAATTCACTAGTCTCAGGACCACGGTTATCTGGAGCAGCACCAACTTTGAGCACCTGTTGTTTTCGCATTTTTTCTTCAGTGCTCGCATGATGACCCTTGTTGACAATAACAGCTCCAATATTAAACCCGTGAGCCTGAGTAGTTGCTGCCGTCGTAACAGCAGCAACAGTTTCTGCCCTGCTTGTTTCGTTTTCCTCATCTCCTTCATCCTCACCAAACGCTTTGCGCTCGCGCTTCCGTGCAGTATCTCGAGCTTCATCAAGCTTCTCCAACCCCTTCCCTCGGAAACCAGAGCCAAATTTGGCTTCCCCAGCCTTAACCTTGGCCATAAAAACGTCAGCCATAGCTTGTAACTCTGTAGGGACTTCTGCGTTAGAAAGTTTGAGAGCCTTGACAATGTTGGCAGCTGCACGATCTTCTTCTGGGGTGACAAAAGTGACAGCTGTGCCAGTATTTCCTGCACGTCCCGTTCGACCAACACGATGAACATAATCCTCCATATGGTTTGGGGCATCATAATTAACAACTAGCCTTAGTTGCTTTACATCAAGACCTCGTGCTGCTACAGAAGTAGCAATAAGAAGATTGACAACTCCCTTGCGAAAATCACTTAATGCCGAGTCGCGATCAATCTGCTCTTTGCCGCCATGAATGGACAAACTTGGATATCCACGAATTAATAAATCTTTAAGTAACGCATCAGCGGCTTCTTGTCTGTCAACAAAAATCAAAGCACGAGCATCTTGAGAACTATCGCTGTAAAAATCACCCAATATTTCCAGTAATCTCACAAATTTCGTGCTCTCTGGTCGAACTTCGACAATCTGTTTGATCTCTGGGGCAACAACACTTCTTGCCCCTACAATAATTTCAATTGCCTTGGACAAAGTTTTCCTTGCTAGTATTTCCATTTGGCGAGGAAAAGTTGCACTAAAAAGAACAGTTTGGCGATCTGGTCGAATGTTGTTTATGATTTTCATAATTTGTGGTTCAAATCCCATATCAAACATACGATCAGCTTCGTCCAAAACAAGATATGTTACTCTTTGAAGATTAGTAACACGGCCTGAATTTGCAGCGAGTAAATCAATCATACGACCTGGAGTGCAAACAATGATCTCTGCGCCTCGTTTTAAGTCAGCAATTTGATCTTTAATTGGAGATCCACCATAAGCGCAAACAGCACGAAGATTCAGTGCACGAAGAAAAGGTTTGCACTCGCGAAAAATCTGAACTGCAAGCTCTCGTGTGGGAGTCATTACCAGAGCCATTGGACCTTCATGCTTTGCAAGGGGACGTTGATCTTTAATATGACGAAAAAGAGGCAATAAAAATGCCATTGTTTTACCACTTCCGGTTTTAGCAACGCCAATAACATCGCGACCAGACATAATAGCGGGCAATGATTGAGCTTGAATTGATGTAGGTTTTTCAAAACCAAGGTTGTTTATCACTTCCATCACTGGAACTGGGAGTCCGAATTGAGACCACTTAAAAACTGGAGCAGGGCATTTAGATCCACGAACTTTGATTCCGTCTAGTTCCAAGCGCATCATGTCAACTTCTTCTGATGAAAGAGAAGAAATTTCTGGTAATTCAAAATAGAATTGTTTCCGGAATGGTTCATAATTAATTTTAGAATGATCAACTGTGGGTATATCTTTTCTCTTTTTCTTTTCTAGTTGAGCCAAAATGTCTTCTGGATTTACCATTTCTTCGTCAGCATCACCTGTAGCCGGGTCTCCATCATCGTTGAGTTCATCATCCATTACAGATGTTGGAAGTGAAGAGACGGATGTTTTATCTTCTTGTATTGTGCTCATAAAAGCGTCTAATGGATCAACGTCATCATCTTCGTCCTTTATAGATTTGGGTGGGGCTTCTTTTGGCTTGTCGAAATCTATTTTTGGTTTCATGACAGGTTTTGATATTTTGTTTACTAGAAAGTTAGAATATGTATATGATTGAGTGTTAGAAATAATAAACTTACGTGATAACACATTAATTTTTCGTTTTTCAAAAACATTAGAAGAGTCAGAATCGTTAAACATTTTTGATATGCCTTGTTTCTTTATACTTTCCTTAGACGAAGAAGAAGAAGAAGAAGTTTGGGGACCAGGTGAATTAAAAGAAGAGTTAGGAACAGAAGAGACGGCAGAGGGAGTTTCCAATGTGTTTTCAGGTGTACTTTCCTTTAACTTTTGTTCTTTTGCCTTTTGGGCCTTCCATTGAGCCAAACGCTCCATTCTTTGACGTTTTTTTTCTTCGGCAACAGCTAGTTTTTGAGTAGAAGAGTCTGGAGTAGATCCACCGCTAGCAACTGATGGCGAAGTTGCGGGTGGCGTGGAAGAAACTGGTATAGAATTAGATGAAGGAGTCGGGGGTATTGAAGGAAGAGAAGAAGGAGGAGCTGGTGAGTTAGTAACCGGAAGAAGGACCGAGTTAGGAGGGCTTTTTGAGCGTGATATCCGAGATGAGTTAGCATAATCTCGGGGATGTTCTTTATTCCGTTCCCGTTCTCGCTCCCGATCTCGTCCTCGATCTCGGTCACTGTCACGGTCACGATCACGATCACGGCCTCTATCACGGTCTCTGTAGTAATCCCGGTCATAATCCCGGTCTCTATAGTAATCTCTGTCGTTTGAGTACCTATCATAGCGTGAGGGTCTTTCTCGATCACGGTCGTAGTCTCTATCACGTTCTCTTTCACGGTCCCTATAATTTCGAGAAGAATAAGCATCCCTAGACAAACGGCCATAATCCCTAGAAGATCTTCCGGGTGATCTTGATCTGGCCATTTTGTTAATAATATGTCTGTTGTTTAATTGTCGCTGGTTGTTGTTGTTAATGAGGTTCGTGCTGGTAGGTGGTAGTGGATTAAAAGATTGATTGATGTTGGCTGTAAAAGTTTTAGAGGCCGCTACAAATACCTAAAAAGTCATGTGATACAAATGTTATTAATGAGTTATGTAATAAATCAGCCGCATTATCACATGACTAACATTAAAAGCGGAAATGTGCGGCTTTTTGACGTTTCAGGGACCTTTTTTTATCTGCGCGTCGCGCATGCCTTACGGCCAATAACAATGTTTGTTTACTTTACCAGACAGAAACAAATTCCCCTTTAAGTCCCACTGTAAACAAACAATTTTTTTTTTTTTAGAAAAAAAAAATTCCATTTGGTTCCTTTTCCTCCTAATTTTTTTTATTTCTTTCAAATCAATATACAGCAAACTACAAATGGACCCGAACCATTCTCCATATCGGGCACCTTTGGCCACTTCTCGAAACTCGGCCTACGTTCCAAAATCTCCTACACGCAAACCAATTCACGCGCGCTCATCGTCGCTTGAAAAAGAGAACCTTTATGACGCGTCATCGACATCACCAACAACAAAACCAGTAGCACGCCAGCTTCCTCAGGTTCCACCGCCACCGCCACCAAACGACAACAACATTTTGCATGCACCTTCATATACATCATATCAGTATGACTATGATGATAGTGCAAACTTTTCCTTTTCCTCACAAGTCACTCCAACTTCTTCGCCGCGTAAGGGAGGTGCAGGAATGTTTGGTTCATCATTCAGTAACACCTCGCCTAGTCGCCTGTCACCTAGCCGTCTTTCACCATCACGCAGCGTTGCCCAACTTGTTGAGGGTGAAGATTTGACGCTTTTGCGTAAGTCAGCAAATCCACATTTGCGTAATTTAGCTTATAGTGCATCCAAAGATTCGCTATTACATCTTCCTGGCGTTACCGAAGATCAGGAAGATGTGACTGGTATGATGGGTCGGCTGAGGCTGCAAAAAACAGAAGATCCAGTGTCTCATGTTGCGAGCCGCAATTGGATGGATAATCAACGTAAATATATTCAAGCCTATGAATATCTCTGTCATATTGGTGAAGCCAAGGAGTGGATTGAAGCATGTATTGACGACGAAATTCCATCAATCATCAAGTTAGAGGAATCTCTTCGTGATGGTGTCATTTTAGCAAGGCTCACGCGCCAGTTCGCACCACACCTTGTACGCCGAATTTTTGAAAACCCAAAGCTACAATACCGCCACACAGATAATATTAATTGTTTTTTCAATTTTCTAGACGAAATTGGAATGCCGGATGTAAGTTGTTTTCTCTATTTTTTTTTTTTTTTTTGGCTTTTGATTAGTCTAACAATTTTAGCTTTTCACATTTGAACTTACCGATCTTTATGATAAAAAAAACATTCCCAAAGTCATTTACTGTGTTCATGCATTAGGATACCTGTTATCAAATGAAGGCCTTGCACCACCAATAGGGAACCTGGTTGGTAAGCTCGAGTTTACCGAAGAAGAAATCAAAGACACTAGTAAAGGACTGGTTGCTTCTGGTCTTAAACTCCCTAACTTCAGCTCCGTTGGTGCTCATTTTGAAGCTGAACCTGAACCTGAACCTGAAATGAGTGAGGAAGAGCAAATTCTTTACGAACTTACACAATGCGAATCCGATATTGCTGAACTCCAAGCAATCAGTCGCGGTGCTCTACTACGCTTAAGCATTTATACTGATAAATATATTTTATCACACTCTGTTGCTCAACTCACTAAACTTCAGGCTATTGCAAGAGGTATTGCTTTACGCAAAAAGTTTCAAGCACGCGCTCGTACTGTAGACAACGCTGGGAAATCACTAGTCCCATTGCAAGCCATTGTTAGAGGAAATCAATTAAGATCCGACCTTGTTCAATTCCGCAAAGCCCTTGCCAGACAAGAACCTTCTATCATTAAACTTCAATCGGCCATACGAGCAGCTCCTGCCCGCAATTTCAGAACTACTGCAACAATAGACCTCAAAAAAAATACAGGAGCACCCATGATCAAACTCCAGTCCGCAATTCGTGGTAAACTGTTGCGTCGTAATGTCAGCCAGTTTCGCCGCGAAATGTTTTCAACTCCTGCTCTTGAGCCTATTGTTGGACTACAAGCTCTTGCTCGCGGTAAACTGGCACGCCATAATCGTGCCGAGCGTCAAATGGAGCTTAGATGGTGTGCCCAGGATATGTCATCTTTTCAGGCTAAGATTCGAGGTAAATTGGCGCGGTTGCAATTATCTCAGGAACTAAATAAAATTCACAACTCTGAACCGTGGGTATATGCTTTTCAAGCGTGTGTACGGGGTGCAATATTACGGCGTCGCTTTCATGCTCATTTTAACGAGGCATCTTCTCATAGAATTATTCAACTTGCAACTGTTTTGCAAACAGCTGGGCGTGCTCATCTGGTACGAAAAGCTATTGAAAACCGCAAGCTATCCTTGGTCCGGTTTCGCGGTGAGGTCATTGCACATCAATCAAACATTCGTGGTGCTTTGCTTCGACGCAGTGTTGCCAGTTTTTCACGCGACCTAGAGGCTGAACAATCCTCAGTCGCGTTTTTCCAAAGCGCTGCCCGTGCAATGCTTTTGCGCAAGAGTCTAAACAAATTTATGAATAAGCTTGATACTTTTGCGCCCGCCTTTACCATGCTGCAAGCTGCAATTCGTGCACGCGGTGTTCATTTTCAACATTGTGATTTATCTTTGCGTATCCATGACACGGCACCTGATTCAGTGGAGCTACAAACAATTATTCGTGGTAACGCGTCCAGAGCTAAATTTAATGCTATCAAAAGCACTCTTCAGAAAGAAACTCCTCAGATCATTGCCATCCAATCCATGTTTCGTGGTGGACTGCTGCGCCAGGATTTTGCCGATTTTATTCGCACATTAGATATACACTCACCCGCAATCGTACGGTTGCAATCAAAGTTCCGCGGTATCATGACAAGATTTAATCACGCCTTACTGCTCGACGAATTTGACTGCGCCGAAGATTCCATTGTCGCTATGCAATCATTATTGCGTGGAGTCAATGTTCGCAAAGCTCATGCAGAGCGTATCAAACATTTTCAGAAGAATCTTGACAAAATCATTAAGATTCAAAGTTTTGTGCGCGCCAAAAAACAAGGTGACTCTTACAAGTCTTTGCTTTCATCTGCCAACCCACCTTTGGCCACGGTTAAGAACTTTGTGCACCTGCTTAATGACTCTGATCTTGATTTTGAGCAAGAGGTGCAGCTAGAACAGTCGCGAAAGCAAGTCATGGACGAGATTCAACATAATGAGCAATTGGAGCAATTTATCACTCAACTTGATGTTAAAATTGCATTGTTACTGAAAAACAAAATCACAATTGATGAGGTTGTTCGTCACCGTAATCGTGGATACTCTGCTGCATTGTCTGTGACAACACCAGCAGATATGTTCGACCTAAAAGCTCTCAATAAATCATCACGGAAACGCCTGGAACTTTACCAGGGTCTGTTTTACATTTTGCAGACGCAACCGATTTACCTTGCTCGTGTGTTCCGCAAGCAGCAGAGCACCGTTGTTTCTGAAAAAGAAGCCAAGGAACTTGAAAGTATGACTGTGGCAATGTTTGGCGGTGTGTCTTCGCCTAAACCTCGTGAGGAGTATTTCTTGCTCAAATTGATTGCTCGCAGTATTAATGACGAGGTCACAGAAGCCCAAACAATTAAATCAGTGCAGCGCGGAAACTTTATGTGGTGGAAGTTGTTGGCTGCTTTGAACCGCGGCCCTCGTGAGCGTAAAACGCTGCGCCAATTGCTTTACGCATCTGTCACAGGTGTTGTTTCGCGTGCTGATGATGAACTAGACTTGGAAAGCGATCCTCTTGTTATTTATCGTAAGTCTATTTCTGAAGAAGAAATTCGCACAGGCCAGCTATCACAACGCAATCCCAATATTTCAGTTAATGAGGCCATCCATGATCCGGATACAAGAGCAGCGTATATTTCCAACATGCAAAAGCTGAGAGAATTGACGGGCGACTTTTTAAACACAGTGGCAGAAAATATTGACATGCTACCTTACCATATTCGTTATGCTGCTCGCCAGCTTTACGATGCATGCAAGTCTGCCTTCCCAGAAGAAGCAAAGGTCGAAGATCGCCTGTTGAGTCTAGTTGGTCATGTCGTGTTCAACCTTTATCTTAACCCTGCAATTGTGGCTGCTGATAATTACGGTATTATTAACGCAGCACTGACGCCCAATCAAACGCGCAATCTGACAGAAATCACAAAAATGCTGGTGCAGGTGTCATTGCTGAAACCATTTTCGAAAGAAGATGTGTACCTTCAGCCCCTCAATGATTTTGTCAAAGAATCGGCAGTTAAAATGCGTATTGTATTTAAGAAAGTTATTGCAGTTGAAGAACTTGCGCAGCATTTCCAGTACTCTGTGTACGACGACTTGACATCTCACGGCCGCCCAACGCTTTACCTCAAGACCTCAGATATTTTTGCGATTCACTCAATGGTATGTCGTGAACTTGACGATATGGCACCCGAAACAGATGACCCACTCCGTGCAGTGATTGCTGAGCTTGGTGCGCTGCCCAATGATGCAAGCGAAATCCTCAACATTGCCAAATTTACCGAAATCAAGTTGGAACTGAATCCCTCATATTGCCGGATTGCAGATCCCGATGCTGATGTCAATGCTTTGTTGGTAGCCACCAAGCGATGTCTCATCTATGTTTTACGAGTACAGTCTGGAAAGAACCTGGTGGATATTCTTGTGTCACCGGTCGAGGATGAGCATGAGGAGAAGTATAAAGCGCTGTTGAAGGAAGAAAATGAGGCTCGTGAGCGCAAGCGCCAAAAGAAGGAAAAGAATCCATATCTTCCACAGCAGGAGGAAGAAGAAGAGGAGCCACTACCTGATGTATATTCGAACGAGGCTGGGCTTGGTGATCTTGCAGCACTATCCTACCGCGAACTTAAACGGTTAACCCTTGAACGTGTGCTGGAACTTGAGTCATTTGGAAAGGTTGAGCGTTCTGATAACTATCAAGCCTTGCTTAACTCGATTGCGGTTGATATCAAATCGAAACGTGACCGAAGAGCAGTTCGAGCACGCGAAATGGAAGATGCCAGGCACACACTCGAGGCGCTTTCAGACAAGGAAAAGTACTTGCAGAAGAAGCTTGAAGCGTACAATGACTATATTGAGCAGGCGATGCTGACATTGCAAACTAAGAAGGGTTCAAAACGAAGGGCAGTTCTTCCATTTTCAAAACAGTACTTCCACATGCGCGACCTGCAAAAGTCTGGACGTGTACCAAAGTTTGGTTCTTACAAGTACTCTGCTGCAACGATGCTTGATCGTGGAATTCTTGTTGAGCTGCGTGGATACTCAGAGAAGCAGTATGATAAGCTGACACTGACATGGTCGTCTGATGATGTGGGTGTATTCAAGGTTGAAGCTGCATTTGGAGCTGTGGCATTGCCTGGAGCTGTTGCAGAGCTAACGTTGGATGAACTTCTGTCGCAACAGTACAATAACAGACAGTATCTGACGCTTTTTGACAATATGATGACGCTCAACACGAACCTTACATTGCATTTTATCTTTAAAAAGTTTTATGGTGAAGGTCAGTCTATTTTAAATTTTTAATTTTTGTATAATTTTTTGTTTATTAATTTGTTTATTTAATGTAAAAAAAGAAAAAAAAAATCTGAAAAACTAGTATAGATTGTAAATAAATCATATGCTTTTGATCTTGTCTCAGACTCTTTTAATTTGTTTTTAATTTTATTAATTCTTTTTATTTAATGCTATTTTTTTTTCAATGCTATAAAATATGATTTTTGATATTTTTTTCTTTACTCTTCATCAGATTCAGGGTCACCGTACTCCCAAACACCAACACGGTCTTGCTGTGCAGCACGCTGCAATTCACGGAGATGCTTGAGAGTAGGCTTCCACGCGTCCCAAGTTTCCCAACCAGTTAACTTGGACTTGACAAAAGCATAACCCTCGTCAATGAGCGCGCTGTTGACGGAATCATTGGGGCCCGTAGACTTGGCTGTGAAAAGAGTAGCACTGGCAGGGGTCACAGTACTAGGCGAATCAACATTGGCAACGACAGTTTGGCCCTCGACCATGTCGCGCAGCGCATCAACATATTCGGCTAAGTAGTTAGTAGGAGCAGAAGGTGGCAGCTTGATAAAAGAGAGGACGACAGTCTTTGCAAGTTCTGGGTGCAGAGCAGTGGAGAACTGTGCAGGCAAAGACTTCAGCTGAGACTGGTTGTACTTTGCTGTTTTGCCGGTATCAACATCATTGATAGTAAAGATACCCGAAGTTTTGTCAAAGACAATAACGCGGCCACGAGCATAAACTCCGCGCTTGGGGACAACCGTGACAGTCTCGCCTCGGCGGGGTCCGCGGGTGAGGTTTGAAGCCGCGGCATTACCCGCGCCATTGTGGTAAGACGCAAGGTCGGCCATGAGTTTAGTGTATGCAGCCTGTTTGTTAGAAAGACGATATGAAACCTCGCCGCTGGGGGCAACATTAGTCACCACAATATCGAAATAATTTTTGGCTGCAGTGGCCTTGTTGCCCTGGCCCGCGGCAGCCTTTGCAGCAGCCACGGCAGCAGCTTCTTCCTTGGCCTTTTCTTCTTCACCCTTGTAGTTCTTCCACATGCGGGTATGAGCAGCCTGGGCAGAAGCCTGAGCCTGATCAAGTTCAGTCTTAAAGCCGGAGGATTGAGCGGAAAAGTCGTGGACCTCGGCAAAGCCTTTCTCGACAAGATCAACAGAAACAGGCTTGTCAGATCCTTGAAGGAAAAGATTACCAATAAAGGCACCAGTTTTGTCAACATTGGAAACGGTGAACTGGACATCTCTTTGGTAAAACAAATCGGAAATATACTCAAGGGCCTCATCACCAAAAGCCTCATTAGGTTTGGGAACACGAACACCGGCGTGAACAAGAGTCAGGACGAGATTGTTGTGAGGAACAGCAATTCGAATACGACCAGCAGAAGAAATGTGTTCAACAACACCAGAGATCTTGGACTGACGCGACAACTGAGTGAGGTAGGTCTTTGCACGGGTTTGAGACTCGGAGGCATCAACAGTGCGAGTAGGGGCAGGAGGTTTAATAGAGTGAATACCCGTGTGGGCCTCTGTGGCCTTGTTTTCTGCAGCAAGCAGGTTGTCCCAATTGGGAGAGCGGTCATTGTCATCTTTGCGGTGGCGCGTGACAGTAGCGTAGCCACTCTCAATGATTGAAGTAGCAACGTCAGAACCATCGGGGGCAGTTAAAGTGACCAAAGCACGCTCATCAAATTGAGCAGATTCTGGGCGAATTGAGTCAACCTGGACCTTGACGTTCTTGCCAATATAGTTGCGACGAGCATATTCGCGGGCAATGGGGACGTAGAGGGAGTTATTGTTTGGATCAGATTTGCGGGGGGCACGGACCGAAGTAAGCTGGACAGTTTGTTCCTTACCGTTGGCAAGCTTAAGAACAAAAGTATCGGAAGAAACAACCTTGGCAACAGTGGCTTCAAAAGACTTTGACGATGAAGAAGAAGCAGATTTAAGAGTCGAGTGCTGGGCGAGATCTTTCCACATATTGAGGTGAGCATCCTTTGCGGTCTTTTCGGCGGCACGGAGTGGAGCCATTTTGGCAGGGCCAAGGAAGGAGCTCTGCCAGTCTGCGATTGAAGCAAGGCCGGTAGAAAGCAAAAAAGTTGCAATATTGCCGACAGGGTGGATGACTTCGGCAATTGGAAGTCCGTTAGAAGGGTTAGCAGCGAGGAAGGAAACCTTGACTGCACGCTGGAGAAGACGTGTTTCTGTGAAAGCCTTTGCAGCATCACCAAAAGGTTCACCCTGAGAACCTTCTGGGCCGCCCGAAGAACGTGGGCAACGAATTCCTGCAACGAGGGCATTTGTGAGGATATGGCTGTGTTTGTTAAGCATGACTCTGATTTGGACTCGGTCACCAGCAATGACACGTTCAATGATGGCAACGTGCTGGGCGCCATCACCATAGAGTTCTTCGGGGACAATTTGCAATATTTCGACAGTGTCATTTACGCTTTCTGGGTTCCAAAGACCAAGCTCAGCGTCCTTTGCGGCAGTCTCTGCCAGAAGATACTTGTCATAAATCTCTGAAAAGGGGATGCGAGATTGTGCGTCATCGCGAAGCTTAACATTGCCATCAGTAAGAGCCTTTTCAATCAATGAAGGGAAAACTGGAGCAGAGATGTCACCATAGTTGCGGGTATTGTTATTTGCTTGGTAATGGATGCGGTAGCGGACAGGTTTTCCGACAAGCAGAGTGCGGAGGTACTCTCTAGCCTGGAAGCCATAGGGCTCAGTTTGCAGGCGGGGGGCCGAGACATATGCAAGAGAAATCTGAGTGTCATTTTCAAAGATGACTGTGTCTCCTGAAAGAACAGACTTAACCTTTGATGAGTAAACTTGTGAGGACATTGAATGGGGGAAGGGGTGAAAGAATGGGAGGTGAGAATTGGGGGAATGGTGATGATGAATGTAAATAGAATGGTTGTGGTGATACTTTTTTTTTCCTGGTCTGGAGATATATATACAATATACAATTGTGTGGCGGTTTGTTTGGCGAGAAGGAATGGCTTTAGTGGCCATCTGGCATAAATCATGTCACGTGCAATATGTGAAATATTTACTTCCTGTTTCGTCATGCGGCTTGAAATTGTCACAACTTGTTACAAATTGTTACCACTTGTCACAACTTGTTACAAATTGTTACCACTTGTTACAACTTGTTTACAAGTTAGATGAGCAGGACCTGTTGCACCCATGTAACATGTGTGTAACATGTAGGCTCTACTGGTGTTGCAACTGCGCAAGCGGATAAGGCCGACAATGTGATGGAACACCATAATATTTTTTTAGGGTATGCAGCCGTGCGCTGCCAGCGGCTCAACCCGACGGCTGTAGTGGCTGTTCATTGGCTGGTTAAGGCTTATCGGTGTAGACCTAAAGGGACTGAATTATTTCAGAATATAATCAGAATAATAATATTTGGTAAAATATTGCTTTGTGAAAAATAATAAAAAAAAAAAAGAATAATTCCAAGGATAAGGCTTTAAATGAAAATAAAAAAAAAATTTCAAAGAAACAGAGATCTTTTATTGAAAAAAAAAAAAAAATTGCCCAGGATGTAAAAGTATTGCGTTCATATTGATGTTGATGTTGTAGCTTGTGTATCTGATTATTCTTCTATTTACTTTGCTCGGCATCATTAAAGGCCATCTTTCCCTGAACTCCTGAAGCTTTCAATTCTTCTCCCCCCATATGCCAGACCACGATGGGTCCCTCGTGTTTGTTTCTTGTTTAGCAATGGAAGAAAATGTTTGATTCTAAATAGGATTGTTGATAAAGGTGTGTGTTGCTTTAGTGTGAAAAAAAAAATTCCTTTAGTTACCAACTTAATACTCTAAACACCCGTGTAAATTTATTCTGGCTGGCTGGTCAACTGTCGGGTGTCTCCGCTATATTCATACATATATATATATATTAATACTCAGAATATAGTTACTTACTCTTTTACAGAAATAAAAAAGCAAAACTGAGAAATTCCGTTTTTGAAAAAGTTTTTATAATTTTTTTTTATTCTCTTCCGTTTTGTTTTGTAGCATTTCTTTTTCCATGCAGCAGTTGGCTTGCCCTCTCTCTCTTTGTTGTTAGTGTTCAATGTGGAACATTCCCAGTAGTATAAAAACCGCCCGGTTCCTCTTTTTTTTTTATCTTTTTCTTTATCTTTCTACTTTTATTAAATCCCTTTTTTTATAAATATAATTTTTTTATCTTCTGTTTTAGTCTAGTCCTTTTCACTAGTACTTTATCCTACTTTCTATTTCTTCTACTATCATCACACACACACATATAATATACACATATACATACTATTATGATTGACCGCAACTCTGTCCCAAAGGCTAAGCGTATTGCCCAAGTCGCCTGCTCCATCCTCTGGTGTCTTTTCGTAGCCGGCACCTCGTTTGGCTTTGCGGCTCTTAAGCCTGTGCTGGTGTCCGAAGGCGTGTATCGTGAACGCTGCACCCCAGACGAAGTTGAACACAATGTTCACATTTGCCGCAATCAGGAACTGGCCCTGAACATGATGTTCACCATTGCTGCCGTCGTTACAAACATCTCGGCCCTCGTGGTTGGCTCCGCTCTCGACATTTACGGACCCCGCTTCTGCGGTGTTCTCGGATCCTTCCTCGTTGCTGCAGCGTGTCTGGTGCTTCGTGGAGCTGCCTCCAACACCCTCTTTGACGGTTATGTTATTGGCTACGCTATGTTGGCTCTTGCCGGTCCCTTCACCTTCATCTCATCCTTCCATCTGTCAAATGCTTTCCCCCAGTCCTCTGGTCTCATTTTGGCCCTCCTCACTGGTGCCTTTGACTCCTCATCCGCTGTCTTCCTCTTTTACCGTCTGGCTTACCAGTCCTCTGGTGGTACCTTCTCTCTTTACAAGTTTTTCACACTTTTCTTAGCTGTTCCTATCTTCATCTTTGTCATTCAGGTAACTATCATGCCCAAGGAGTCTTATGCTTCACCCTCTAGTCCTACCCCAGAGAAGATTCGTCGCATGTCTTATGCCGCTCTTCCAGACTCTGTCATCCAGACTGAATCTTACCGCTCTCGTCACGCCTCCTTTGTCGACAGCACTGGTGCTGCTGGCCCCTCTTTCCTTGGCGACTCCGCCATTGATGATGTCGAAGAGCAAGAACCCACTGAACACAGTCCCCTTGTTCGTACCAACACTAACCTGTTGGTCCATTCCGAAACCATTGAGGAAGCCACCATTGCATCCAAGATTGATAACAACGAAGTTTCCCATGATAAGCCTGGTTCTATTGGAAAGCATGCTGGTGTTTGGGGTGTTCTTCACGGCCAATCTGCTGCCTCCCAGCTCAAAACTCCTTGGTTCTGGTTCATGGCTCTCTTCACCACTATCCAAATGCTTCGTATCAACTACTTTGTTGCTTCCGTTCTTTCCCAGTACACTTACCTCCTTGGTGGCTACGAAAAGGCTGTCCAACTTAACAAGTTCTTTGACGTTGCTTTGCCTCTCGGTGGTCTTATCTCCATCCCCTTCATTGGCCTTGCTCTCGACAATCTTTCCACCTTTGGCGTTCTTTCCGTTCTCCTTGGTGTCTCCACCACCTTTGGTGTTCTCGGCATGATCCCTAACTCGTTCCTTGCCGGTGCTCTTAACATTTCTCTTCTCGTCGTTTACAGACCCTTTTACTATACCTCCGTCTCAGACTATGCTGCTAAGGTCTTTGGCTTTGAAACCTTTGGTCGTATCTACGGTGTTATTATTTGCATTGCCGGCGTCCTCAACGTCCTCCAGGCCCAGCTTGATGCAACCACCCACAACGTCTTTGCTGGTAACCCAACTCCAGTAAACATCATGCTTGTCTCCATTACCATCGTTATTGGTATTTCCTTCCTTACCTACGTCAAGGTCCAGGTCAAGAGAATTCAACGCAAGAGTCTTGAACAAGAAGCTCAAGTTGCTCCTGTCTTGAATACTCCTTAAATTCTTTTTATGTTTTTTTATGTGTGTGTGTGTTTTTCTGTATAATTAGAATTGCTTTATATTAATTGTTTTCCTATTCTTCTTCTTCTTCTTCATCTTCATCTTCTATTAAAAACCCATGAGTTGTTGGCGTCCGAGTATTGTTTCTAGAACCGCCGGATCCAGCACTCAAAAGAAGTCCACCTCGTCGTGGTCCTGCCTGGGGTGTTCGTCGTTCAATAACAATTCGTGGCCGATCTAACCGCAACTCTTGCTCTTCATCGTCATCTTCATCTTCATTCTCATCTTGAGAAGGTACTCTCTCTTCACCATTTCCAATCATACGGTTAATTTCTTCCTCTTCTTCTTCTTCTTCTTCATCATCCCCATTAGGAGGAGGCATCAGTTGTCTCTGGTTATACCCGCCGTTCCACTGATTAGATTCAATAGGCCCACCAAGTAACAAACTTTGCGGTCTGCGCGGTACAATCCCGTTGCGTACAATAACGTCCCGTCGTAACTGGGGTACAATATCCATCCTCCGTCGCTTTGCGACCACCAACTGGTTTCGTTCCTCTTCATCAGAATCAGACTCAGACTCAGACTCAGACTCAGAATCAGACTCGACAGACTCGTTATGAGGTTCATTCCGACTCCCAGCAACTACCAAAGAAAATTCATCAGCAGATACTTTAGCCGCAGGCCTTTTATCCTCAAAAACACGGTTAAGCTGTTCTTCTTCTTCCTCTTCCTCTTCATCTTCCCTGATCCCTCCTACAAATAAACTGTCTTGCGAGTCCTTTCTTCGTACCAAAGCCATTGCATTTGCATTCGCATTCGCATCAGTAGAGTTATCATTTTCCTTATCTTTTTCAGCCATCCGCTCCCGGCTCTTTTTGCGCACATCCAGCTCCAAAAACTCCTTGTTGTTGCGCAACCGGTTTTCATTGGGGTTCGCTTGTACCAGTTCAATGACAGCAGTCACGAAAACTGAAGGCTGGTCGGTACCATTGGTTTTGCTGATGTTTGGATCCCACACACTGCCAGACCCGTATACAGATGACTTGCGAAAAGATTTAAAATTAGGCCGCAACCCCCACTTACTCTCGCTCATGCTCCCACTCGTTGGTCGCATATCACATGGCGAGACAACCGTGTCACGCGTTGATGCACGTGTGGGCCCTTCAACGCCAGGTTCCACCATCTCCATCTCGTCCACAATAGCCAGATTACGCATTGCAGCAACTTCTTCAGGAGTGTACTCTATATTAGCATCTCCTGCAATCCCCTCTTCCAGTGTGTCTTTTGTTGCAAGCACTGCTTGCGCAAAATGGACCTTGGTCTTGCGTTTTTTGGCAAATACAAAGGCTGTATCTGCAGAGGTCTGAGCCAAATTATTTGCAGCCTTTGAAAGAAATTCTTGTTGTGGTTCAGGCTTGTGCGGTTGGCGTGCAAGTTTAGTAACTTCGTCTGCATCTTCAGCTTCGTCATCAAGAATTTCAAGTCGTGATATCCGACGACGCTTTGCTGAAGGGGATTCAGATAGTTCATCTGCCTCCGGTTCTTTTTCCTCTTCTGGTACTAACTCTGGCTCTGCTTCCGGCTGCAGTATCGGATCTGGATCTAAATTGAGATCTTGTTTATGTTCTACTACAGGCATGGATGCCCATAGATCTAATAGATTTTTCTCCTTTCCAGAACCACCAATAGCTTTTTTGCTTCTTGTCCGCGCAGCCTTTGCAGGCACAGATTTCGTCGGTTTGGCCAGTCCCGCCGACCCCACGTAGTCGTCCAATGCAGTAGTTTTTGTCAGCCCCGATAGATATGGATTTCGTGACCGCGGCTTGAATTTTGTTACTGTTGTTGAAAATGCCTGAGTCAATGACAACTCTTCTACCTTGACTTTTTTTAACGGGGACTCTAAAGGCTCTGGTTTGACACTGTCAGCTGAAATTTCTCCCTCTTCTTTTTCCTCATCCACTTCTATCGGAACATCTTCCTCTGGAATTTCAACGCTGCCCTCAATAACAGTAGTTGATATCGTACGTATGGCTTCGGCAATCTCGGATGTTGTAACTGGTTGTAGAACTTCCACTCGGCCACTATATGCGGGTCCCGATCGAATGGCCTTGGCTTGATTTTGCGCAGCACGTATGATTACAGAATTCACAGTATCCTGAGGATCTTCAGATATAACAGGTACAACTCGGTAGATGTTTCTATTTTCAGGTGAGTTGGCTAGAAGGTCGAGAAACGTAGTTATATCTTTAATCAAATCATCACTAGGCTCTTTGCTAACTGGTAGTTGAGTTGAATGCACCGCACACCGTCCACCGGCACCTTCAAATATTGGTTTCAGGCCTTGAACAAATTCCGGGCGGCCCCAGAGACCAAAGATAAATGTAGAAAATATTTTTTTGCGTCGTGGGTCCGGTAAAAGCTGTATGTCATTTTCCGGAACAAACTTGCTAGGATCAGGTAAAATACTCTTAATTACTAAATCTGTAGTCAATGACCATACTTGAAAAAAATCTTTACTTCCTGTATCAACAAAAGCCATTCCAGGAGCCTCAAAGCTAACTTGATTCTGGTTCAAAACTTTTTGCACTTCGGTGCAGTAATCCGGAGTCACTATGGGAAATCCTTGAGTGAGTGCATAAACAAGTTTATTAGAAATTCGTTCTTGTAGGTCTTTGGTGGCTGGTTGAACAAGCATACAAGTGAAAACTGTCATATTGGCCGACATGTGGATTCCAAGAGCTGCCATTTTCTTTCGCACATCCTCCACACTTCGCGCATATTTACCGTCAACCCTGTATGCGCAGTCCAGAGGAACCCATGTGAGCTGGATCTCGTATTCACGCGGTACGCTACTACTTCGATTTTTGCCTAGCCATAAAAATGCATATTCACATGAATTGCTTAATCGCTTGGGAAGTTTAGTTATTAAGGTTGGCTCCTTTGATGGAATGGGTTCTGTATTAGCATTGATAAATGTGCCACCTTTTGAACTTTCATCGTATACGGTTAAATTATAAGCCCCCTGGAAAAGTCAGCCAAAAAAAATTTATTAATTTCTGGTATTTACTTACTGATCCATCGGCTTTTTCAGCTGTGATTGTTGCGTGGTGTCGTGAAACGGCCTTGGAGTTAAGTGTGAGCTCCAAATCTAGAAAAAATTTATTAGAAAATGGGGAAGATGGATTTTAAAATGCCAAATCACTTACTTTTGCGGCCAATTCTATATGGCTTGCCGGGCTTTAAATAGACGGTTATACCTAAGCACGTTAGCTAGATTGTAAAAGAACAAATTATGTTCATACCGTTTGGCAGCGTAGCAAACCACATTTGTAAGTGTGTGTGTATGTATATTAGAATAATAAGTGTAGTAGGAAAGTATTTGATAGTTGGTAAAATGAAAGGTTCCAAACTTTTTTATTTTTTTTTTTTTCAATTTTTCAGTGTACATAAAGGTATGTTTTTTTTTTTTTTTGGCTTATCGCCTTGGACTTTGTGACCGATCACGAGGAGTCCGCCTCTCTGGACTCATACTGACATCTCTATCTCTGCTGCTTTGAGTCTCATTTTCTTCTTTCCCTGTGGGTTGAACAATTGCAAAATCCACGTTAATTCGGCGTCCTAGCAGCTCTGCACCATCACCGTCAAGGACTGCGGCGCGTGCCTCCTCTGGTGTTGCAAATTCTATTAACGCGTAACCTTTGACATAACCTGTACGTCGGTCCAGGTTCAAGTGCAAGTTTTGAACAGTGCCAAAGTCAGAGAAAAAGTCCAGCACGTCTTCCTCCGTAGCTTCCTCGTGGAGATTGGTAGCAATCAGGATCCAGCCCTCGATACTGCGCATAGCCTCAGCGGCCTTGCTAACATCCTCCACGGTGTTATCTACAGAAGTCAAGTCTTCCATAGGGGCATCTGCGCAGATTAGCTGATTAGTCTTTTATTCTAAAGAGGTCGATTGCCATCTTCGGCACGTCCAATCACGTACCATAAGAGTCTCTGGCGTTTGGTGCCATTTTTTAAATTTGTTTAAGCTGTGGAGGTTTGCCATTAAGTGGAAAAAATTCGAATTTTCAATCTAAAAAAAAAATAAAATAAAATAAAACCTAAACCTGACTATATATCATACACAAACACACACACACACACACACACACACAGACCTTTTATAGATCACATAACCGGTGCCCGGAACGTACAAAATATTCAATAGATTCGTGTCCCGGTGCAACCTGTTTAAACGCTTCAATGGCCTCTACATTATCAGCTAAACAATTCTTTTGTTTTTCCGTTAAATCAACATTACTTTTGATCTCTGGTAACCCAGCCAAATAATCAAGTAAAAAGGTCCAGCTTGAAATGTCCGAAACATGTGCTCGACAAAAGTTTAGAACCCGAACGTATATGGCATCACTGTCAGTACCTTTGGCACTCGGCTTCCAACCTCGCAACAGCCACCTTGCGTATGCCCACGCATAATAATTGCATCTATGCATATGTGCTGCCGCCAAAATAATCTCAATTTCAGCTTCGTACTCAATAACGTTGCGGTCCAGCTGCGCAACAACCCATTGACGATGGCGCCATAACATTGGCGACTTGGTTTGTTTGGGTAGAGCGCTGCAAAAGAGTTGAGCTTGCCAGATAAGTTCAGCCTTTAAAAGGTCGATATTACCCATAATTACTCGCTTTCGCGCGTTTATGGCAGGTAAATGTTCAGTAACAGTTAATAGAATTACTTTAGTTGTTGCCAAAACCACATTTTCATCGTTCTCAATGTATCCGTAAAGAAGCTCATGAAAAACACGATTAGCATGGAGAAAGGCGCCTTTAAGAAGTCTCTTGGGAACTGCCAAAACACCTTCGACAGCAATGAGATTTCCATGCCCTCCCTCAATTGGAACTACAAGTGCACCTGGTGGATACTCAGGTCCTGGGTCCGCAGGTAAAATCTGGACTTGAGTGCTGGTGGTATTCAAACACGCCACTGTTAGATTAGTTGATTGGGAGAGCCGCAGCCTACACTTAGCTCATCACACTTACACTCTCGCGTCATCCAGTGCTTGGATGAGAGCCTTGAAAGCTTCGGGTGCTCCAGAAGGAGCTTTCGGTGGAAGTAACGAACGGGGTACAGAGGATCTCTGAGTGGTGTCGTTGGCAACGGGTTTGGAAGTCATAATTGTCAAATTTTGTGTGTTCTTGCCCAATTTTTATTTGGTGTACCCAATCACCGCCCTCCAGATGCCTAGCCAAAGAAAAAAAGAAAAAATAAAATAAAATAAAATAAAAAAAACCTCCATTCAGGCATCACCACCACCACCTTGCTCATCAGCACCAAATCCCCCATTACATACTACGTTAGCAACCAAAGCAACCTTCCACCATCACAATGGCATCCCCCATCTTTGGTGATAAGCTCGCGGACTTCCACGATATTGCATACTCTAGCTATTCTCCCGACGACGTTGCAAAACTTCTTGCTGCCAACCAGACCCTTCCGGTTTCTATTGCTTCTTTTAAGGTCCAGGGTGCTGGCTCTAAAACCCGCTCATCTTTCCTTCGCGCTCAAATTGACCCGCTTGTCAATGCACCGGCCACTCGCACTCTTCCAGAGCTTTTGAAGCAGCTTGATGCCACAGCGCGTCGTTTCAAACGTTTTGGAACCTACTCAGCAGCCGAATTCAAGCTTGACCTGGCTACTGTGACCCCCTACAAGGCTCTTCTGGCCGCTGAAAACGAGTCGTCAAGTTCTCCGGATTTTGCTTCTGATGACAATCCCCTCCATGAACCTTACCGTGGTATTAAGCCTCTTGACCTCAAGGCTACCCTTATTCTTACACAGGCTAATCCTCATCCTATTCACTTGAAGAGTGTTGTTCGCGACAATGGTCCTGCTGCATTTTCTGCCACTGCTGCTCTTAAGAACTTGCTTGGTGGTGCTGAAACACTTTCAATTGTAGCCAGTCGTGAGACTTCTCCCACTGCTTCCGCCTCATATGCCGCTGAATTTTCCGCGCCTCTTTGCATCAAATCTCCCGACAACCGTGTTCATCTTTCTGCCTTTAGCACTGACAACACCGCTGCATACCCGTCCCTAGCATTTGCCACTGGCGCTCGCGGTGCTTCTCTCAAACTTGTCGCCAATTCTCCCTGCCATCCCGCTAGTTTTGCCGAGTTTGGTGTTGCAACTGTTCAACGCACTCTTTCAGACCTTGGCTCAGCCTCCGAAACTGTCAAAAACACACCAGCTCAATCGACCAAGACTTCTGTCTATTCTCGATTTGCTATTGATCTGAGAACCTCCAAACCAGACTCTCCACTTTTTGTTGATGGTGGATATCTTCTTGATTGGCAGACTGAGGCTGCTGGTCTCGGTGACGCTTCCAAAATTTCTGGTGATGTAGCTTTCCTCAAGACTCAAGCTGTTGCTCAAGCTTCTAAGTCTCTTGACCCCGAAAATGACCATATTGTTTTCAGTGCTGCTGCCGGTACTGGTCTTCTCTGGTCATATGCCAGACCCGGATATGCGCAATCATCTACTTTTTACGATCGCTTTTTCCTCGGTGGACCCAATGGAGGTATCAGTGCATCTTCATCCAGCCCTCCAGGTGTCTTCCTCCATGCATACACACCCTCTGGTCTTGGCCCCAGAGATGGCGCTGATGCAATTGGTGGTGATGCTTATGCTGCAGGTTCCGTCAGTGTGCTTCTTAAACTCCCCCGGCTCACGCGTGGTTTTGCCGCAGAATATCTTGCACCTCTTCGCGTACTTGCCTATTTTACACAAGCCTCACTAATAGAAGGCTCCACTGCCCCAGACCGTAGTGTTCGCTCTCTCTACAAGAGTATCTTCGACAGCCCTACAACTTCAGGTGGTCTAGGTCTTATCTACCGGACATCTGCAGCTCAGCTTGAGCTTATTTATAGCGCGCCATTTGTCGTTCCCTCGAGCGCGGAGGCTGCTGTGCGCAAGGGATGGCAGCTTGGTGTTGGGTTTGATGTGGATCTTTAGACGAAAAATAATACTAACAAAAATAAATGAGCAAATAAATAATAATTATAATACTTTTTCATGGTTAATCCGAAAGATACATAAAAATAACCTTTCTAAAAAAGAAAAACTTTTCAAGACTTAGAATCTTTATTGTAAATATCGCCATGTGGTTTTGATTGTTTGACATGAGTCTAAAACAGGTCATTAGAAAATCGCTTATTTTTTTTTCTTTTTTTTTGCTAACTACAAAAATCTTAAATTATAGGTGACCTATATATAGGTAACAATCTGCAAAGCCACCCATCGATCGTTTAATACAACACTGTCCCTCACAATATATTCCCACGTAAGATGATATATATCATATATTATTACTTTTAAGAGTCAAAATGACGGTAAATTTTTTTTTTCAATCATCCAATCACATCTTTATTTAATGACTTTATTTTAATTCTTAGTTCAAATTAAGTTAAGTCTTGAAATCTTTCAGCTACATGAAATATCTAAAAATGAAAGTTTATCAGATACCTTATATACTTTTCTATATCGCCTCTCTTGATTCATTTATTTTAAACACATTTCTCTAAAACGTTTGGAATTATTTGTTAATTCCTTCTTAGTGCTTTAAATATTTATATTTTTTTACCTTATTGTATTTAAAACTTTTGTTAAACACTATGGATTTTGAACCTGCAACCACCTGCCTCTACAAACCAACCTCAAATTTTGACGAGTTACCTTTGGATATACATCAATGCTTATCCGACTATCTTAGAGCTTCAGACTTGGAAATTTTATGCAGAACCAGTTATTCTTTGCAAAAAACTTATGAGTCTATAAAATGGAGCCATTGTTTAGCATCCGAAACGGCAGATTTTTTTTCAGATTCACTAAACAAAAATAGTCATAGAGATTCTTTTGAATTCCGAGAGAAATATCCCAAATATACAATCATACCTTTAAAGGTTTTTGAAAATCCTTCATCATATTCCTGGTTTCTAAACAATAAAGTTAAAAAATTGATTTTTAGCTCAACAAACATTTTGACCCGCAAGATTGAATTTTCTTCTTTTCATGAACAATTCTACACTTCGCTCAATTCTATCGTATTTTTACCTACTCAGGATTTATCGTGGATTTACTATCAAAGCTCTAAATCATTTTACTTTTCACTTCAGCAATTTGTTCGAAAATCTAATTCAAAAAAGGAAGGAAGCTTCACCCATCATCTTTCCCTTAATTCAATAGACGAAAAGTCGGCTAAATACTTGATGCAAAATTCTCAGTCATTTATGTTAACTAAGTCTCTTGATTTAACTTACATACAAAGCCCCGAATATTCATTATCAAGTCGGTTGGCACTCCCTCTTCTCGAAAATATCATTCTTTTTAATATCGACCCATTGATAATGAAGTTTATATTGAAACAGCTTGTCGAATTTCCAGAACTAAAGCGTGTCAAGTGTGACTTAGAAGTCTTGAGAGTAGAAGATGATCTTATTGAAGTTCATGACACTTTTACTATTCTTCAGGCTTACCCCAAAATTTTAGAATCTTTTGAACTAAGATTTAGAAAAGTTGAAAACAACGGAAATTACTCCAGTGTGATCCTGCCAAGAAATAATATTAAAACTTTAAACTGTGTCACTGCATTTTCATTGGATACAAGCGGTCTGATTTCACCCATTCTCAATTACATATCTTTCCCCAATATTACTACTGCTAATGTGTTTTTGGATTTCCCTAACCAGAATCTTTTGTTTGATCCGCTTGCTATGTCCCTTACAACTTTGTCGGTTATAATTGGTCCAACATTCGAAAAAGGATTTTTAAAATGTTTTGCTTCCTTGAAGTCTCTTGTCAATTTTGAAGTCAATTTGTCAAAATCGGTTATGTACAATAGCGGATTTGCTCGGTATTTTGATATAGCTGAAAAGTTTGCAACTTCTGCTGAAGGTATCAGTAAGGAAGAGCTTGTTGACAATTATACCTTTTCAAAATTCTACAACGATGATATTTCAAAGCCTTTTAAATTGGATTATATGAACGAATCAGTTGATGATCAATATTTACTGGATTTATTTCATAAAATTTGGATTGAAAACCCAATGGAGGCCGTTACAGACGATACCTTTACTACATTAAACAGACAATTTTCCTCCATACTATTTTACGAGTGCCTTTTTTCTCTCATATTTTTTTCAAACATTTCTTATTTACATCTTAGAGCAGAATATGGATTTCACGCATCACCATGGTTATATAAATTGTTAATGAAGCCATCGAGTCTTAGACAAGTTCTAATGACCAAAAGAGCAAAACCTGTTTCTATACCTGATGTTGATTACAGATTGATCGAAAATAATTTCATTTTTTTTGATGTCAAGGCAAGAAGAAAACTTAATTATAGGATGGTTTATAGAAATTGTTATTCTGGTCATAATTTGGAGGAAAATAAATTAACTGATCCTGGCTTTAATGGCTGGGTATAACTTGTTTAATCACTAAATACATGACATAGCTTTTTTTTTATAGGAAAATTTAAACAACTCTTCATTAAGTTATTTTGATAGATCAACTTAATCGTTGATATTGATGTAATAATTACGTCTCGATTTCAATTAAACCCATTGATTAGTTAACAACTTATTTAAATGCAGCATTTCAAATTTCTTAATCATTCTCTACCTGCCAGATACAGAAAAAACAAAACTTGGTCAACCCTATTGAAACTATATAGCTTAACTTAGTTGCTAAACATTTCAGATGAAAAACTACCATCGGTATAAAAGATTAACCGCATGAGTTGCCTTAACTGGTAAGCATCTTTCACTATCGTGATTAAGCAAATACCAAAATTAAAATCCTAAGCTAATTAACTTAAATTTTCAATTTCGAGTATCTAGCAAGAATGCGAAAGTCGGAGTGGCTTTCACTACACAATAATTGAGACATTTAACGGTCAACTTAACTCAAGCAGCCTTCTGCAATCCATCTGTAAGTTCTCTACAAGTACAGTAAATGCATTAAGGGAGTATCAAGAGTATATTCATCTTAATGAAACAAAACGATCAGCTGGAATCAATGAAAATAATAAAAAACCTAATAGCACATGTTAGCAAATACTATTTTGAAAAAATTTGGTAAAATCAAATAAAATGTAAAAGAAAAATCAGAAAATTGAAAGTGAAAATGGGTTTGTATTCATTCAAAGGGGTCTTACGTCCTTCTCATCAACACGGACCAAAGTGTTTCATCATTTAAAAAAAAGTTTGAGAGTATAATAAAAGAGTATCAGATTGGGAACTTAAAGAACATACCATTTCAAATAAAGCTACAGAAAATAGCCATTAATCATATTGTTATTATAAAAAAGATTATTAGGAGAGTAGAGATGGTCTTTATATATAAAAAAAAAAAAAAAGTGTGTTGAAAATTGAAAAGAAAAAGGTGTAAGTTAAATGTGTAGACTGCAAAAAAAATTTAATGAAGCCCTAAAAAGAAAAAATTAATAGCCCTAGTTTTTAATAAAATATAAAGTTCTGTAATTTATTTGTGCGTGTATATATGGGTCTATAATACCAATTATGAATAATTGCAGTCAATTAATCACGTGATATTTAGGTTTAAGTAGTGGTATTACAATTTCTGCTGGAATATGCCTTTGAGCAAAGCTTTCTGTATTGCCATTAAACGTAAACGAGTAAATCAATGAAATACTATAAGATTTAAAATAATAAATGAAATTTGTATAATGGCATTAGTATCCAAGCCAAAGCTTGAGTTGAAAGGTCATCATTTCTTAAAGTTTACCTAATAGGGGTGTTTTGTGCGGCGTGAAAAAATTTGCACTTGGCTCTAATCGACACATATCAAGCACAAACCCAAACCCATACCCACACTAATACCCACTCACAAAATTTTTCGCATTCGTACCCACACCTCCAGTCCCCCTCGTCCCTCCCCCCCCTTTTTCACTTCCTTTTTTTTTTTCCTCCCCCCTCCGTTGCCCTATTGTTTGGTTCCCATCGACAGCCACCGCAGTCTGAGATAGTAAAGATGCCTTTCAACCCTAATACCCAGAACCCTGCGTACCACTCGCGCTTCCAGGTCCCCTTCCGCCGTCGTCGTGAGGGTAAGACTGATTACTATGCTCGTAAGAGACTTGTCACACAGCACAAGGCCAAGTACGCTTCTCCCAAGTACAGACTTGTCGTGAGATTCTCTAAGAAGGACATCACTGCCCAGATCATCTCTTCCCAGATCACTGGCGATGTTGTCTTCACTGCTGCTTACGCCCACGAGCTCCCCCGCTACGGCATCAAGCACGGTCTTACCAACTGGGCCGCTGGTTATGCTGTCGGTCTCCTTGTCGCCCGCCGTGCTCTCCAGAAGCTTGGCCTTGACGAGACCTACACTGGTGACGAGGAGGCTTCCGGTGAGTTCTCTATTGTTGAGGCTGTTGAGGATGCTCCCAGACCTTTCAAGGTCTTCCTTGATGTCGGTGTTGCTCGCACTACCACTGGTGCCCGCATTTTTGGTGTCCTTAAGGGTGCCTCCGACGGTGGTCTTTACGTCCCCCACTCTCCCAAGAGATACCCCGGTTACGACATTGAGACCGAGGAGCTCGATGGTGACACTCTCCGCAAGTACATTGTTGCCGGCCACGTTGCTGAGTACATGGAGGAGCTGATTGATGATGATGAGGAGAGATACCGTGAGCTTTTCCAGAGCTACATCAAGGACGGTGTTGAGGCTGATGCCATTGAGGACATTTACTCTGATGCCCACGAGAAGATCCGCGAGGATCCTTCTCCCAAGATCACTGAGAAGAAGTCTAAGGACCACTACAAGGCCCAGAAGAAGAACCAGAGACAGAAGAAGCTTACTCTTGAGGAGAGAAAGGCTCGCGTTGCTGCTAAGGCTGCTGAGTTTATCAACAACACCTTGTAAGCTCCCTGTTTTTGTGTAATGATAAAAAAATAATAAAAAAAAGTTAATGATTTTTTAATTAATGTGTCTTTGCTTTATCTTTGTGATTTAGTATCCAATGTTGTAGTTATTGAGCATTTTCTACCTGAAATGCGTTTGATATGAATTCTTGAAAGTTTAAAGGTCAGTTCGCCATGATATTTTTAACACTCGAGCTTGTTCCTAATTTGAAACTGATATGATAAGTCGTCTCCATTACCATAATGAATTTTGCAAAAACAAAGCAGAAAAACTAAAAAAAAAACATCATTGGTAATCTTGCAAAATGTTGAAATGTCTACTTTAATATTGGATTTTTGGTTCCAATTGCTGGTTTCTAGATAGACATTTTTTGAGTGCTATTTTTTCTTGAATGCTGTAAATTTTTTCATAGATACGGCTGGCTTCTCTAAAAACTTTGTGTAGGCATTAAGAAATTCACATATGTTTTTACTGTATTTCATTTATCACAAGCATTTCTCATAAATCTAAGATTTCAACCTTGAATAAAAACAAACAAACAAACATCTAAGATTTCATGTCATTATTTTCCAAAAAATTTATGTTTGTATATGTAGGGAAAAAAAAAGATATAAATCAGCTCTAAGCTTAGACCAAAATACATAAATTATTTTTATGGTACCTAAATAACAGATGTATTTTAATAGGACAAATCTGAATACAGAAAATAAATTGTGCATAACCGCTCGAACTTGTCCTTAATGACATTCTGCTCAATATTAATCGATTATCATTATCAAGAGCATTTAAAAATCTACTAACTCTGTTTTATACTACACTACACTACATTTCAATAAAATATAATTATAAATTTGATAAATACTTATTTTGAAAATAAATTATTTGCTTCCTATATATATATTATTCGTGAATCTACAGAATCGTTTTTTAAATACATTTTCATGAAAAATCTCTGTTTTAACAGTAATAGTCAGTGCTAATAAATGTACTAATTCGGTTCGGTTTTCAATACATGATTATAAAACTGCTTGTTGAAATGTTTACTTAAAAGTTAATATATATCTTTATTTAAATTTACAAGCGCTAAAATTATTTGCAATTGATTAGATTTCAAGGTGCTTTTGTTTCTTTAACTGTAGATAATACTTCAATTTATCACTTAATAATTTTTTAAAAATAAAATTCTTTTAAGCTTGATACCAATATTACTTTATATTAGATCTTTCATTCATTCAATTTGCACCTATCAGTTAACGTCTATATAGTAACTCTAGTGATACTTTAAGATCAGAGCAATGGTATATTTAATTGAATCCTGGGTCGTTTCTACCAAAAAGTTAAATGCCCACTAGCCAATAATTCTGCTTTTGTACCGCCAAAACCACGCAACACACAACACCCAAAACTTTTGAGAACAATTCAAACTTCTGCTTCACACTTTTCAACACAACACCAACCCAAATTAAAAAAACATCAAAAAATTATAATAAAACGTAAAAAAATATGCGAATTCTGTGGATCGAACACAGGACCTCCAGATTAACTAGACCAAAGTTGTAACTTCAGTCTGGCGCTCTCCCAACTGAGCTAAATCCGCAATATTAGTGATTGATGTAAAGCTATGATAGGTGCCACATAAAACATGCTTGAATGAGCAACACACTTTAAAAACATTAAAAATTTAGAGGGAAACAATGGAGATGACTTGGGAGGGTTTAGTTTTGACACTGTGTTTCTTGTAAGCCGGAATCAGGACTTATTTTTGGGTCGTTGGAGATGCATTTTTGAAGTCAAATTAAACGTTTATATAATAATTATTGTAAAAACAAAATGTTATACGGTAAGAGGAAAAATGATAACTTTTAAATAAAAACAAACAAATAGGAAAAAAAAAACAGATTAGAGCAAAAAAAAATGCATATTATTTTGATTAAAAATAATACAAGGCTAAACTCCCAGGTGTGCTTTTTTTTACTGAAAAGAGTGTACGAAAAGCACGAAGCTTATCCAAACCCCCAGCCTTCCCTGACAAACAGGAAGGTTCACTCTTCTATTCAGTCTAATTAACCCAAAGGTATTTATGGGTAATATATATGAAAGTGAAGATTAAAATTTACACGAGAGTCTTGAAAAATAAGTGAAAATAGGGTCGGGTAGGTTCGGGACCGACAGACTGATTCTCATTGTTCCTTTTAAGCAGGCATCACGGCCCATTTCCCGGGATATTGCAGGCTCACAGATCGAAACATCCCGTACTCAAAAGGTATAACCAAAAGACAGCAAGTCACTAAAGTTACTAAATTGACAGGATAGCGTTGATGCTAATGTTATTTACTTCTATAACCTTTGAATAAAAAAGGAATAATTGTGAGAAACTTTTATAAATATAAAAAAAAATAAACTTTTTAAATGAAAAAAAATAAACCAATAACTTGCAAACATACCTTCTTTTCCCCATTACTTTTTATTAGTTTGTAAAGAAGAAGCTGGAATCAGGAAACTTTTCAGATTAATTGGCATTGTTTTCAAGCCAATGTATTTTGCTCGAGGTACACTACCTTTTAATCTTTGTTTTTTATTAGGCGGTGCTTGAAGTGATGCTTGAATTTTTCGTTCAAGTTGTTTTTTCCGAAGAACTCGGAAATATTCTATAGTAGGGGATGTGGCGTGGATATCTTTGTAGTAATTTGAAGTTCGTTCTTTCCATAAGTTGATGAAGTTAGATTTATTTGAATATTCGGGGAAGCCGAAGAATTCAAACTCTTGAATAATGTAATTATGGTTTTGAGAGAAATTTTGTAAAAAACTTTGAAATGGGTCTACAAAATCAATTGATTGATTGGATAATTTAGCATAAAGATCTCTGAGTGCTTTGAACTTAATACCAAGAGCAGTGTTTACCATGCTTTTGAGAACTGGCTCATGAGATTTAAACAGTGTTTTAAATTCATCAATTGTCTTCCACTCATTTGTTCCAATCAAAATTCCTGTAACCTGTAGGTACACCAGCATGGGGAGATTATCCAATAAGGGTTTCAGACTATTTTTTGAAACTCCTGGGTTGACAGGTAATGATAGCATTCGCAAATATTTCCAACCTCCCTTTTTCAAGGCTTCTGTCCATGCAGTCAAAATGCCTCCATTAATGGTGGTGCAGTTTTTTAGATCAAGACCAGCAAGCATGGGGATAGACGTCAAGCAAACATATGACATGCGATTTAGTTCTGTGCCAGATAAGTCTAGCAGCACAATGTTATGAAAAGATGATGTACTTATTTCCTGTTGAAATGCAGAAAAGTCAGCTGTATAGGGAACTCGTTCAAAGCGGTGACGAAAATCGTTACCCGTAATTCTTTGCTGCATCAGCTTATGTCTATCATTTTTACAAAGATTCCCTGAGCGGTCCAAGTCTGGGAGATGCTTGAGCCCAGGGAAGTTTGTGCCAAAGTGGTTCATGTAAAAGATAGAATCATGACACCTGAAATTTGGGTCAAATGAAAATACAGTCGCAAAAAGTTTAAACATATAATACGAATCATGCCCTTGAATGGCCAAAATATCCCACATGCTACCCCATAGGCTATCCCAAGAAACATATGGATTCCCAGGTTTTCCCATTGCCTGCAAAGTGATCTCACCTGGGTTTGCATTCAAATAAATTAAAAGAGCATCTATAGAAATATAGCGTAGAGATGGCACCTTAGTAAATTGTGAGCCTGGTTTTTGAAAAGAACATAGCTTTTCTGAATACCTATGATTAAACAGTAGGGCCAATGCATGGCTAGGGAAGATGCCCATGTGTTCATCATGGTGTAGAAATTTCCAATTAACAGCTCCTTTAACTGTCTTATCAGTAGAGGTGCTTCCTATTATATTTTCATTGTTTCTTTTCCAAACCTGGAGCTGGAAGTTCAATTTTTGTCTTCTCTTTTGACCGGACCTTTGCATTGTTGTTCAGATGGATGGTGGTTACGATGATAACGCGTCCATACAAATAAATAATAATAAATAAACAACTAGCAAACGCGTTTATTTCGCGATCAATGGGACGGCTACGTGTTCTAATATTACATCACGTGAAATTTAGCTAGCCGTTAACATCGGAAACTCCGCTCATTATTGCTGCTTACCTCCCTTTTCCTGGACCACTCCAGCTCAGATTTCCGTTTGGTCCACTTAAAAAAAACCTTCTCAAAAATTTTTTTTTTCTTTCTTTCTTTCTTTCTTCTTTCTTCTTTCTTCTTTCTTCTTTATTATCCCAATTATTACTATTTTAAATTCGTCATCATTATATATAATAAACCTTAATAAAAAGCAAAATGTCTTTGAATTTACCCTCTTCTGAGGAAAATGCCAAAAACATCCGTGCTGCAACGGTGTCCCGCCGTTCCCACCGCACATGGGCCGGAACCTTTTACTGTGCTCCAGAGTTATATTTACAACCGTCGTCGATTGATGAGTTGAAATCAATTGTCGTGGAGGCCCACCGCCAAAAGAAGCGTATCATGCTTACAGGTTCTGGCCATTCACCTTCAGATCTTACCATGACACTTCCTCGTGGAGTCACTCAAAGCACAGGTGAATGGCTCGTCAACTTGGACCGTTTTAACAAACCTGTGTCATTGACTCCTGCTCCAGAGGATGCAGAAAATAAAGAGACACCGGCTCGTTATACGGATGTGAAGTTGGAAGCTGGTATTCGTATTTACCAGATTAATGACTATCTCAAGACCAAGAACCTTGCTATTCAGAATCTGGGATCTATTTCTGAGCAATCTGTTGCAGGAATTATTTCCACAGGTACTCATGGATCCAGTGCATACCATGGTCTTGTTTCTCAGCAATTTGTTTCTCTGAGTGTACTGATTGCTTCTGGCGAAATTATCGAGTGCTCTGAGACCCAAAACCCAGATTTATTCCGTGCAGCGCTCTTGTCTCTCGGTAAGATTGGCATCATTGTGTATGCGACGATCCGAACAGTGCCAGCATTTACGATCCACTCAAAGCAGGAGGTGACAACGTTTGACAACTTTGTAGACAACCTGTGGGGTACATTCTGGACTTCGTCGGAGTATCTTCGAGTATGGTGGTTCCCGTACTCCAACCGTGTGATTTTGTGGCGTGCCAACAAGTCGACTAAGCCGCTTTCAGCGCCGCGCGATTCGTGGTACGGAACTACGCTTGGAAGACTGTTTTACCAGTTTTTGTTGTGGGTTGCTGTCAAGGTTAAACCCAGCTTGACACCTGCTATTGAGAAATACGTTTTTAACCAGCAATACGGACTTGAGGAAACATACGATGTGGAAGGCAAGGCTTCTGTTGCTGTTCAAGGTAGCGTTGAGGGCTTGAATATGGATTGCTTGTTTAGTCAGTTCGTCGATGAGTGGGGTCTCCCATTGAAGTATGGTCAAAAGGTTTTGTACAAACTTCGCGAACAGATTTTGGCTGCAGCCAAGTCTGGTGAATACTACGTACATGCTCCGATTGAAGTGCGCTGCTCGAACCTTACAACTGTTGCTCCCACTGATGCTCCTGCCACGACTATGAAGTTACTTGAAACTGTTCCTGCCTACAATAGTGAGACACCGCACATTGGCTCGATTCCTGGTAATTCTCTTGGTCCCTTTTTGAACCCGTCACCCAATGATATCACATATGCGCCTCCAATCCCTGGGAAAGTTGAGAATGACAATCTGACATTGTATTTGAACGCGACCATGTACCGACCTTTTGGGTTTGATTCGCCGATCGACAAGTGGTTCCGAGTATTTGAGGACATTGTGTACGAAGCTGGCGGCAAGCCACACTGGGCTAAGAACTTTTTGGGTAACCGTGAATTGCCCGAGGAAGAAAAGGCAGGTGTTAAACGGGTTGGAGGAATTTTTGGTTTGGGAGGAAAGAAAGTACGATACGAAACAGACGGGCAGATGCGCGGACTGGCGCCGCAGGTTGGTGGCTGGTGGGGCGAAGACCTGGAGAGCTGGAAACGGGTGCGCAAGGAAAACGATCCTGACGATACGTTTTTGAGTGGCGCCAACTGGGCAGAGATTAACGGTCTTTTGTAGAGGACATTTGATGATTAAAAATATGAGAGAAATATTGAAAAAATAAAAGAAAAAAGATGAAGAATGAAAAATCCAAGAGTTTTTTAAAAAAAACTATTAAGTAACTTAGTTGGATATCAGCATTGAAAAAAAAAGGGTTTTTTTTTTCTTTTTTGGGGAAAATCACCCGCCGTTATAATTCATGTTAAACAGAACTAAGTTGAGTACCTCGCGAATCAAATCTGCATCCTGGCCCACTAGCTGTAGCGTGCGGTGCAAGTTTGCACTATAAGGTTTGTACACCAGCTCCGAGCACAATGCAAACCGTTCCTGCGGCGCGTACTCGCGAAGCACTGAGGTAAACACGCGTGACGCATACACGCTACCAGTGTCCCCCCCTGCTCCGGGTTCCATTCTGGGTCCTACTCCGGGACCCATGCGAAGCCCTGCGGTTCCTGTTGGATCGAACCCATTGTTGTCTGGGCCAAAACATGCACTGAGCACTCCCTGTTCATAACTCTGAGAGTCTTGGTGAGGGTCTTCGGCCTCGCACGATTCATGTAGTTTTGCATATTCCAGCAGCGGGTGGGCAGGTCCACGGGTGTTGTTTGGTACATTGTCTTCGTCGTTATCGTCTGATAATACAACAACTTGCATATTATGATGGGGGTTGTGGTCGTGCGGGGCCCTTGGCGGCGAAGATTCAGGTGTGAGAGGGCGTTGCATAGAGTCAGTGTACCTATCAAGATTGGTGTTGAGCGGATTGGCATGGTTTATGTGACCATTGATGACCGCACTGTTGCTGCTTCTATTGCCATTGCTTTTGGATGTTCCAGAACTGCTGCGTAGATCCGGCATACCTTCGGATGTTTGTGGTGTATAAGGCAGTTGATGGTACCCTGGGCTTTGACCATGATCACCATAATCTGGGATATCTGCTGCTGACTGGGATGGTGGAGGTAGCAAGTGATGTTGATGGTCGCTAGGAGGATTTCTTTGGAAAGCGGTTGGGGGGATTTTCAACACAACTATACAACTCTTGTTCCTTGGATTTTTCTGGGAATTTTGTTTTGCTTGATGGTTTCGCAGTTGTCGGGTTTCTTGTTGGACATATCTACTGGGATCCGGTAGACGCACAGGCTCAGGGTACTTGAAAGTTCTATCTTGGTATCCACCATTTTGGTGTTGCTGCGCATTTTCATATTCTGAGCCATTTGCTTCCAAAAGCCTGTTCACCATATCTTCCCTCTCTTCTTCCCGATCATCTTCACTATGGCATTGGGGCTCCGGTGATGAGCTGGAAATAATAATGGGCACCATGCTATTTGAATACTCTTCATTTCCAACCCCATTACCATATATAGTACCCTCATCTGTAGTGTCCGGCACCACAGACTCGGCCACAAGTACAATTTCGTCATCGTCCAGCGGTCTTCTTCGGTATTTGGATTGCTTTTCATTGCCATATTTCAACAGCAACTGCCCTGACTGTTGCTCTTGTACATTATCCAACTGCTGGTATGGCTTATGGTGATGCATTTGCTCTTGTCGCTCTTGTTGTGGTTGATGTCTACGAGTTGCTCGAGTGTTGGAGGTGGCTGAGAGTGGAGGGCTTTCCAACTGTCGTCGTCGCCGCTCTCGTAGTTTTTGGGGCGGCTCGGGTTGTTGTTGTTTTTGTTGCTGTTGAATGAGTGCATGGGAAGCTCTAGGATGCCTATGCGAATGCTGCGAAGTTTCTTGTCGCATGATTACATGTGACGAAGAAGATGCTGAAAGATGATTTGAATCTGTAGAGTGCTGGGGTTGAGTTGATGCTGATGCTGAACATAATAATCTGAGCCGTGTTTGTCTTGTATTATGATGTGTATTATTACGAGATGCATTTATAGGTATCAGTGCCCGGGAATCTCTCATATTTTCTTCTTCCTCTTCTTCATAATCATCATCGTCGTCGTCATCATCAGCTTCTTCAGCTTCTTCTTCTTCTTCATCACCATCATCTTCTTCATCTTCATCATTACTATTTTCGGTTGTTGATGTCATTTGTCCCTCTATGGTGAGTTGTCGTTTTTGAGCTGCCAGATACTGCTTATTTTTGTGCACAATTCTTCTTGTTTCTGGAAGAGTAATATTGTAAAAGATTTCACCAAAAAGTTCTTTAAACTCATCTGGGAAATATCTTGGACGACCTGTTGAAAGATATGTTCGGTACCGTTTATAATTTCCAGAAAAATAATGCTTAATTTTGGCCTTGGTCACGTAGTTTGGGCCGCGGCCGAGAGCCATCATCTTATCACGGAATTCCGCTACAATGTTTGGCCATAGGTAGTTTCTTCTATTGTCGACAACGTAGAGGTTACGTTTAATAATGTTGAGAAGTTCGATGCCTTCGTCGAGGGAAAATAGATACATAACTGAATGCTTGATTTCCATAATTTCGCAAAAGATGCGGCGATAGGGGAAAGTGGTAGGAAGGCTTGTGCTAAGGTATCGTGAGAAGATTTCCGATTGCTCGTTGAAAAATCGCTGGGCAAATTCGACGGTGCCATCGGGAGGAAGACTACGGGAGATGAGCCAGCGGTTCCAGTGAATAACGGCTGAGCGCCAGGCAAAGTCGATATTACACTTACGGCCGTTGCTGTTGCGTGTGGAGACAAGCAGTGAGAGTAGTACCCTGCCCTCTTCTGGGGGGATTTTGCGGATACAAGAACGAATTGGAGGAGGAGCTGGGGCCCCTACTATGGAGTTTGACATGGGGGTGTGTAGTGAATTGACATAAGAAGTATATATATATATATAAGAGTAAAGAGAAGGTTTAATATTATATTTTTTTGTTGTTTAAAAAAAAAATCTCAATTGTTTACTTTTAATCCAATTTAGTAAACAAACAAAAAAAAATAAATTAAAAGCATTTTGGTGGGTGCAAATTTTTTTTTTTTAGCAGGAACTACACAAAATAACGTGACCAGACTAGATATATATAGTATGTATATAGATAGCATAATGTAGATAGTAAATAAAATAAAATAAAATTTAATGTTACAATACACTTACCATAAAGTTACCATAAAGTAACTCACGTATTACTGCTGCTGTTGCTGCTGCTGCTTTTTCTGGGATCGCCAGATACGAATGGTTCCATCGTCACTTGAAGAAGCCATCATGTCTGGAATAACCGGATTGAAGCGCACACAGTTTACACACTTTGAGTGTCCTCTTATTGTCTCAATCAGATTGGTTGTTTCTCGGTTCCACGCATAAACATTACTATCCTCGCTTCCGCAAACCACAATGTTTTCTTGGGGGCCTGCAAAGCATGAACGTAAAACAAACTTTTCCACCTGACCAAGGATATTCTTACCAACACGTTCCGGTTGGCTAAAGTACTTACGTACAATTCGCACAGTTAATAGGTCCCACAGGTCAAGCTCGTCAGTATCTAGCTTGACCAGAGCGTAACGGGAATCCTTTGATACTGAAACAGAAATAGCATTACCAGTCCCGAGCCTAACAATACGTGCGCGGACAACAAGGTTGAAGAAGCTTATAGAACGGTCAAAGCCCAGAGTGATAATTATTTTACCATTCGGAGTGATAGCCATATCAGCCATGCGGGAGTTGGACCAGGCATCCACCTGCTTGCCGTTAATATCAAAGAGATACATTTTCGAGTCTGTACCTGCTGTAATAAAGTATTTTGATGATGGTAGCCAAGCGCAGGAACAAACCACATCTGTATGGGTCTTCAATTCGTGGAGCTTTTCCCCTGTGGCCAAGTCGTACAATATGGCTGTGCTATCTTCGGAGGAGGTCAGAATCATGGTATCGTCTGGGGACCATTCGACGCTTAGAACACCTCGCTTGTGACCGCCAAGTCTGCGGAAAATGGACCAGTCGTCGACCCGCCAAACAATGACGGAGCAGTCTTTGGAGGCGGAAGCCAGGTACTTTCCATCATGAGAAAAGTTGATAAACCAGACCTCGTCCGAGTGTTCGGTGAGAATATGAGCGGTGCGGGTGGGGAACTGGGTACGGTCATCTGGGTAGTCCAGGATGAGAGAAAATGGAGTGTCAGTGATGCGGTAGTTACTGCGGGAGAGTTGGAACTCTTGCGCTTGTTTGAGGAGTTTTGCTAGACGGTGGCGGGGGATGAGCATATCTGGGGAAATTAATTCTTGGAGAGAGTTTAGGAGGAATCTGCGAGATTGGTTGCGAACGCCATCCCAGGAAAGAATTTTAGTAATATCTTCATGAGAGTACATTACCAGGGTAGAGAGCTGTCTAATTTGAGCTCTGCGGGCTTCAATTTTTTCATGGGTAGGATGTTGGAGGTCTTTAGAGGCATTATCTGTTGTGAGAGTTGCGATTTTTGTTCTTAGAATGACGAGGGCGGTTTCAGTGTCTCGTGACTCCAGGAGTTCGAGAAACTGTTGGCGGCGAATAAGAAATGAAAGGTAGTGACGGTCAATACATGGAGCAATGTCAAGGTCTGTGAGGAGAGATTCTGCTTGGTCCCAAGCTCCGGCAAGAATGGCTGTTCGGAAAGATGCGACGACGGGGAGTTCAGTACTAAGGCCGGTTTTTTGTTCTAGCAGTTGGGCAACATCTTGGTGGCCCAGGTCGTTCAAGGCTTGAAGGATTAGGCGAGTGACTTCAGATTTGTTGTGACCAAAGTAGGAAGAAGAAGAAGAAGAAGAAGAAGAAGAAGAAGAAGAAGAAGAGGTGGGTGTATCAGAGGAAGTTGAATGCAGTGAAGGTTGTTTAGAAGAGGAAGAAGGAGAAGAAGTAGATTTAGTTTCTGGAGACGTGTTATTGGTCATTTTGGATGGTGAAGATAGTTGTTGTTGTTGTTGTATACCAGAGTTGTTAGATTGGGATTGCTGATCTAGGATTGGGGGCATTGAAGCGGTGGCGGGATTTGAGATTAGATTGTGAATACCGGAAGTAGTGGTAGATGTAGTGTTAGAAGCTGGCAGTTGAGATTGATTGCTGTTAGTGAAAGAGCTAGTAATATTTTTGATATTACTATTATTATTATTACGACTACTACTACTACTACTACTGCTACTACTACTACTGCTGCTACTGCTGTTACTGCTGTTACTAGAAGATGATGAAGAAGAAGCTTGGGACGTTTGAAAACGTTTTGGTGAAGGAAAGTCAGAAGAATCTCTTGATGGAGAGAAGCTGCGCCTGCGATGGGAGGCTTTGTTGAGTGGCGTATTTGGGTCCAGCGTGAAAGGCTTTAAAAGATGGGGTGGGGGTATAAAGAATAGATAGTTGGTTTAATGGAAGGGTTAGCTTGTTAGCTGAGATTTATTATAATGAATAGATAGATATATATAAAAAAAAGGAAAAGATCTCTTAAATAAATAAATAAATAAATAATTAAAAAAAGACAATTTAAAATTCTTAAAATTCTTAAAATTCTTAAAATTCCCTCTTTTTTTAATTTTTATTTTTTTTTGAGAAATGTCGACAAAGAATTATTTTTATTTTTTTTAAAAAAAAAAAAAAATTATTAAGCAGTGCAATCATGTGACTTAGAAATGATTAACATTGGTGGTAAAAAGCCTTAAAGGCTGACGGAAGAACGATTTATACATCGATATAGATACAGTAGATAGATAGAGAGATAAACGATATTTTATCTCTTAAATATAATATTTATAATTGATTTAAATAAAAAGAAAGAAAAGATCAAAAAAAAATAAAAAATATTATAAAATACTTTATAATTATAATTATTGTTATTTTTAATTAAATTTATTTTAATCTAAAATTAATTTAAAATGACTGTGAATTAAACTGCCCCTCAAGTTGAATATTATGAAGTTTTACAAAACACTAATTACAGTATACTAAACGGTTAAAACGGTCTCAGCTCAACATTTAAAAATCTTCAATATCAAATTCATTAAAAAAAAAAAATTTTTTTTTGTAACTAAAATCAACATGAAATCAATTTCTTTTATCTTTTTATCTTTTTATTCTTTATTCTTTAATTCATTAATTCATTAAAAATCTTTTTGGAAATCCTTCACTATTTAATGCTAAGCAATCACACAATATACACAATATACATGATATATTACATCTCCTTTTGTAACAGAAATTCCTCCCAACAAAAAATCTTTCTATAAAAAAAAAAAAAAAAGGTCTCCTTCACACTATTTAAACCGCCAACTATTCCAACATTTCCCAATCTTCAAAAATAAATAAAAAAAAAAAAAAAAAAAAATAAAATAAAATAAAATAAAACACCCATTCTCATCCAGCTATAATGGCCGAAACTAAACTCTCTCCAGAAGAGCTCCTCAGCACTCCCCTCCATGGTCTCTACATTCCCGTCGGTCTTGTCATTGTCGGCGTCGCCATTGTTGATTGGCACTATATCCCATATGCCGTCGTAGTTGCCTTACTTATGGGAGCTTTCAAAGTCTGGCGTGGACGTAAGTATAAAAAATAGACCCTTCCTCCTTTCTACCAACCAAAAAAAAAAAAAAAAAAAAAAACTTTTTTTTATATCTTCTTCTTATTCTTATACTTTTCATTAATACTTGACTATATTTAAACATTAATCATCAATGGATTACGTTCTAACAATTGCCGAATATTTTGGCTTGGTAGGCCCCAAGAAAATCATCGATCCGGAAAAATACACTGAGTTCCCTCTGGTTGAAAAGATCCCCGTTTCTGCAAACACAAACATTTACAAGTTTGCTCTCCCAAGAAGCACCGACCGTCTTGGACTCCCTATTGGACAACACATTACAATCTCTGCTTCCATCGATGGCAAGGAAGTCACCCGTTCTTACACACCAATCTCTACCGATGACACCGAGGGCTCTTTTGAACTCCTTGTTAAGACTTATCCCAAGGGCAACATTTCCAAGTACCTTGACAACCTTAGTCTCTACGAAGGCATCAAGGTCCGCGGTCCCAAGGGAAAGATGCAATACAAGCCAAACATGGTTAAGAATATTGGTATGATTGCTGGTGGCACTGGCATTGCTCCCATGCTCCAGGTCATTAGCGCCATTGTTCGTGAACCCACAGACACTACCAACGTTAGTCTTATCTTTGCAAACGTCACTGAGGAAGACATTCTTCTCAGAGAGGATATCGACCAGCTTGCTGAGAAATACCCCAACTTTAAGGTCCACTATGTCCTGAACGAGGCTCCTGCCAGCGGTAACTGGGATGGCTCTCTTGGTTTTGTTACTGAAGACATTATCAAGACCCATCTTCCTGCTCCTGATGCTGATACCAAGATCTTCATCTGTGGTCCTCCCCCCATGGTTTCTGCCATGAAGAAGGCCACTCTTAATCTTGGTTACCAGAAGGCCAGCCCTGTTTCCAAGCCCGAGGATCAAGTTTTTGTCTTTTAAAAAAAAAAAAATATTGTATATATACATGTCTAATTAATAAATTTTTTTTTTTAACTATGAAATCTTTTGAAGGGCCAACCTGTCGTGTTTACATGCGGCTGGCTGGCTGATTGTTGATATTGATATTTTTGTTGTTGTTGTTCGTATTCCCATTTATAAATTTATGTAACAAAAAAATGTTGTAACATCCAAACATTTCTTGAATCTCCACCGGCCCGTTTTTTTTTTTTTTTAATCCTCCACGTATACAGAAAAATAAACAACCCTATATTGAAACCATCGTTTATATATATATATTAAAAAAAATTAAGAATAAAAAATAAAAAAAAATATCTCTTGGATGATCACCAAAATCTTTCTATTGGTTTATATATAGCTGCATTTATACATACCATCTGACCACAATGGATACCTCAGATGCCATTCTAAGTAGTACCACTACTATAGGCTCTGTTCATACTGCTTCTCCAACTCCACTCTCCATAAAACAACGCAAAGAAAACTTTGTCTCCGGTCTAACAGGTGGCTCAGTTTCTGAAATTTACATCTGCACCCTCATTGCTATTTCAAGTTATCTAGCATGGGCAGTTATACAATCTAGACTTGGGTTTTTCCCCGTTTCAAATACCTCATCATCATCATCATCATCTTCTTCTTCTTCAAAAACCTCTAAACTCTCCCATCAATCTATCCAAAAAATAATAGCACTACTGCTATCAATACCAACTCTCGTAGACGTCACCCTCAACTGGCTCACGTCGCTTCTATCAATTACAACTTACTCAGGGCATCCACTTTTACTCAATGCCGCTGTTCTCATTCCTACATTATACATCCTGGCTACTCGGCCAAGAAAATCACTCGCTCAACTTGAGCAAATTTCAAACCCTAGCATAAACAAAATTAACACATCCAAAGATTCTAAAGACACTAATAAAAAGGATCACCAACAACAACAACAACAACAACAACAACAACAACCCACAAACACTCCATCTTTACTTAAAACTTATCTCCCTCATCACTCATTTTTATCCGTCTACCGTGGACAAATGATGATTCTCACATGCCTCGCAATTATTGCTGTCGACTTCCCAATCTTCCCCAGACGCTTTGCCAAAGTTGAAACTTGGGGGACTTCTCTCATGGACCTTGGTGTTGGCTCGTTTGTCTTTTCAATGGGCCTGGTATCGTCCCGTGCTACCCTCTCTTCAACTTTTACAAATTCAGTAGCCCCATTTTTCTCAACCCTCATAAAAACCCTCAGAGGTGTTCTCACTGTCCTACTACTCGGCCTCATGCGCCTATATTTTGTAAAATCCTTAGATTATCAGGAACACGTCACAGAGTACGGAATTCATTGGAACTTCTTCATGACCCTTGGTTTTCTTCCTCTTTTTGTCACTATTATCGATTCCATAGCACCTCCCCGCAAACAATCTAAAGACGGGACTCCTATCAAATCCTTTACCATCCCCACTGTTTTTCTCGCCTTAATAATTGCAATTGTATACGAATATGCTCTTGATAAGCTAGGTCTTGTCGCTTGGATCATCACCGCTCCACGTGTCAACCTTTTGTCACAAAATAAAGAAGGCGTCTGTTCATTTATCGGCTACTTTTCTATTTTTCTTTTTGGAAAAGCTACAGGCTATTACACTCTCCCATCTACAGTCTCTTACAAAGCTTTGCTTTACCCACAAACCCGCAGTGAATTCCTTGCTAGTAAAAGCACCCCAGCTCAGGGGAACCCTAAAACTGCCGCCCGTGTGCGTCGCTTATATATGCTGCTAATATCCAGCTTTGCCTTCCACATTGCATACTTTACAGCCCGCAAACTGCTGCGTCTTCAAGTCTCGAGGCGGTTCGCTAATCTACCGTATGTTCTTTGGATCGGCGCCTACAACACACTCAATCTGGCCTTTTTTGCAGCCGTCGAGCTTGCTGTGTTTGGAAATCCAGATGCTTACCCGTACGAAATGTTAGTTCCAGCGTCTGTGGATAGCGTCAATTCTAGCGGGCTGTTTATTTTTCTGTTGGCTAACGTGTCGACAGGCCTTATTAACATGTCGCTTAATACGCTTGACGCAAGTCCCCAAGTCGCTTTGGCCGTGCTATCATTGTATGCATTATTTTTGTATACAGTAGGAACTGTTCTTAAGCAATTAGGGATTGTAATTCGGTTGTAAATAGTGTATAGTTTTTAAAACAAAAATATCAAGGTCAAGTTTTGCAAAACGATAGATAGATAGAGATTAAGATGGCTCGTGCGGCTCAGAGTTTCCAAAATAAGTAAAAGGTGGTGGTTAGCCTTTCAGTCTGTCAAAAGAAAAAAAAAAAAAAAAAAAAATTTTTTTCTTAGAGCCCACTGGAAAATTTCCCATCTTGAATTTTTTTTTTTTTTTTTTTTTTTTTTTGCCCAGATCATTCTTGTCAACAGATATATATAGATATATATATAATACCATATCCACACACCAAATACCCGCATAACCACCATGTCGAAGTTTGCTGTTCCAGCTCGGAAATTTAAGGCTTCCGAAACCAAAGTTAAGAAATCTACTAAAACCAAGAGCTCCGATACCGTGAGTGAGGCCAAGAAACTTGCTGCGAAACTCAAGGCGTTGGATTCTCAGAAAAAGACAACTGAAGAAAAGGTTTCAGCACCTGTTGAAACCTCGAAACCCAAGATTGCAGCCTCGACAACCAATGCTGATGGATTAGAGGAAGTTTCAGAACTAACAGAGGGCGAGGAGCCACAGACATTTGCAGAACTCGGGGTTATTCCTCCGCTATGCGAGGCATGCGAAGCGCTCAAGTTTTCTAAACCCACACCGATCCAAGCACAAGCAATTCCATGGGCACTCCAGGGCCGTGATATCATTGGGCTTGCACAAACAGGGTCTGGTAAAACAGCAGCTTTTGCGCTGCCAATTCTGCAAGCGCTGTGGCATGCACCTGCACCGTTGTTTTGCTGTGTGTTGGCACCGACGCGTGAACTGGCGGTGCAGATTGCAGAGCAATTTGAGGCCCTCGGTGCAGGAATAGGGCTGCGGTGCGCTGTCATTGTGGGTGGCATGGATATGCTGCAACAGTCGATGATGCTTGCACGTAAACCGCATGTCATTGTTGCAACCCCGGGTCGTCTTGTGGACCATCTTGAAAATACAAAGGGCTTTTCTCTCAAATCTCTCAAATACTTGGTCATGGACGAGGCTGACCGACTTTTGGAGGCCGAGTTTCAAACTGTAATGGGCCGTCTGCTCACCGCATTACCTAAAACAGGCAGACATACATACCTCTTTTCTGCAACAATGACATCTCAAGTTGACCGTCTGCGGCGCGCTTCGCTTCACAATCCAGTCAAAGTAGCTGTCTCCAGCAAGTACGATACAGCATCGTCATTACTCCAGTATTACATGTTTATCCCCATGGTCCATAAGGATACTTATTTGGTGTATCTGTTGCAGCAGATGGAGGGTCATACGGCCATTGTTTTTGCGCGCACCATTTCTGACGCTGAGCGTCTTGCACTTGCTTTACGTGAGCTTGGTTTCCGTGCAGTCCCGCTACATGGCCGTATGAACCAGGCTGCGCGTCTTGGTGCTCTTAACAAGTTCAAGGCTGGTGCACGTAATATTCTTGTGGCCACAGACGTTGCTGCTCGAGGTTTGGATATCCCGTCTGTCGACATTGTAATCAACTACGATATTCCTGATGATTCTAAGGCATATATTCATCGTGTTGGGCGTACCGCGCGTGCTGGACGATCTGGTAAGAGTGTCACATTTGTTACACAGTATAATCTCGATGTATACCAGCGTCTGGAGGCAACACTTGGCAAAAAACTCGATGAGTATAAGGTGGATAAATCTGAAGTCATGGTACTGTCAACGAGGGTTGGTGAGGCATTGCGTGAGGCTCTTCTCAAGCTACGTGAACTGGAAGCTAAACGTAGCAGATCCAGTGGCAAGAACCGGACTCGTGATGACGGCAACTTTGAGGAGGCATAAGTAATAATAATAATAAAGAAAGAAAGAAAGAAAGAAATAAATAAAACAAAATAAATAATAATAACAACTTCTATAAATTCATGCAAATCATATATAATTCATAACAACGTCTATCGTCTATCGTCTATCGTCTATCGTCTATCATTAGGCCATGCGGTTAGTAGGTTTCCAGTAAAACTTATACACTGAAAAGACAAGCACGGCCGCTGTCACAAACATAACACCAGTCGTCAGAAACGTGTCTTGGTAACACTTGAGTCCGTAGCACTGGGCGTTATTAAACTCCGGACTCAAGTTATTGTCACTGCTCATAATGCTAGCTGTTGCGCGGGCAAGTTTTTGTCCCACAAACTCTGCTGCAGACATCATGTTGTTAATGTCTCCAGGGGACGCCCGTGCCGCTGCGTTTTGATACACAGCAGCAAACAGGTATCCACAAAAGGTGGCTCCGAGGGCGGGTCCCAAGATGAAGACACCGTAATGGGTGCCGAAGCTTTCAAGCCCCCAGACTGTAGAGACTACTGTAGGGGTAAGAGAGAAGCAAGAGCCATATGCAAAGCCACTTGCAGATGAAAGAACAGAAAACAAGCTTCCTCCGTCGTAGACTGTGAAAAAGCCGGCAGATGTTGCAAACTGGAGCGCGGCAGTGCACAGCAAGGCAGCTGAGTAAATGTAGGGAAGGGGCACTTTACCATGGAGAACGTCCGACATAAGGCCCATGGATAACCGTGCAAGTGTGGAGAAAAGAGAAAAGAGAGAGACATGGGTAGCCACTGGTCCGGCTTTTCTGAGTGCAATGGGGATGGTATTAATAATCATGCCCATATTGTTGACAAACATTTCCAATGGACCTGTGGCAATGACAAACCCGGTGAAAAAGATCCACACAGTCTTGTCTGCGAAAAACTCGGGCAGAGTGATGGTATTAGGGTCACGTTTGTATGTGTTATTACGGTCAGGCTCTTCAGCTGTGAGTGTAGTATCTGTAGATTGGTAGGTAGAAGAAGCTGTATCACATGCATCATCAGATCCCAGTAATGTTTGGGAATTGTTCGAGACAACAATTGGTTGGCCAAGTTTATCTTGGTGAATTATTGGTTTTGGAGGGAGGCAGACATGGGTTGAAAAGTAAGAAACAAATCCAGTCAGGATATAGAGAATGGCGAAAAAGTTAAACACTTGGACAATTTTGACGTGGCCACCATCTTCTCCTGGGACTGTGAACCACTTGGAAACAACTTGGGATTGCCAAAGAGATGAGATCCCGAAACATGCAATGGGGATTGAGATTGAAAGTCCTGGGTATTGGGGGAGAACTTTTGCGGCACCAACCACACCACAAAAGTGAAGAGCTGAAGTGGCCAAGCCAATGGAGAAAAATGCAATCGAGAGGACAGAAATGTCGTGGTGGATGAGAAATTTGGCAAATGTAGAGATCTCAAGGCCATGGTTTTTATCCAAGTAAGCCTGGACAACGAGACCTGAGATGTAATATGCAGGAGTGAAAAGAAAGGTAGCAAGAATACCAACAGATCCTGGGCCTACTTGGTCAGCCATGTATCCGATAAGAGGAACAGGAATGTACATGCCGATTTCTGCTGCGATGGCGACGCAGTTAATATCCATTATACGTAGGCCCGTATCGTGCTGGATCGATGGCGCAAAGATAGCAAATAGTGAGATGGAAGCAGCACAGAGATTACAGGTGAATGCCAGTACAAAAGCTAGTACGTTGCGGCCTGTTGCAGGAGGGTATTTTGATATGGGCTTAGCGGAGTTATTATTGTTAGTATTAGTAGTAGTATTGGGGACCAGAGGCGCCGACTCGTCGGTCGGATCGCAAGAATTAGAGGACAGAGCCATGAGAAGGAAATCAATAGCAGGGTATTGAAATTATAGAGAAACAAACTACCAGATAAGTTGTTGTTGTTGTTGTTGGTTTTTGTTGATAGAAAAAAAAAAAAAAAAGAAGAATTTTCTATGGAATGGCGATAGAAGAAAAAAAAAAAAAAAACTTTAAAATGGCCTGTGGAGACCAAATTGTAATTTTTATATTTAAAATACTTAAAATATTTTGTTTAAGTTCCCGCTCCGATGGCAGTGATGGCGGCGGCCACAGCGGGTAATTTTTTTTTTTTTTTTTTTTTTTTTAAAAAAAATTTAAAAAGTTTAAAAAATTTAAAAAATTTAATTTTCAGTCAGAGAATCAAAAATTTTCAAATTGCCCACCTACCACCAAAAGATTTAATTGCCAGCCAGCGCCACAAATATTCACGAGACTCACGCTATTTTATTTATTTATTTATTTTTTTTTTTTCATCTCGTTATATATAACGAAATTATAATTAATAATTAATAATAATTCTTAGAAGGTTCTTTTAATTAATTAATTTAAATAATAAGATTCCTTTATCATTATGTCGGATCGTCTCACTCAACTTCAAGTTTGTGTGGACCAGGTATGTCTCCTATTGATGAATGTTGAGTCGGGTCCCCCATGTCCTTTAATCAACAATCACCACCGGCGGCTATCAAAATAAATAACCAAATTAACATGTATTAACACAAAAAAAAAAAAAAAAAAAAAAAAAAGCTTCTCAAACAATACTACTCTGCACTCAACTATATCAACAATTCCAATGGCTTTGAACCTCTAGGCTCAGAACCTCCCGCTTCAGATCCTCAAGTCAATTCCGTACCTAAAGAAAAATTCCGTGAAGACCTCACAGAATTGGCCCGTGACATTGTTCTTAAATCAAAACAAATCGATCTTCTTATAGATAACTTACCAGGAGCAGATTCTTCTGAGGATGATCAGATGGTCCGTCTGCGTGAACTCGAGAATGAATTAGAATCTGTCGAAAATGAACGTCAGCAAGTTCTTGTAGAGTCAAGCATTTTGCTGGCAAAGTGTGACGACCTTATCATCAAAGTGGCTTCTGATATTAGTGAAATTCAACGGTCTTAATGCATTAAAATATCTTTTTTTTTTTCATCTATTCATTAATTCATTAATTCATTAATACATTTATTATTTACAAAATCTTCATGGTTCTGTTGATTTCTGCTCTTCTTGTTTCTGGTCCTTCATAACAGCTGATACACGTTTCTCAAGCTCCTGCAGTCGGACCTCTATAGCATGTGCTTTCAGGGCTTCAGTCACAGCTTCTCGAAACCCGGTCTGTGCCTGCATCAATGTGCCAGCATACCCACTTGAAAACCCACCAGCAGCAACAATAGGCTTTGATTTCGTATCATCTTCTTGTTTTAAAGATAGCTGTTCTTTTTCCGAAATTCTTTATTTTAGTTAGCTAGCAATTATAAATGTAAAGGGATATTAATTCAACTCCCACCATAATAATACTCAATACTCTTAAATACTCACTCAATAACTAATCCAGCATCGGTTTCTCTCTCATCAATGGAATACCGGTCTAGCGCACTTCGGGCCCGCGAATTTGCCAGTCCAAGATCTAAAAATGCCTAAAGATCAGTCAGTTATTGTCAAAATCCTCATCATAACCTCCTTTTTTTTTTTGTTTTTTTTTGTTTTTTTTTTTTTTTCTCTCTCTCCATAACTCTACTCACATTTACAAAACTCTTGCCACTTGCTGCCCTGCTTACTGCATACCGATCCAACTCATTAAGATATTCTTCAATCACAGAATCTTGTTCTGCTTGTAACTGGTCGGTAGTCATTTGTTTTGTGATTTTGTTTTATTGGGTTTTTGAAAAAAAAAAAAAAAAAAAAAATTCTTGTATTAGTTGTTGGAATAAATTTAAAGTGATGAGCCCTGAATTTGGTGGTGGCGATATGCCAGAAAAAAGCAGCACCAGCCAGCAGCACCAGCCCCAGCAGCAACTACAACAACAACCAGCCAATTCTACTGTCATCATCGAAATTGAACCTTTCAAATTACTAGCCCATCCAGTTTTTTATCCAAAAAATGAAAAGAAACGCAAGGCAGAGAGTCTCAAAGATGATTCTGATGATATAATTGTATAACTCCTGTCTTTTTTTATTAAAAAAAAATTGTCATATTCTAAATACTATTTACATATACACGTACACTCTATGGCTCATCCAAAAAGGACCGGCCATTGTCGATCCCGCTATTCTTCTCAATTACACCCCAAAGACGATCCATCTTGATGCCACCAACATTATCAGCAACATACATAGGTAGCACCTCTCCAGACTCCGGGTCCTTGTACTCCCATGTCACCCAGCCCATGCGATCACTCACAATCCGAATATCCTTGACCTTGATCTGGGTCGCATGCACTGACCGACCAAACGCTCCAATCTGTTCCACCACCAAAGTCTCGTCTTCTGTCAGTGTCTCATAGGTATATGATTGTGGCTCTTCATCAGTATACTCCAAGCCGTCCTCGCCTGTTCTTTTGTGAATCACCGGTGGTAGTCGCTCATACAATCGGAAAATGCGTGTCACATATGGTTTCGAAAGATACTGGAAAAATGGAATTGGAAGTAGCAATGGAACAACACCAAGGGTCGCCGCCAGGGCAGAAACTGAGGCTGTGGTTGTGGCAAGGTATCCAATATATCCACTCAGGGCAGCCAGACCTAATGATGCACGCTTTGTAAATGCAACTTGGGGACCGGCCGGTGCAACGTAGATCGGCCAGTTACTCAATCGGTACTTGGCTGTGTTGAGGGGTTCAGAAAAGTATCTGCCAGGACGTCTAATCCGAGGCACTCTTATCGGCTCATCAGGGAAGTTGGGGTTAATACCCTCATCGCTGCGAACAATAGTGGTGGTGTGGAATCCTTTCCGGGAAAACAAGCATGGTCTAATGCTGTTTCGTGCAGACACCAGTCTGAGCGAAATCATTTGTCAGTTTAGTGTGTATGTATATATATATAAAATATATATTGACTACTAGATCGGTTGTCGTCGTCTTCGTCGTCGTCTTTATCGTCGTCGTCGGCTAGCTTTTGTGCTGATGATGACTGGTGGAAAATTTTGGGAGAGAGAGAGAGAGACCTAAAGAAGGGACCCTCCCATGTGCTACTCTCCTAGTCCTAACAGCCGGTCCCAGATATACGCAAACATGTGCTGTCGTATACACAGTGTCTCTGTTTAAACAAGATTTTCATTTTTGGTGCAGACAAATTTCTTTCTTTCTTTCTTTCTTTCCTTCTTACTTTCTTCTACCATCTCCAACTTTGACATCTAAAAAGTCTTTTTTTTTTTCTTTAAAACTACGGCCAAATTCAATTCTTTTAAAACCTCTGGGAAACTCCCTGGTTACGTCTGCCTTTTTATTTATTCAAATATCCAACTTTTAACTTCTTGGGACCCTATTTTCTGGAACTTTTTATCCCATCTTTATTATATACTTTCATCTTTTTTTTTCTCTTTCTTTCTCTCTCTTAAACAAACCCAATATATAAAAGAAGTAGACTTGCCACTTATAGTTGTCACTACCTCTTTTATTTTCTATTTTGATCAATAACTTACTCCCCCCTTTCCTTTATGCCTTCTTCAGTATCTATCCCATCGTCTCAAATTCAAATAACTCATATTTCACCACAGAAATCCACATCAGAATCTGATTTACCTTTACCCCCCTTTTCCCAAAATGGTTTCTTACAAGACACTCACCAGCTCACGTCTCCAGAGCTTTCTGAAGACAACTCTGATCTCGACCAGAATTCAGACTCCAAACTAAACTCTGTCCATCTTCCCAGCGAAATCATGGTTAACATTTTTTCTTGGCTCGATCTTCGCTCTTTGGATGCTGCAGGCCTCGTATGCAAGCGTTGGTATCGCATAACATCCGATGAGTCAGTCTGGCGTGCTGCTTTTAAAAATACTTTTGAAGGCCACGAAAATTTTTCCCGCATCACTTCTAGTGTTTCTTGGAAAACAGAGTTTATTGAACGTACCAGTGCCCTTAAACGATGGAAAAAGGCCTCTGGATCTAGAAATATTTCTTTTAAAGTCCCCCTCCAGGACCTGACAAGAATTGCCGTGGACTTTATTGGTATGAGAATCATCTCCTTTTCACTAATGAATGAACGCGGTGTTGCTGTCGATTTGAGCAATGCTCGTGTAGGGTTCCCCTATATTCGCACAAGCAGATTAGGAAATGACAATGAAGACATTTCAGGTATTCCTGATGTCTCCAAATTCGGAATGGTTTTTCCATTTACTAATGGAAGAGTCACAACTGTTGCCTTTTCTCGTGGTGTTTCAGGCCGTGAATTTAAGCGTTTCCCTGTGACTCATGAAATGGCAGCAGTTACTTCTGCTTGGACCAGCAAAACTATTTCTCCCAAGACTCCAAATGCAATCACTTGTGTGACTGGTGATTCAAGAGGTTCCGTTAAGGCTTGGAACTTTCTCACGGGCGAAGAATTATTTAAGTTTACTCTTCCATCTTGGGAAGAAGAGCCTGCTCAAACAAGCAGAAATACTGGTTATATGCCCTTTGGAGATCTTACACCTGTTGTCCATATTGATTCCGATAGTGAAAAATCAATTGTTGTTTGTGATAATGGTGGTCGTATTTTCCATTACCGCAGAGATACTAAGGATCTTACATTTATTGGAACAACCCCAATCAACATGGAATCTGAAATGCATCTTCGCAATGGTTACTTCACTGTGGACTTTACTGCCGGTTATATTCTTTCACATGAAAATGATCATATTGTTCGCTATAGACTTGAAAAACAGACTGCATCTTCTGAAGCTAATGTTGTCAAACTTGTCACTGGAAATATCACTCTGGACAAGCACATGCTTGGTCCATTTAACTTGGATGAATCCTTGTACACTGGTATTGCTACTTCGACCACGCCTAAGCTGCTTCCAGGCCATGGATCAAGATTTCTTGCTTCTTTCACTGCTGACAATCAAGTTCATGTATGGGATATGCGCCAGCCAGCCAAGTCTAGTAACGATTCCATCCCTGAGATTCGTCCTCTTTATTCTATTGAAAATCCATTTTCAAAACAAGCTGAGGTCACTGGTGTTGCAATCAATTCACTTGTATTGGCGATTTGTTCCAGTAGTGCTAATGTCATGATTCATAATGCCCTAACAGGTAAACGCATTCGACTTGCTACTTCTAGATTCCCCAAAAAGATTTTGGATTTCAGCAGCATGGGTGATAGTCCTGCTTACCAGGTTGTTTTAGATCCCGATGCTACAAAATGTCATGGTGTGTTGGCTATCAATAATGCAGTTCAGTACTTTAGTTATGGTGTTACCACTACTGGTCAAATGACCAAGTCCAAAGGTGTTAAGAAGCGCATGGCTGGTCACCGTACTGGAGCAGCGCCTGCTGGTCCTCGTAATGAAGACTTGCTCAAGGACATGGAAGACGAATACCAGATTGCTAAGGAAATTGTTAAACGCCAACAAAATGAGGAGCGTCGGCGTAATAGCGCAAGTCGTGCTAGTCGTGATAGCAATCCAGAGACTGCCTTTTTGGATGAGATGACAGAGGAAGAACAACTCAAGTATGCTCTAATGATTAGTCAAGACGCTACTGGTTCTTCATCTAGCACGCCTTCTGGGTCAGGCTGTGCTATTATTGACGAAGAAGAAGAAGAAGAAGAAGAAGATGATGATGATCTCAAGGCTGCCATTGAATTGTCTTTAAAGGGTGTTGAAAATACAGACAACTCTGTTGAAAGTCACGACAAAGACTACGATGATTACGATGAAGATATTTATTACAAGGAGTCTGGGTCTTCAGGTCGTCAGTCATTTTCAGAAAGTTCTTTGACAAATGGTGATGGAGGATTTTTTCATGATACTATAGAGGAAGAAGATATTGATGAAGACTTGGCTTTAGCTTTGCGATTGTCACTTATGGAACAATAGCTTTATTAAGTTTCCCTTTTTGGAAGTTTTTTTTAAAATAAAGAAAACATATAAATTGATGTGAATTTTTTTTTTTTTTGCTTCTTTTTTACTTTCTTTTTTGATTCTTTATTCTTTATTCTTAATACTCCATAGCTTTTATTCATATTTCAATTATCATTTTCTTTTCCAATTGCTTTTTTTTTTATATCCTTCTCAAGCATATCAAAAGCCAATCTTTTTTTATCTATATTTCTTTTATTTTTTTTATTTTTTTTTTATAAACTGAATCTTTATCTCTTTATCACAACGATAAGTTTGTTGCCAATAATATACTTGATCAATCATGGCTCTTGAACTTGCAATTTCTCCAATTATGATTCCCTTGGCTGTTGCAGAAGCCACTCTGTGCCATTTTCACCGGCAATCGAGTCGATACAATCCCAATTGTGTACCGATTGATACAAGTAACACACGGCTATATACTGTGGTCCCACTAAAGCCTACAGCCCTACCCACGGGGGTTTTGAATAAGCTTTTGGCCAAGGATGAAGTGTTTCAAGTTATTGACGTTGAAACTGGGGTTGCAGTTTATGAGTTTCGTGCTACTTCCAAGTACTCAAAAGCCATTTTTGATTTTGTAGAGGCTTATAAACCATCAATAAAGACTGTTCCATTGGGAGTTGATGCATCTGGAACTTCCTCCACAGTTAATAATGATGATGAAAAAGTAACAGATTTACCCCCCATTGCTACAATCAGTGCAGGCATTTGGAGTACAATTGATTTTAATAAGTCTGCAAACAATATTGGTATGCCTCATTTTTACCAAGGTGTAAATCAAATTTCACACCAGTCTGATTTTTTAGACAATTATCGAGTATTTGAGCTGTCGGATGGGAATATCTATCAGTGGACTAAGCGTGGTATGTTTTTGGAACGGGTTTATAACTTGGGACAAAAGGATAGTGAGATTCGTGAACGTTGTGGTGGTGTTATGATGGGTAATGTTCGACGGTTTTATGAGTCTCGGGGCCAATCATTTAATGGTGATTATTCAGGTATTGGTCAAGCTAGTCAAGCTGGCCAACTACCAATTCCACAGCAACAGCAACAGCAACAGCAACAGCAGGCTGACTTTTTTGCTGTAGTTGGAGGGTCTGGAACTGGGTTTTCGATTGAGATTGATGAGAGCAAGGTTGACCGAGAAGTAGCGCTTATGACTGCCATGGTGAGCTTTTTAGATCACTGGAACACACTTTTGGGTGTTGGCGGGGTTTACTACAAACTTAAGACTGGCGGTGCAGGTGAAGTTCCCTGGCGCCGTATTTCTCGTCACTAAGAGAAGTAAAAAAAAAAAAAAAAAAAAAAAAAAGTAATGACGAGGTTTATGCTATAGAGTAGTGTATATGAAGTTTATTCAAGAGTAATTTGAGTAAGATGATGAAAGGTGGTTTATCTTTATTTTTTTTTTATTTTTTTTTTAATGGGCAAGCAAAGGATTATATATATATATATATAGATAAGAGCCTCACAATACTGTTTTGAGTAATGATTTGTAATATATTTCCTTCCCTCCACCCCACTTTATTTTTTTGTTTTTTTTATTGAAGAGCAAAAGATTTTTTTTTTTTTTTTTTTTTTTGCTGGTGATGATTAGAAAATTTAAATATTGGCTTTTTTGGAAATGGTGGTGGTGGTGGTGGTGGTGATAAGAAAAAATAAAAATAAAATAAAATTTTTTTTTTTAATAGTAATAAATATTTTTATTCCCACCAAAAACAATTCTATTTTTTTTTTTTTTCTTTCCATCTTTTTTCAATTCATTTCTTCTATCTATAAGTGAGACTTTGATTTATTTGCAATTTCCGTTTATTCTTTATTTTATTTATTTTTTATTTTTTTTTTTTTGAACCAATTTTAAAACACAAGAGGTGGGGGGGAAGAATCTTAAAAAAATTAAAATACCGCGCACGCAGTATTTGCACCCATGAGTGTGCTACAAGATCTCAGTATCAACACTGAAAATCGCGACAAGTTGCCTGTAAATAGTTATAACAGCATTGTATATCTTTCAAATCTTTCAAATCTTTCAAAACAGCCTCGTTTTTCAGAAATATCAAAACCTAGTCTAACAAACAAGCTTGAATCACTACTACCAAAAGAAGAAACATCGATACCTTCATCAAACAAGTATCCTGGGAAAATGGCTGAATTAACTCCAAAAACAAGACCCCGCACGCATGTTAAAGAAAAGCCTGAAAACCTTTTTTTAATTGCACCGACGGAAGAAGAAAAGCCTATCCATGATTCCTGTCGCATAAGATTTAAAGAAAACTTTGATTTTCCGTGTGATGGCAGCAGAAGTAACAGTAGTAGTAGCAGTAGTAGCAGCAGTAGCAGCAGTATACGTTCCTTGATGAAGGAAAAAACACCCTCTCCCCCATCTGGAAAGTATAATCAAAAGTACCTTATTTTAAACTCTACTAGCCCCTCTTCTATCAGCGAAACAAGTAGTGTCATCAACAATATCGCCAATTACAGTCCTCTTGATCTCAAGGTTCGAGCAGCGCATGGAACTTTACAAAATAACCTTTATGGAGGGGAAAGTGGGGCGGCTTTACTAGAAAACGTGCGTACCCCAATAGAAGAAAGAAGTCCTGATAATGACAAAAGATCAAAAATCTATTCTCAATCTCAATCTCAAGTTTCTCCCATTAAAATGGGTGATATTCTTCCTCCAAATATCATTCTAAGCACCCGCGATAATTCTTTTGACGACAGTGATGACACTTTTGAAGATACTCCGATTGTCTTTGTAAGTTCGCAAAAGCATCCACCTAGTAATAGTACCTTTTTGTTCCCCTCATTCGAATCTGATAACAATCTTGGAATGTATGCTCCAGAGTCGTCGTCATCATCATCATCATCATTATCATCTCGAACAGGACTACCTCCACCCTCTGCATCTCCAAGAAGTTCTGACTGTTCTCTAAGCAGTCTGAAAATTCTTGAAACTATTCCAGAAGAAGACCAAATTTTTGACTCGCCGCAACTAGACGGAGTTTCTTCCAGTTTAGAGTTTGTTGATAAAAACAAGTCGTCGAGTCATGAATCTTTGATGGACAAAATCTTCACTTCAGATGATAATGAAAATCCTGGGGCTGAAACACCAGAGTCTGAGGTTTCTTCTATAAATTCCACCGATGAAAAACAAGCTGTTTTTTGTGGCCCAAATCAAAGTTTGGCCTTTTCAAATAAAAATAATGATGATGAAGATGAAGATGAAGATAAAGATAAAGATGAAGAAAAAAAAGAAGAAAAAGATTTCTGCTTTAATACCAATATTTTTTTTGAATCTTCCGAAAATCCCACCAATCCGAACCAATCAAAAACTGCTGGTAATGATCTTTCAAAAAATAATTCCGGGTCTTTTTTCCAAAGCATGCCACCTTTTGAATCATCTTTGAGTCCAGGATCATCATTTTCCGTTAAGGAACAAAAACCTTTTGAGAACCACCAATCTCTTTTCCCCTCAAAGTCTGCAACTGTCATTAAATCCATTTTAAAAAACGGGGGGTCTCCCAAAGCATCGTCATCATTATCATCATCATCATCATCAAACCAATCTTTTAATCAAATTGTGGCTCCTATAACAAATGCATCTACAATTAAACCATCAACGTCACCTCCATTATGTTCAGCTTTAGAAAATAACGAGGATAATAGAAGAGCCCCATCTTCTTCATCTTCAACTTTTTCTCTATCCACATCATCTCCAAAAACTCTAGGTATTGATTCTTTTGCCATTCTATTACTTGGAATCGTCACTTCACTTTCTTTACCAACAGTTTTCCAGCATTATAATCATTCTGATTTTCTTATTGATGTGGCCACAGTCGCAGCACTTATACTGATGGACCATTTAACAAAACGTGGTGTATGGAGCTTTTATCGTGTTTCTCTCAAGTTCAAACGGAAACAAAATTTAAAACTTTTGAAGGAGCAGTATCGTTTTTCTGAATTTTCTTCTTCTTCAAGACGCGGGACGTCTCAGGAAAAAACTAGAAAAACGAAAAATTCCAAAAGGCAAAAACAACCTCAAAAGGCAGCAAGCAGAAGCCGGCTTTTGTGGTACAATATTGTGCATACGGTATATTTTTTCAACAGTGTAGCAGTAGGTGCAATTGCAGTATTTTCTCCTCTATTTATGGGTAACATGATGATGATGGCTCAAGATAAGCTGATGAATTACGGTAATGCATTGATGAGTGACACCTTTATTGCTATTTACGTTGTTTACGAGATCATTCAAGGAATTGCAAACCTTGCTCAGCTGGAGATTGAAAACAGTTTAGATGAAGAAAGGGGTAGTGAGAAACATGGAAATCCAAAGCAGCAGCAAAAGTCGCATGGAAATCGAAAGGGATCGATACTTTACATTGAAGATATCGATGTACTAAAAAGTGACAGCGACTCTCAATCTCAAAGTGAAGAAGAAGAAGAAGAAGGTGTTGACAGAGGTGTGAAACTTGGCGAATCAATCTCCCAGCTTGATCATAGTCTTAAGGAAATTTCAAGACGGCTAATTTCCAATGAAAATGCATGGGAAAATGAGATTGATAGTCTTTGGAAGCATCAAACTGCAACGCTGAAGAGTGTGAAATCATTGACAGCATCCAAAAAACATGAAGATGAAGTACATGCTCAGATACAGCAACAATTAAGTGTTTTGCAGCAACAGCAACAAGAATTGCTACATCGATTGCAGGAATATTCTCAAAGAAGGGGGAGTGAGGGGGATGATGAAAAATCTTGGAGTCCGATAGCAAGCAGTACCAGTAAAGAAAAGAGGAGTAAATACTCTGACAAGAGTAGCAAGTATTTGGTGATTGAAAATAGTGACATGAACCGTGGTTTTCCTAACGGCAAAGTTGCTGTGGGAGCTGCTGCTGCTACTGCTACTGCGGCTGCGGCTGCGGCTTCTAGTGTCACTGGTGGTGGGATTAAATCTAACTCAGTACTTGCTTTGAATAAATCCACCAACTTTGCCGGTCTTGATAACGGGGGTGGAAATGATGGAGACAAGAAGTTTCACAAAGGTCTGGTTCAAACGAGTTTGACGAAAAACATTCAGTCAAAGAAGAAACTTGCAGCTGCCGCTATTGCAGCTACTGCGGCTGCAGCCTCGCGAATGACAGATGCAACGGCTGGTGGGGCTGGTTCCTCCACAAAATCATTGCCGCAGCTTGGTGCGTCAACAACCAACGGTCATGAAGGTCGGAAATACATGAATAAGATTTTCAATCTTGGAGAAGGCATAGCTGGAGGTGAAGGAGCATTTTTCTTGCCAAACGAGGCTCCACGACGTGCTGAAGGTGCAACTACAAGCAATATTGTCACTATGGCAGCCGTTCCTGTGTCTGGAACTGCTAGTGGTAGTGGTAGTGGCAGCAGCAATGATAGTACGCTTGTTAGTGGGACTACGATAAGTACGCCAATTCCTGTTGAGTTTGGAAGAAACGGGTTTAGAGGTAATGAAAATGGTGGTTCTGTAAGATATGCACTTGTTTCTCAAGAGTGGAAAAAAGGTTCACCTCCAATGGAACCACCACCTCAACGGTCGCGTTTCCGTTTGATGTTACGAGTGGTGGTGTTACTGTTATTTTGGCCATGGATTGTGGCGTTTCATGCCATGTTACTTCCATATCGAATTAGTTACTGGATTTTGCGTGTTTCACATCAGATTGCAGTGAATTTAAGGGATGAAGTTAATGAGAGATTAACTAAGATTTTAACTTAGCGAGATAGAGGTTTTTTTTTTTTTTTTTGTTTTTTTCTTTTAAAAAAAAATAAAACGAAATTGAAATTACAAATATATATATTTTTTTATTATTATTATGAAAGCTAATAGTTTAACCTATATTGATAAGATAATTTTTTTTTTTCATGCTTATAAACTTTCCAACTTAACACAAAAGTTTTTTTTAAAGCTTTGATTGTGATTTTTATTTTTATTTTTATTTTAATTTTAATTTTTAAATACTAGTTATTATTCAAAACTATTCTTATTCATTTGATCTTTTAATACTTCATTTTTAAAATATTTAATTTAAAGAACTTGACGATTCATTGATTGAACTTTGAATTAAAGCTAGATCTACAGATGCCACATAAGGAATCAAGCAGTCACAAAATATTTCCTTGTGAAATTAATCTTAGGGTTATTTTATTAGGGTTATTCTTTATTAAAAGTTATTTAGCAATAAACAATCAAAACCCCAACTCAAGGTTAGGGTATAATGAAATTAAATTTTTGTGTCACATGATATTTAAAGTACTAATCTCCGTCTTAAAGTAGCAGTTTAATAGCAGGGTAAGGGCTATTTTAAAGTTCCTACGTTACAACTGGGGCTGCTACCTAGGTGCCGATCTAATTAATGCCTAAGGGCGGGTGACCATTACAGTGAATACAGAACCCACTCAATTTTGTGTGTGTGTGTGTGTGAGTGTGAGTGCGAGTGTGCGAGTGTGTGTGTGTGTGTGTGAGTGTATGTGTGTGCATGGTGGCTAAGAGAAAAAGTTTTATATCTCGTCCTTCCACAAAGCTTTTTCCCTTTTCCTTCTTTTTTTTTTTTTCTCCTTTTTTTTTTTTTTTTTCTCTCTCTCTATCGCCATATTCATTAACCGTCAAGTATGTGATTATTTCTTATTATTATAATAATACCAGTATTATTTTTTTTCTTGATTTTATACTAACTTCTAATTTAATAGAATGAGAGATAAGTGGAGAAAAAAGAGAGTTAGAAGATTGAAGAGAAAGAGAAGACTCATGAGAGCCAGAAGGTAAGTTTTTCTATTTGAAATTTGAAATTTGAAATTTTTTTTTATTTTTAAAAACTTTTAATACTAACTGTTTTTTTTAGTAAATAAACGCACAATGATCTTCTTGTTGAAGCCCGTTTCTTCTGAAGTTGCTGTTGATGAATGACCTTTTCTTGATTTCGACCCAGCCACCACTTTGCCGAATCAAACATTTATTTCCAGTTTTTTTTTTTTACGAATCGTTCTTCACCTTGACTAAATTTTTTAATGTGTTCATGACTACAAGAAATCAGTTTTATTTTACGAATCTCTAAATCTAAATTGTGTAAATTACAAAAATTTTAAATAAAAATCTTCAAAAACTCTTTTAAAAAAAATTATTGGTTTTCTCTAGTATGATCTTTGAAATGAGAGCTTGAATGCATTTAAATATAATTGTCATTCGCTCATAGTAGCTTTAAATCTCTTATTTTATTTTATTTTATTTTTTTATATTTTTTTGGATTTTGGCTAGTTTTTAATAAATGAAAAAAAAAAAAAAACGGGCCTTGTTTCTATACTTTAGTTTAAACCCCATAAAAAATTATATAAAAATTGTGAATCACGGGTTGAGGTTTAGGTAACTTAGTCAGAATTGCTTCTTGATAGAAACCTCCTCATGTCTAAAAAATTATATCCTTTATATCATATATATATTTATATATAAAGGTTTTGGTCACCCCGCTTTTTCTCTTCTTTCTCTTTCTCTTTCTTTCTATTATATCATTGCTCAAAAAAAAAAAAAAAATTTTTTTTCGCACGTTTAGTGTGAAATATTATCATCATTATTATCATCTGAAATTTCTCAATCATTTTCGGATCATTAGTCTCCATCGTCTTCCTTTAATCAACCTTCAAAATAGTCAACAAAAGACGGCCGCGCAAGATTCGGCCGCCTTATAGACGTTATGGACCTGGAGTAGCTGACTCGACGACTGTTTATCTGGATGCATCCACAAACAGCGACGGCAGCTGGCGCCCTCAGGGCTCTGGCAGCAGTAGCAGTAGCAGCAACAATTCCTCCAATACCGAGCAGCCCGCACAACTTGGCAGTGCCAGAGGCGCTCGGGACTCTGGGTTCGAAAAGGTTGACGTCCTGGCGAAAGCCATGGAGTCCCTGCGTTTACAAGGCGGCCCGAAATCTGCTGCGCAATCTAGCGCCACAAACGCATCATCATCATCTTCTTCTTCTTCTTCTAGCCAAGCTAAATCCTCACGTTCTGTGTCTTTGAAAAAGACCAATCCTAATTCTTGTTCCTCTTCTGCTTCTTCAGTTTTGTCTGATAGGAATGAGGAGGAAGATGCTGGCAGCTCGACAAGTACAACGCCTCCTTCTGGTTATGACGAAGAGAAGGGGCAGACTGAAAGTTCTAAACTACAGGAACCTCCAATTGCACCCATTTTGCGACTTCCTCATGAACTTTTAGATCTTATTTTTGATAAGTTGCCACACCCGATACCTGTTTCCTTGCTATATGTTTGCCGTCGATTTTATCAACAAGCTTTACCTTATCTTTATGCGAATCCTGTTCTTAATGTGTATAATTATCAAAAGTTTGTTGCTACAATTAGTGGATCAAGTGCTGGTCCTATTGTATCTTCAGGAGCGCAAATTATCAAAGGAAATCGCGGATTCATTAGCAAGAATTACCATTCTGACAATAGTAAGCATGGCAAAGATTTGGGCTCCTTTGTCAAGGTTTTGAATTTGACCAATATTATTCAAAGTGGCAAAAATTCCTACACTTCTCGAATTTTGCGGCGCTGCTCGTTGCATTTGAAAGAGTTTTATGCGCCGCAAACAAGTTTTGGATATTCGCCACTATTAAGTTTGCGCAGTTGTCACAACCTCAAAGTTCTTGATTTGTCTCTGGTATCGGAGACTGTTGATCTTCGTTTATTATTTTCGGCGATTGGCAATGCCCAACATTTGGAAAAGCTTGCTTTCCCTCGCTCATCAATCTTTTGTCTCGAGTATGATCATATTTGGCCACCTAATTTGTGGCAACTTTGTCTTTCTGGAGGCATTAGTAATGAGTTTATCATGTCGACGACGTTTCCAAAAACTGTCACTCATTTGCTAGTTACTCACTGTCCCTTTATCAATACTAATAGCGTTTTACTTCTTCTCACTCGCTTGGGACAGCAACTCAAGACTCTCAAGGTTATGTATCCAATGCCAGTACTGCGGCCTTATGCATTGGATCCTGTTTTCCGAATTTGTCCTGCTTTGAAGGATTTTTCTGTTTCTGTTGATTATATTTCACGCCATATTTTTGACGAGATTGAGATGGTTTATGATGAACAGGAGAAGAAGTTTGTTGGTCATAATCTTGAAAGGTTGTCTCTTGACTCTTCAGGAATGCTTGGTCAAGCTCATAAGATTGATCCTATTGATGTAAGCTTGGCGATATTGGATGAGAAGTTACCAAAGCTGACGCGTATTCATGCTAGTCTTAAGTTGGGCTGGAACCCAGCTACTGAAGATGTGATGGAGCTCGCAGAGATTTTGGAGGATAGTGATGGTGGCCTGTGGATTTCGTAAAGGAAGACAGGTTTATTTGACAATGATATTATTGCATTTCTTTATTTTTTTTTCATTTAAATGAAATTTTGCATTTTTACTGTACGTTTTGTAAAAATAAAATAAAATAAAAAAGATCAAAAGTTAAAGAATGAAAAGTACAATATACGTAAATTGTTTTTTTTTTTTTTTTTTTTTATAAACTTTTAAGATTCAAACTTTTTGTACCATGAATTTTTCATTTTAAAGACATGATGATGGTGTGTCAAATGCTATTCCCAAGTTGGTAAAAAATTTTTTTTTTCAAAGAAATAATGTTTTTTTTATTTTTTATTTTTATTTTTTCTATTTTAAAAAGCAATTATAGATTGAAATTGATATATTATATTGTATGTACATGGAGAAACAAATCAATTAGAATTTAAGATTGACTTATGAGATATTCTATTCCAAGTTTTATTTTTATTTTTATTTTTTTAGAATCTTGAAAGAGTTTTATGGTGATTGAAAAAAAAATATATATATATATATATATATATATATATATAGTGTTCACGTGATTATTGTAACACGTTGCGGCTTGCAATTGCACAAGTCGATTTTTTTTTTTTTTTCTGGGGTGGGTCTTCTTTTTTTTTTTTTAATTAACCAGCAGTAATAATAATAATAATAATAATAATAATAATAATAATAGTAGTAGTACGTACGTACGTAATAATTATTATAATTATAATAATAACAAAATTTATTATATTTAATAATTATATTTATATATCCAGTGGTGGTGCGTATGTGTGTATGTCAAACCGGACACATCAGCCTTTATTTATTTTTTTTTTTTTTTTCAGGCTGGTATATTTTAGCCAGCTAATTTTGCCAATCTGTCAATTGAATTAAAAAAAAAAAATAACCCTTTCCTTCTTTTTCTTCTGTCATCCCTTTTCTCATCCACATCATATTTATATATATATATATATATATAACTTCCATTCTTTTTTTTTATTTTTATTTTCATTTGGCAGTTAAATACTCTTAATCAACCTTCATCCAATTCTATCTGCTAGATACTCTTTTTTTTTTTTTTTTTTTTTTTTTTTATTTCTAGTCATCTAGTTCTTGTTCTTGCTTGTTTTGCTCACTAAAAAGAACAAGCCAACAAAAAAAATAAAAAGATAAAGAAGAAGAAGAAGAAATCTACAACTAATTGATACAAACAACCTTCTGTTATCACTATCTTTCACTCTACTCTACTCATAAGAATCATTATATTAAAATACAATGTCAAAGTCGTCAAAAAACTCAAAAAACTCCTCGGTGCATAAGCAGGAGAAACTTGCCAATGGCCCAGTTTCTTCTATACCAGAAAAAACTGTGTTAATACCAGCAGTCCAGACCAAACCCTTCTCCAAAGAAGATCCCATCACACCTCAACAATCCTATAACTCGATCCCTCCAGCAACTCTGGCCCAAGAACGCACAATCTCTCCCCTCGACCAAAAACTACTATTTGTCCTCACCATCTTCACATCATGGGTCCGCTTTTACAAGATTTGGAACCCCCCATCAGTCGTTTTTGACGAAGTCCACTTTGGTGGATTTGCTCGCAAGTACATTATTGGCCGCTTCTTTATGGATGTTCACCCTCCTTTGGCTAAAATGCTCTACGCTGTTGTCGGCTACCTCGCTGGATTTGATGGAGAATTTGACTTCAATGCAATCGGTCTCGAGTATGGCCCTGCTAATGTCCCCTATGTTGCCATGCGTATGCTCCCTGCCACTCTTGGTGTTTTGACTGTCCTTCTTACTTACTCTACCCTCCGTGCTTCTGGATGCCACTCTTGGTCTGCTCTCTTTGGTGCTGGTCTGCTTGCCATTGAAAATACCTTTGTCACTCAATCCCGTTTTATCTTGCTCGATTCTCCCTTGGTTTTCTTTGTCGCCATTACCGTCTACGGCTTTGTCAAGTTTCAAAACTACATCCCCCTAACTAAAGACTGGATCCGTTATCTGTTCCTTGCTGGTCTCGGTCTTGGTGCTACTGTCTCTTCCAAATGGGTTGGTATCTTCACAATTGGCTGGTGTGGTCTCTTGACTCTTTGGCAACTTTGGTGGATCCTTGCTGATTTGAAGGTTACCCCCCTCAATTACCTTTACCAATTCGCTTCCAGAGCCGTTTTCCTCATTTTCGTCCCCCTTTCCTTCTACCTCTCAATGTTTGCTCTTCACTTTGTCTGCCTTGCTAACCACGGCGATGGTGCTAGCTTCATGTCTCCTGGCTTCCAAGCTACTCTCCAGCATACTACCATCCTTAAGGAAACCCAAGCCGATATCGCCTACGGCAGTGTTGTTACTCTTAGACACGTCAACACTCGTGGTGGATTCTTACACTCTCACAACCACATGTACCCCACTGGTTCCAAGCAGCAGCAAATCACTCTTTACCCTCACAAGGATCATAACAATAATTGGGTCATTGAGCGCGACAATTACAATCTTACTTTGAACGATACCTCTTATGACTTTGTTAAGCATGGCGATATTATTAGATTGACCCACATGACTTCAAACCGTAGACTTCACTCCCACAATGTTCGTCCCCCTGTATCTGAGCAGGATTTCCAGAATGAAGTTTCTGCTTACGGTTACAAGGGCTTTTCCGGTGACATTAATGATAACTTCCGTGTTGAAATTGTCCCCAAGCAGAGCGAAAAGGGCGTTGCCAGTGAACGTCTCCGTGCTTTCGATACTCAATTCCGTTTGATCCATATTGGTACTGGCTGTGCTCTCTTTTCTCACGCCGTCAAACTCCCTACTTGGGGTTTTGAGCAACAGGAAGTCACTTGTGTTAAGAGTGGTACTTTCCCTAACAGTGTTTGGATGATTGACTCTAACAGTCACCCTAGAGCACCCCAAGATGCTGAAATTGCTCACAGACGTATTCCTTCCTTCCTTTCTAAATTCTGGGAGCTTAATAAGGTCATGTGGAATGTCAATGCTGGTCTTACTAGTACCCACACTTGGGAGTCTCGCCCTGAGTCTTGGCCTCTTCTCAAGCGTGGTATTAACTTCTGGGGTAAGGATCACGACCATGTTTATCTTCTTGGTAACGCTCCTATCTACTGGTTCACTACTGCTCTCATTGTTTCTTACCTTCTTTTCAAGGGCTTTGAGTTGCTTAGATGGCAGCGTGGATATGCTCCCTTTGATAGCGTTGCTTACCATACCTTTGACAAGGGCATGTATACCTATGTTCTTGGTTGGGCTACTCATTACTTCCCCTCCTTTTTGATGGAGCGTCAGCTTTTCTTGCACCACTATCTTGCTTCTGTTTTCTTTGGTGTTTTGGCCATTGCCCAGTTTTTTGAGTTTATTGCTTATGGTGTTTTCGGTAGCATCAAGCTCTTTAAGCTTAATCGCAAGGGTATTTACATTGGATATGCTCTCATGGCTGCCTTCTTTGCCGTCAGTGCTGGCTTTTTCTACCACTACTCTCCTCTTGCTTATGCCACTGCTTGGACCAAGCCTGTTTGCGAAAGCTCCAAGTTTTTGGATATGGATTGGAACTGTGGCCGCTACTTTGATACTTATGAGGAATACTACGCTGCCGCCAGCAAAAAGGCTCTTGAAGCCAAGCTTAACGGTACCATTGTTGCTACCAGCACTGTGAATACTGGAGTCACCCAGATTGTTCCTACCCCTGTTGTTGTTAAGCAGGAAGTTCCTAAGCCTCAACCTCCTGTCTCCAAGCAAGAGGCCCCCAAGAAGCAGCCCATCAAGAAGGAAGAGCCTAAGCCTGTTGTCCCTAAGCAAGAGGCTCCTAAGCCTGCTGCTCCTAAGCAAGAAGCTCCCAAGCAACAACCTATTAAGAAGGAAGAGCCAAAACCTGCTGCTCCTAAGCAGGAAGCTCCTAAACCCGCTGCTCCTAAGCAAGAGGCTCCTAAGCAAGATGCTCCTAAGCAACAGCCTATTAAGAAGGAAGAGCCTAAACCTGCTGCTCCTAAACAGGAAGCTCCCAAACCTGCTGCTCCCAAGCAGGAAGCTCCTAAACCAGCTGCCCCTAAACAAGAGGCTCCTAAGCAACAACCTATTAAGAAGGAGGCCCCTAAGCCTGCTGCTCCTAAGCAAGAGGCTCCTAAGCCTGCTGCTCCTAAGCAAGAAGCTCCCAAGCAACAACCTATTAAGAAGGAAGAGCCAAAACCTGCTGCTCCTAAGCAGGAAGCTCCTAAGCCTGCTGCTCCAAAGCAAGAGGCACCTAAACCTGCTGTCCCCAAGCAAGAAGCTCCTAAGCCCGCTGCACCTAAACCTGCTGCACCCAAGCAAGAGGCTCCTAAACCTGCTGCCCCTAAACAAGAGGCTCCTAAGCAACAGCCTGTTGTCAAGAAGGAAGAGCCCAAGCCCGTTGCTCCTAAGGAAGAGGCTAAGCCTGCTGCTGCTGAGCAAAAGTAAAAAAAAAATTGTTTATTGACGGGGAACTTTAGTTGAGAAATAGTCCCATTTTGTTTTTTGAATGCTGTATAAAAAAAAAATCTTGATTTACAAAAAACAAAAGAAAGAAAATTAATAAAAGTAAAAGTAAAAGTAAAAAAAAAAAAAAAAAAGAGGAAAACAATTGTAATAGCTAATTAAATTTTGGAATTAAAAAAAAATAAATAAAAGGAACATAAGCATATATATAAGAAAGAATATATTTATAAAGATAAAGTCTTCTGGAGAAGATTCTGTTGAATATTTTTTTATTTTTGATGAACAAGTCCTATTTAAAAAATTAAAAAAAAATTGGAAAAAAATTGGAAAAAAATTTTCTTTAGATTAATTGATTAGTTGATTGTTTTTATTCAAAAGTTATGAAATTATATGAAATCAATATCTTCACTATTATTCTTTTTTGTTCTTACTATATATTCGTTTTCACAATAATTATCTATACAAGAATCTGACTACATACCTTCGCATACCTTTTTGGCATGCCTCAAAAAAAGAAGATGTCAAATGGTATCAACATCATCTTTTCTCGTTTTTTTTTTTTTTTTTATTTTTTTTGGGATCTTATTCAAAATATGATATTTAAAAATTTAATTGATTGTTGTTTAAAATTATTTTAATCATTTTAACATACTTCAAAGTGATGGTGTTCACATAAACAAAGTCATTTGTTTGTTTGTTTGCTTTTTTCATTATTATTCAAGGGTTATAGAATTATATAACATCAGCATCTGCGCTATCCTTCTTGTCCATACTATATATCTTTTCATTTTCTTAATAAACTTTTTAATTTTGGCTTCAACATTGCATCTCCAACAGCCCGAAAATAAGTCCTGATGCCAACTTACGAGGAACAGCGGGGTTAAAAATAACCAAACCTTCCCAACTTATCTCCACTTATCTTCATCAACGCTGTAATCGTATTTCTTAATACCTCCAAGCAGAGATAAAGCTTACAATCTCCTGTAAGCCAGTTAAACTGTTTAAGAGAGTCGACATGTCCATCTCTGGAGATATCCGTTTTCAATCCTTTTCTTTCCTCTTCAAGCAAAGGACACTCAACCAAAAATGTGATGAACTTTTTCCAGCTCTCCACATTTGCAGTTGTAATTATCCTTTTCAATTCAAAACTTTTTAAACCACACGCCAAAATTACCATGGCCTTTGCAAAACTAAGTAATATTACTCAAGATCCTTCGACTATCTTTCTTCATGATCACTCCCGTGACCATTTTAGAAAGATTATCAGTACATTTCGACTCCACTGTGATATTATAATACCACAGATCCTTATAACTATTCCAATATATTTCTTTCCATTCCAAAAACAAACTTGTTTAAGTATACTAACTAAAGCAGTCTATTTCCTTACGCTTTTATAGATTCTACAAGTCTTGTACACTAACGACTATTTAAAGACTCCGTGGCCAAGCTGGCTAAGGCGCACGACTGTTAATCGTGAGATCGTGAGTTCAATCCTCACCGGGGTCGATTATCTTTTTGTTATATTTTTTTTGAAAAGATATAATTTGAATTTTTATTTTTTTTTTTTGGATATTTAGATTTAAAAGACAATTAATTGATTTTTTTTTTTTTTAAGTTAATGATCTTGAAAAAATGATAAATAAGATAATATATTTATATTCATTTGTCATCAATTAAAAGAAAGATGAAAAAAAAAGGCAGTTCATTATAGAAATATAGAAGTACATGAAAAAAAAAAATAACTACAAAGAAAACAGATATAAGAGAAGAAAAAAAAAAGTCGTTTCGTCGGAAATAAATCGAGTTGCAATTGAAATCAAGGGTAAACTCCCACGCTATCAAGCAAAAACACGCTGCCAAATCTAAAGAAAAAGATAATATCCTAAATGTTAGTATTTGTGGAAAATAAAAAAAAAAATAGAGGTTGAAAAGTTGCGAAATTTGTAGTAAAGGTCTATAATAGTATTAACCAACATACCCAAAACACAGCGAGGCGATAACTCCAGTGCCGAGAGTAGAAAGGGTCTGATGGAAAGATTCACGACGTTTAGGAGCCAAGATGAAAAGACCGGTAAAACTCAGACCGAGGATGATGAGCAGCAGAGCATTGAAAGATTGTAAGCTCAGAGGGAACATGGTTGTATATGGTGGGGCTTCTTCCCACAGTGCCTAAAAGCAACTTATTAGTTTTGTAAATCAATTGAATATAAAAGAATTGAAATAAAATGAAGATGAAAAAAGTTCAAAATTCTTTTTAAATACTTACAATCAAAGAAGGACGTGAATCAGTCATTGTTTTAAAATTATGGAAGGGTAATTTGAGGGAATACTTGTGACAATAATGACGATGATGACGACTATTGAAATGAAAGAGTTCTCTTGTATTTTTATTTCAAAAGAGGACAACAGATGGTACTGAACTTTTAGGCAAAGACTACGTGAACATAAAAGGCCGGGTAAGTTGTTTATTACAGGGTGAAATCTGTGTTCTATATTATATATTACTTATTACTATCATGTTTTGTAACAAAATATTTTTTTTTTTTTGGATCTCTTTTGATCCGCGTTTTTCGATAAGTTTTTTTTTTTTTCTGCTTTACTTGAAAAAAATACAAATAAACATATTCTTGTAAAAAACAAGTCAAATAAGAAAAAAAAAAAAAAGATATATAGGAAAAATGCGTCAAAAACGTATGAAATCATACCGCAAGCAGATGCAGTATCTGCAAGTCAACTTCAAGTTCAGAGAACCTTACCAAATCCTGTTGGACGATCAGATTATCCTCGAATCTGTAAAGAATAAACAAGACCTAGTCAAGGCCCTTGAACGTGCAGCCCAAGGAAAGATCAAGCCTAGTAAGTAACTGTGAATTAATGATAACTTTTATTATCATGAAGTTCTAACTGATTATTTAGTGGTTACTCAATGTACAATGGAAGCTTTATACAAGACCCAAAACCAAGAAGCCATTGAGCTTGCCAAATCATTTGAACGCAGAAAATGTGGACACTTCCCTCCATCAAGTTTATCAGAAGCCAGCAAAAAGAAAAAGTTTGACGATGATGGCAAGGTAATTGGTGCGAAAGAAAAGCCTGAAGAGACCAAAGACGAGGAAGCTAAGACAAACAATGAAACTAAACCTAACAAAAAGGGCAAGAAGGACAAGAAGAAAGATGATAAAGATATGCCTGACCCAAATGCAACTAAAACACCAAGTGCATGTTTGTGGACAGTTGTTGCAGTTGATAAAACTTTTAATAAACATAGATACCTGGTTGGGTCTCAAGATTTCCGACTACGAGCCCGATTGCGAGTAATCCCCGCAGTTCCTCTTTTATACATTAACCGCGCCGTCATGGTCATGGAACCCATGTCTGAAGCAACAACTAAGATGCGGGAAGCTATTGAAAACGCAAAGCTGACTGGTGGTCTGAACAAGTTGCCAGCAGGTATTGCGCCTCTTCCCCAAAAACGTAAGGCTGGAGAAGGAGATGATGAAAGTGAAGAAAAGGACGGGGATGGTTCTACAGCAGCTGAAGAGCCGGCCAAGAAGAAGAAAAAGGGGCCCAAGGGACCGCATCCATTGAGTGTTCTTAAGAAGAAAAAGAAACCGACAGTGAAGCACGAGCCTGAACCTGAGTCTGAGCCGAAGAAGGAAGAAACAGAAGGGGAAGGTGAAAAGAAAAAGAGAAGAAGAAAGCATCATGGTGGTAGCAAAAAGGAAAATGGTGAGGAGCAATCAAAAAAGATAGAAGACGATGCTACTACAGAACCAAACTGAATAATAAACAAACTACATTGAAGTCATGAATAATATACATATCTTACGAAATCAAAATAGAAATACTTAATGATACACTTAAAAAAAAAAATTGTATTAGAAAAGTGCTGTTATAAAAAAAATTAAAGATACATTTGAATTAAGAATTCATTATTTGTGTCTTTGTAGAATCCTCAAGCTTGTATAGTATTTTTCTGATGAAATGAATTTTGTTTAAAAGATTTTCACTGCTGATTAAAAAAAATTTTTTTCAGAAGAAAATCGTTTTTTTTTTTTTTTTCAGTGTTCAGCCGCATATTAGCAAGTCTGTGAAAATCAAATAGACCCTACAGCCGCACCTTATCTTAATTAATCATACAAAACTATTCTATCTATATACAAGACAATTAAAAAGAGTGTCTTTGTCAAAGTTTGTATTTAATAAAAGTTTGTTTCTAATAATATTAGAAATTAACTTAAAAAAGTTATTTTTTAAATATTCATTTAAGTAAAAATTTTTTTTATTTAGATATTTATCAAAAAAAAAAAAAAAAAAAAAACACCTTGTAGTTTTATTTCATTCTAAATATCTAAAAATTACACGCATTTATATGTAAAAATAACTACAATTCCAACTTCTAAGTTAGTAATGTTTTCATCAAAATGTTAAAAATAGTATGTACATTAATTTAAATTAAAAAAATTTACAGATCTCTTTAAAAGACAAAATATTGTTTGTTTGTTTGTTTTTATTCAAGGGTTATAGAATTATATAACATCAGCATCTGCGCTATCCTTCTTGTCCATACTATATATCTTTTCATTTTAATAATAAACTTTTAATTTTGCCTTCATCATTGCATCTCCAACAGCCCGAAAATAAGTCCTGATGCCAGCTTACGAGGAACAGGGGGTTAAAAATAACCAAACCTTCCCAACCTATCTCCACTTGTCTTCATCAACGCTGTAATTGTATTTCTTAATCCCTCCAAGCAGAGATAAAGCTTACAATCTCTTGTAAGCCAGTTAAACTGTTTAAGAGAGTCGACATGTCCATCTCTGGAGATATCCGTTTCAGTCCTTTTCTTTCCTCTTCAAGCAAAGGACACTCAACTAAAATGTGATGAACTGTTTCCAGCTCTCCACATTTGCAGTTGTAACTATCCTTTTCAATTCCAAACTTTTTAAACCATGCGCCAAAGTTGCCATGGCCTGTGCGAAATTGAGTAATATTACTCAAGATCCTTCGACTATCTTTCTTCATGATCACTCCCGTAACCATTTTGGAAAGATTATCAGTACATTTCGACTCCACTGTGATATTATGATACCACAGATCCTTACTGCTGTTCCAATACATTTCTTGCCATTCTTCCATTGCTTGTTTCTTCAAAATTCCAATCGTCTGATTTTGTTGTTGTTTCAGTGTAAGAGGTTCAACCCTCTTGCATTTTCGTTTTTCATCCTTTTTAATCATATAGTCTCTATCATCTTTCGCCAACATGTAAAGCGTGGTTAGCTTTGCAATTGGAGATTTCTCAATCAATGTTAACAAATGACCATTAATAGGATTAGTTTTGCTAATAAAGACAAAATATTGTTTGTTTGTTTGTTTTTATTCAAGGGTTATAGAACTATATAACATCAGCATCTGCGCTATCCTTTTTATTGTCTAACTATGTGACTTGCCGGTTTTCATTTGTACCTTTTTAGTACGGGTGGTTTCTGTTCTGTGCGTCTCCGGTAGCCCGGAAGATGGGCCCTGATGCCAGCTTACGAGGAACAGGGAGAACCAGTCTGTCGGTCCCAAAACCCTCCCAACCCATTTCCACTTATCTTCACGGACGCCCATGTATTTCTTAATCTCTTCCGTCAGAGATACGGCCCGCAATCACCTGCAGGCTATTTAGACTGTACGGAAGAGTCGGCATTCCTGTAACCAGGGTAGCCTATGGTTTTCAGTCTAGGTGTATACTCCCGTACACATCCTCAGGAAAAGGGGGTATTCTGGGAATCGAACCCAGTATCTTCCGCTATCGAGCGAACGTGTTACCCTTTACACCATCCAGCCCTTTCCCCCATTTAAAGACAAAATAATTTAAGAATTATTAATTTTGGTTTTTGTTCTTACTGCTTATAATTATTTTAAGTTTTAATTTTTTAAGAGTCCGATATAGTGTAATGGTTATCACCTCACGCTCTCACCGTGGAAATCGGGGTTCGATTCCCCGTGTCGGAGTAATTTTTTGCATTTGTTTTTTATAGCATTTCCATGGTAAGAGTAGGTTTTTATGATTATGAGCTATTGAAGATTATAGAAATATATATGTTTTTTTTTTTTTTATTTTCAATTTTCAGTTTATGAAGGCCAAAAACAAAAAAGAGATAAACTTCCTTGATTCTAAGTTAACAGAAGTGTTCCCCTAGCCCTTATTTCGTTTAGCAACTATTTTTTCACTATAGAGACAGAGGTTTTCATAAGTAGGATTTGAAATCTGCAACTGGCCTTTCCATTTAATAGAATGTTGCCAAAGGTTTATTGCAGATGTCTCTTTAGGAAAAAATAAGAAATTGGGTGAGAAAGAAATGATGGTTTCTTTGGAGGAAGAAACAAACAATAAAAAGATTAATTTGCTGTTGTTAACTCAGAAAGACTCCTTTTTTTTAAAATATTAACAGTAGATCATGAAGTGGACTATGAATCAAACCTTATTTGAGTCCTTGACCTCTGGTCTTTAAGTTTTCATTTGGTTCAAAGTATTTGGTTCAAAGTACAAATTTGTTCTTTTGTTCACTATCTTATATCCAAAGTCTGAGGTCAAGCTGTGTTTAGAATACTCAGTGTCATGTGACAAATAAATAAAACATACAATTCTTAAATAGCTTGCATAACCTTTTGTTGTTATCTGCACACCTTTAGATTTTCTCTAATTTTTTTTTTTTTTTTTTTTTTTTCCCTTCCTTCACTTCCAACAACCAAAGAGTTTGAAAACTGCCACAGCCACCACTATCATCACCAATAAAGCACCCTTTCAAAATATCTTTCATCTAAGGTATCACTGATTATTACGCGTGTTTTTGGTGTTTGCATATTTCATTTAATACTTGAGTTTCACAGGAAGCTCTTTTTTTTTTTTTTTTTCAATATTATTCTTTTTTTTTGCCCCCCCCACCCACACACACACTTACTGCCATTTTCCCATTATTCAAATATACCCTACATATATCACCATGTTCAGCATGATTTTTGGTAAGCGGTTGACACCGCAAGAACGTTTGCGTAAGCATCAGCGCTCACTAGAACGCACGCAGCGAGAACTTGACCGTGAACGAACTAAGCTAGAACAACAGGAACGCAAGCTAATTCAAGATATCAAGCGGTCGGCTAAGGCCGGACAGATGGGTGCTTGCCAGGTTATGGCCAAGGACCTTGTGCGAACGCGTCGTTACATTCAAAAGTTTTATCAGATGAAGACCCAGCTGCAGGCCGTATCTTTACGGATCCAGACGGTGGGTACGAACCAGCAGATGATGCAGTCGATGCAGGGAGCTACACGGGTGAGTAAATTTCATTATTTTTATTTTTTTTTTATTTCAAGTTGAAATACTAACTTACTCAATTTTTTTTTAGCTGCTTTCTACAATGAATCGAAGTATGAACCTGCCGAGTCTACAACGGATTGCTATGGAGTTTGAGCGCGAAAATGATTTGATGGACCAGCGCCAGGAAATGATGGACGATGCGATTGACGATTCTATGGAGATGGATGATGAAGAAGAGTCTGAAGAGATTGTGAACCAAGTCTTTGATGAAATTGGAATTGATTTGAACCAAGCCCTTGGCGCTACACCTTCGGGCATTGCAACAGCTGGCAGTGGAATTACAAATGATACTGGCAAAATTGCTCAGGCCGTGGGTGGTGGTGGCGGTGGTCATGATGATGACGACTTACAAGCGCGTCTTGATAGTCTACGACGATAATGGATCACGAAAATCCAGCAGAACCCATTTTATTTTTATATTAAAATTTTATTTTTTTTTATTTTTCAATATACACTTAATACTAACGCATTAATTTTTAAGAAGAAATTGCCGCTATTAAAATTTGTTCCCACAAAATCCAAAAAATAATAATATTGAAAAAAAAAATATTTCTATTACATCATAAGTCATTATTATATTCAATCATCTCTGATTTGTTTTCCCTTTTTTCCTTTTTTTTTTTATTTAAATATTGATGATCTTTTGCTCCTTAAGGTATTCAGTGATTTGCTGAACAGCCTCCTCAACTGAAATCTTGTCGTTATGGATGTGAATCTCGGGCTTGAGAGGCTCCTCGTAGGGAGCAGAGATACCAGTAAATTCCTTGATCTCACCAGCTCTGGCCTTCTTGTAAAGACCCTTGGGGTCACGCTGCTCAGCAACCTCGACGGGGATGTCAACAAAGATCTCGACAAAGGGAAGGTTGGCCTCCTCGTGAAGCTTGCGGGCAGAGTCTCTGTCAGCACGGTAGGGAGAGATGAAGGAAGTCAGGGCAATGGAGGTAGAATCAGCAAAGAGCTTGGAGACTTCACCAATGCGGCGAATGTTCTCATTGCGGTCCTTTTCGCTGAAACCCAGATCCTTGTTGAGACCGAAACGGATGTTATCACCATCAAGACGGTAGGAGTGCAGACCCAGAGAAAGCAGGTGCTGCTCGAGAGCTGTGGCGATGGTGGACTTGCCGGAAGCCGAGAGACCAGTGAACCAGAGAGTGGCACCCTTCTGATTGCGGAGCGTGGCGCGTTCTTCGTGGGTAAGACCAGCGTGCCAGGTGATGTTAGTAGCCATTTTTAGAGAATTTAGAGAGAGAATAAAAGAAACAAAAATAAAGATAAAGAATGTTAAGTTTATAAAAAAAAAAGGTATAATAGTAAGAAAGCAAGTAAGAAGGAAAGAAAAAAAAAATCTAAAAAAGTTTTGGAAATTTCAGACAAAAGTCAGTGAGTTTATATATCATTTTTCAGTAGCCTCCGGACAATTTGGCAAATACAAGCCACACACACACACACACACAGCAGCTTCTCCAGAATTAACGTTTGTGGCTCATCATTTGCCTCCAGTTCGACGACATTTCACGTGCTCTTTCGGAGAAAATTTTTTATTTTTTTTTTTAATTTGATTTCTATAGCAACTTTAAAGAAAAAAAAATAATAATAATAAAAAAAAAAGCATTGAATATATAAAAAAGGAAGAATTAAAAAAGATATAATGAAATTTCATTAAAATACTCCAATAATTAAATCCCCAGTGGCTCATTTTTGGCCGATGGTGTATGTGTGTGTATAAATCGTGGGGTTGAGATTTCGTGCTTTTGCAGGCTGATGTTGTAAGGCCAAGGATTCAGGTCTTATTGTGGCTTGCACCAGATCGTAACTGACTTGGCATTATCATCATAATTATTTCGGATGAACAATTATTTCTCATGGAATAAACTATACAAATTACAATCAAATAAAAATCAAAATTAAAATCAATTATTCTATAGTTCATTTAATTAATACAAATATGCAAAATCATAATCATCATGGCTGGGTGTTGAAATACGCCCAAAGGTCATTAAGTTCATTAAGTTGAAGGATAAAAGGTTTATTATCATTAAAAACCCTCCCCACCTTCTTCCCGGATCCTTGTTGAAATGATCACGAGAGGGGAATGTGTTTCATAAAAAAAAAATCATATGCTTGGTTGAAAAATTGGGAATAGTTAAAAAAAAGAAGCCACTCAAAATATCAATCACTCTTCTGGTGAAGTCTCATTCTTTGCTTGAACAAAAACAGTGTTCTTAATGATGGCATGCTTAATGGCTCCAACAAAACAAATGCAAACATTCATCAAAACAACACAACCAAACAATGCACCAATATACTTGAGCCCAGAGTTATTAAACTCGGCTTCCAGATGATACCATGCCATGGCCATTGTGCCAATAGGGAAAGTCGTGGCCCACCATGACATGTTATATCCAGGAGGAGGGGTAGTCAGTGTAAAGAAGGCTGCCAAGGTGAGCCAAAACAGGCCAACGCCAATTAAAAACAGAGCAACAGCCATAGTAACAAAAGAAATTGCATCCACGGATTGCGGTGTGACTTCAATGATACCAGTGTAGTGTTTGGTAGAATATGGAGCAAAGACCTGCTTGTACAAGTCTCCAAGAAGCAAGATACCAAAGGCACCTTGTCCCATAGGCCCAACAGGAAGAAGAGTGGAAAGAATAATGGCACCGGGCTGAGTGGACTTGAGAAACAACCGGGCAAGGTAAATAGCCATACAGGCAATAGCAAGCAACTGACCATTTGCCCACATCATAAAAGACACAATAAGAGTGCTTGCCTTTAGAGACTGTGGCAGTGATGTTGCGATAAGTGCACCAGTGGCAGATGCAACCACAAGAGGAACAATGGGCAAGAAGATGGTAGGATTAATGGCTTCCAAGTTAGGACGTTTTTGGTACACAAACATGAGGTAGCAAACACCCCAGCAGGATGCAATAGAAAGGAAAGTGTCGATCCACCACATGACATAGCAAGCGACCCAGGTCCCAGGCATATCGTAGTCCTGTGACATGAGATGGAGAACGTTAATTATAGTGGCAAAGCCCATAGGCAGACAGCCCAAAAACATGGACTGACCAGGATGCAGAAGCATGCGCTTAAGTTGCTCAGGATATAAAATGAATCGGAGAACAAACATTGTTAAGCAAAGAGTGAAAAACAAAACGTTGATACCCCAAACAGCCATACCAGCGATACGAAGACCCTCATGGGGGAAGGGGAATGAGTACAAAATGGCAGAAGAAACACCTAAACCCATAACGGCAGAGAACCATGCTGGAGAAAAGTGACGAATACGGAATGCCAGGTACGAGTTGCTAGGATGTACCAGTGTGGCTGATGAGATACTATTGCTGTCGTCGCCATTTTTGACTGGAGTAGTTCTGGAAATAGTGGCTGGGCTATCTAGTCCAGCCTCAAGATCGATATTGTTGATATTGTTATTGTTCATTTGGAAGACGGTTGAGTTTGAATTAAAAGACTGTACTGGAGAAAGCTTTTCTTCTTTTCCCGTTAAATGCTTATTATTATTGTAAGTATTCATCTGAAAGGTTTGCAGATTGCCAGTAGAGTCTTATATTGCTTTATATAAGTTTTTCTTTATATATATTTAATAGAGAATAAGGAAAAAAAGACAAAAAGATAAAAGAACTGTGGCTAGTGCAGATCCTGGCGATATTTATACTTTGAGATATGAGAACTTTTTTTTTTCCTTATTCCCCCACAAGGTCGTGGCGTATAGCAGACCCCGAAATACGACAAAAGGCTTTCTTCCGGGCTGTGGCTAGTGCCGTAGTTAACATTCGCCGCACTTCCCAACACGGAAATTTGTGAAGTCGCAGTGTCTAATTAGACGTTTGTGGCTAGTGATGAATTAAAAAAATTTTTTTTTCCTAACCCCCGGTTGAGAGACAACCGACAAAAGAACAAGTTACTAGCCACAAACACAAATTAGTCACACTAGCCACAATTCAACGTTCATAGGCAAAAAGGAACGGTACCCGACAAAGTGAAAGGCAGCAGAGTACACACAAAAGAAATCTTTAAAGCATTTCAAATCAAATCTAGATTGGGGGGAGGGGGGGTTTAAACATTGGAAATGCTTATTAAAATTAAACAAATGATTGGAGATTAAATTTGAAAGCAAATTTTATTAATTTTCTATGTATACATTTTATATATAAGGGCATTTTTTTTAGACTACGATTAAAAAAAAAAACTACCTATTTTAACAGTTAGTAAAACGTAATTTAAGGTGATAATGTTCAAGCAAACAAAACGACCATCAACTCTTTTAACAAATATCAGCGATCTTGGTGTTATAAGGTGTCCTCACAATGGAATAAGACAAAAGTAGCAGGTGTTTTATCATCACTAAAAAAGAGTTGAATTTGAATGGCATTTGTGAAAAAAAAAAATTTCAATTGACTTACGTTTTACAATTGACCCTTCATGGCAAATACTAGAAAATATCATAAAATCATAAAATCATAAAATCATAAAATCGACAAAATCAACAAAAACTCTAGAAAACAACAGTTAGAAAATAATCCCAACAATAAATGAAAAAAAAACCAATTCATAAGTAGATGAATATCAGAACAAAATTATTATCAATTCACTAGGTCCCATATGAAAATAGGCGTATCTTCGAGTACACTAGATCGTCAATCGCAAATTAAATCATCATGAACAAGAGAAAAAAAGGCTCAAATATAAAATCTCACTATTGTACTTACATAGAAAAGGAGGTATTCTATAGACCCAATAACGCTCCTTAGAGCTATTTGTCGAAATTTAGAAGTATTGTTGTTTCTGTTGAGAAGGTTGAAGGAGGGTTCACTAGGTGGGGGAATTTATGGTTAGTGAGGGGTCTAAGAAAAAAAGGGGGGAGAATTTTTTTTTTATGAACCCTTACCTTTTTGACATTTCTTTACATTATTATTAGGGTTAAGCCCTAGATTTTACAAAAAATCTTTAGTAGATTTCAGTATTTTTAAATCACGTGATGAAACATTAATTTTAACAAAAATAATTTTGAAGGAATCCATCACTCCCCCTATTTTTCACTTTAATTTAATATTTTCAGATTTTGGTGCTGGGTACTTATCTTTATATGCCCATGAAAATTTTTTTTACATATCATATATATTTCTAGATTTTAAACCCCCTATATGCTTATATGTTTGTTTTATATTGATAATTGACGATTGATAAATAAAAACCTTTTCTTGTTATTGCATCAATCTAAAAATGCAGACAATTGTAGTTTTTTGGTAGCATATTTTTGAAACTTGCCAACTTGTAATCTTTAAATTGTAGATTGATTTTTGATCTTTTTCTAGGCCACTGAAAAAAAAAAAGAAAGAACTAATAGTTCTCATATATATCGTTTTACTAACCATTCTTTTTGTTCTTCAATATATGATTTTGTGAGCCTCCGCTTTATTTCCCATTTGATCCATACCCAAAGCTTCACTTATGTATTCTGTTATCCATCTTTACAAACTGGCTCTTTCTTTCTTTCATATAATTGATACTTAAAAAATTATCAGAACATCAACTAATCTTTATGAACATATTCTAATACTATATTAACCAACTTAAATTCAATTAAAACATCGTTTTTTATATGAAATTTCACTAAAAAAAATAGGCCTAATAAAACTTCAAAAGCCAAACAAGTTAAAATCACGTGACATATGACAAATTACCTAAGCATGTCATATGCTGATTACAAAACTGAAAATTTTTTTCCATTACACTCACACAAACTCCTGAGTCGCTCGTTCCTCCCACTCTTTTTCCCCTTTTTTTTTCCTCCCCTCCCCTCCCCCCTCCGTCGTTGTGTCGATTTTTTATAATCTCTTCAGCTCTCTGTCAGCCCACAGAACCACCACATACACAACTCAGTCAGATATTCACAATGTCTATCACTATCGAGGAACCCCAGTGGAAGTACGTCGAACTTGGCCGCGTTATCTTCATCGCCCAAGGTCCTGCTGCTGGCAAGATTGCCACCATTGTTGAGATCGTTGACCAGAAGAGAGTATGTCTTTGAAGTCTTACTATGCCATGCAAGTGACTAGGGAAAAGAAAACGAAAATGAACAGATACCTTTTGAAATGATTTTTTTATAAATATGATACCAAGGATGGAAGCTTTTTGATTTATGGATTCATGAAAATAATGGCAAAATATTTTTATTTTTATTTTCAATCTTTTTCTCTCTAGTCGACCTATGCATTTTACTTTTACAAATTATGTTTACTAACTTATTGTTTTAAAGGTTCTCGTTGATGGCCCTTCCGTTGACCGTCAGGCTGTCTCTCTTTCTCACACCACTCTGACTGACTTTGTCATTGAGGGTCTGTCGCTGGCTGCTCCCACCGAGGAGGTTGCCAAGCTCTGGGCTTCTGCTGACATTGACAGCAAGTGGGCCGCCTCTGCTCTTGCTAAGAAGCTTGCTCAGCAGGAGAAGCGCGCTCAGCTCACTGACTTCGAGCGCTTCCAGGTTTCTCTTCTTAAGAAGCAAAAGAAGGCTGCTATTTACAAGGCTGTTCAGGCTTAAATAAAATTCTTCCTTCCTAATGAAAACCAAACTTAGAACGTAACAACTCTGGTAATGATTTTTTGAACAAAAAAAAAATAAAAAAAAGGGAAAAAATTTACATGGCTGATTTTTTTTTAAAGAAAATGAAAATCGATTTCTTCATCGTTTCTCTCTTGTCATTATGAATCTTGCGTAGCGTATTTCTGAAATTTCCTAGTCCAACTTTTTCTTAACAATCATCGGTCTTAGTGTTGGAAACTCAAGGCACGTGCATGTTAACTACAGTTAATTTCCAACACATTAGTTTGATATTGGTTAAATTAATTAAAAGCGTCATACGTAAAGACAATACAATATGTGTATTGTAGCAATAGTCAAATGAAATAGGATTTTTTTTTTTATAATTTCATTTCATTTTACTACGTTGAAAACTGATGCTTAAAGCCAGTTGAAACTGGCAATGTAAGATTTACGTCATAAAGCACAGTTCTTGACTTATCAAATATTCCATTTATTCAATCAAAAGCTATCCGATATATAAACATCCTAAGAGCAACTTATTCATTAGTCTTTGGTTGCTCCTTAAAGCGAGAAGCTCCAGTTTTACGGCAACAATACAAATAAAAGTTCAAGGTATGCTCAATCGCCATTCTAATATACTTCCACGCATCCTCTCTTGTTACGTTCCAAGGAATATTAGCTGGACGTTTCATCATGTGGCTCACAATGTGCGGAGGCACATTCATTCGATCAAAGGCCTGGTCGTCCGCAATGAACTTGCAATGACTGGATAAGAAATGAAACATATCCAAGAGGCTTGCTGATGTTTCATTAGTGTGCAAAGCATCACCATATGCCAAAATATGACTCAACCCTTGAACATTATACAAAAAGTTATCAGGATTATTGAGCGTGAGGGCAACGGACTTTACCAGGTAATCCATTGACATTGTGAATTTAGCGTAAGCGTCTTCCATCTGAAAAGCATAAATCATGTACAATTTAACTGCGGGCCAGTCTTTAAGCGTCTTAACAAGCCCATATATTTCAGCCCATACCTCTTTGGTAACATACATTTTAAGAAAGTGAAGTTTATCTTTTCCGTTTGCGTTTGATCTTTTCGCTGCACTTTCGTACCTTTCAATAAAATAAGACACATCTTTCCCGTCGAAAATTGGAATCTGACCTGAATTTGGCATGGGGAAAGGTGTCGGTGGAAACGTAGTTACTGGTCTATCTGGTTTCAAAACTGGCACTCCACTTTCAGAAATCCCTACAGTATCTAGAAAATTTTCACACTGAAGCATTTGTGATAAAGACTGACGACATCCATAGTAATGGTACTTGATAGTATTGATTTCTTTGATAAGACTTTGGTTTTCCTTTTGAAGTTTTCGCATATCATGTTGTAAAGCTGTCACGCTGGGACGATCGCTTTCCGATGAAAGAACATGCTGTAATGTGGCCATTGATCAAAAAAGATTTGATTGAGAAATTTTACGTTATTTTTTTTTTTAAAAAAAATTGAGAGGAATAGCTGGGTTTATATGAATTTTTATTCTGAAAAACCCTGGCAAATTGATGTTACGAATCTTGCTTCAAGTAAACATATAACTTCACATTAAATGAATGGCATTCGATTTTTCAAACAAAGACATCTTATAAGTTATTAAATTCTTCATAGCCTTGGTAGTTAGATTTTTAACAATAATCATTTAGAAACAGAAACGCCCAGTGTTGTATCTACATTTTGCAAAGCCTTATATATAATGTGTACTTTACCAACTAAATAGCTATTATAAGCTTATGCGGCTTTATATATTAAACATCAAATGCAAAATTGAAATAAACAAATTTATATTAGCTTTTAAAACAATTTATGTTTAATAAAAAAAATTCTAGAGAGTTGATCATATAAAATTAAAAAGAGTATAATCAAGGTTCTGTTTGAATAAAATTATGGCGGTTGTACTTGAATACTGTCAACTTTGTAAATAGTGAGTACTAACATAAGTACATCATTTCTTAAAAATATTTAAAATAGTATTTGAAATAATCAACGACAAAAATACATAGAGTCAATTATTTTTTAATAAAAAGTAGATTAATATTAATCAATCAATTGAATCTTAGTAGCGTTTATAAACGTGTGATATGCTATGCCTGATAATATGGCCATACCATCTTTGGGGCGAGAGAATTTGCTATTATATAAAAAAAGATTTCAAAATCTCTTTTTGAAATGGAAAATTTCAAATAAATGCACATTACAGTACAGTTCTGTACTAATGCCCAAAACATGATGAGAGTTTAAGGATTCTATTCGGACCAGGGTGATTTTTATTATGTAACATTATTTCAAAATATGGGCTTTTAATATGATTATCGGTTAGGAGTTCATAATATGGAGATTTCACAAGGGTAAGGGTTTATTTATTATGAGAAATGATTTTAAAATGAAGTTTTAAAATATAAAAAAGGCCATAAAATGAGCTTTTGAAGAATCCACTGGGGCAAGGGTAATTTGTTATTTAAAGGCTTTCAAAAACCAAAATTTAAAATAGAAGATTTATATACAACAAATAAGCGAAAGTCCTGTGTTACGGCTAAGAATTTATGGAAGGTGTTCGGAGATAAAATTTGGATTGAATATCAGGAGGCCCATAGCCAATTTTTAGGTCCCTCTATTGATATCCTGTGCTATAGTCGTATATCCATTTAAATTTAAAAGAGAATACAATTTACATCAGTAAAAGGCCAAATTTTAATCATAATATTTAGTAAAAATTTAAAACGAGCGACTTAAATTAAATTAACGAGCGTGAGAACAAATACAAATCAAACAAACAAAAAGAGCGTAACAAACAAAAATTATGAAAGGACTATGTAATAATGGTAACGAATGACAAAAGTAGGTAAGAGGTATTAAACGAGAGACTAAAAAGCGAAAAAAAGCAAAAGTAAACGAGTGACTTAAGTGATAGAAAGACAAAACAAAAGGTCAATAATGAAAGTTAACAGTAGCCAGCTACCATTGATTTTATTTATTTTTTTTTAAACATTTCATATCTTGAACACCTTTTAGTTTGCACTTTGAGTAAAAGTTCCATTTTGATACTGTACATCTCCCAATGGAACACCAGAAGGCAAGATTGGTCCACTAGATGTAGAGGATATTTCTTCACTAGTATATGAGCTACTGCTCTTTACTGTATAAACAGTGACAGGTGTGTTGTAGGGAGGCAACGTGAAATTAGATGAATCAGTAGAACTTGACTCTTCAGCTGATGTTGTCGATATGCTGATGGTGACATCTGTAGGGCTAGGGTCTTGATAAACATCAAGACTGGTGTATCTTCTATGAGTATGATGTGTAATTGTTGCTTCATCAGAAGTAGAAGAAGATTCAGAGGTTGTGGAAGACTCAGAGGTAGCGGAAGACCCAGAGGTAGTGGAAGATTCTGACAAACTAGTTGATGATTCAGACAAAATGGTAGAAGATGTTTGATCAGCAGATGCTGAGCTGGATACCGATTCAGAAGTCAAAGAAGTTTGAGCTGCAGGATCATAAAGAACAGGGTCTGAATATCTGGTAGTACGAGGTCTTGTATCAGAAAATTGAGTAGAATCTTCAGAAGACGTTTCTTCTGTGGAAGGAGAAGCTTCGCTAGTACTAGAGTCTAAGGATGAAGTGATTTCAGAAGAGGCCTCAGTTGTCTCAGTAGAAGAGCTCGATTCGGAAAAAGAAGTTTCAGAAGAGGAGGTTTCAGAAAAAGAAGAAGTCTCAGAAGAGGAGGTTTCAGAAGGTGTAGTAGTTTCTGTGACATCACTGGTAGACTCTGTAGACTCTATTGAGTAAGTTGCAGGTCTAACATGGGGATTATGAATGAAAGAAGGCTCGGGAGTCTCAGTGCTAGACACTACAAAAGTACTGTTAGAAGGAAGTTCAGTGCTAAAGTATGTACTCCAGTCCTCAGAAGAAGTCTCTGCATAAATAGAAGTCTCTGTTGCAATAGTGACAGCTGATTCCAAAGGAGCAACGGTATTGTTAAGTCTATGGTTCAAAGGAATGACAGTAGGGAAAGAAGTGGGTGTCACGGTAAAGTTGGTCAAGACAGAAGCGGAAGGAACTTGTTGCACAGACTTGAAGTCAGCTGCTGTATCGTTTTTACCAGCAAGAGGGGTTGCCTTTGCACCAGAACTCTTAACTGATCCACTAGTGGTACTCGAGGTCGGACGAGTGCTCGAGCTGGAAATGGGTTTAGTGGAAGTAGAAGTCTTAGCAACAGGCAAATTGATTGTATTATCTTTAGTAATGATCTTTGTGCTGGTGGTCACTGGGGTTGAAGTAAAACCAATAGTACTCCAAACCTTAGTAACGATGGCAGGCTTCGAAGCAGTAGAAACGGTTCCATTCTTAGCAGATGGAGGTTGAGTAAAAGCCTTAGTGGTACTGGCACTAGAAGTAGACTTGGTGGTAGCAATAGTAGTAGTAGTCTTAGCAGTAGTGGTAGCAGTAGTTTTAGAAGTAGTCTTAGAAGTAGTGGTAGCAGTAGTCTTAGACGTAGTAGTAGAAGTAGTGGTAGCAGTAGTCTTAGACGTAGTAGTAGAAGTAGTCTTAGACGTAGTAGTAGAAGTAGTTTTAGCAGTGGTGGTAGAAGTTGTCTTCGAAGTGGAAGTAGAAGTGCTACTAGTACTAGCAGTAGGATGGGTTGTGATAGGACGTATGTGAGTTGTTCTAGTTGAAGAAGAAGAAGTTCCAGTTGTCCATGTGGAGGAGCTTGTTGGCTTGGTGGAAGTAGAAGACTTTGAAATTGAAGAAGAAGTAGTAGAAGATGATGGGCGAGTACGAGATCGAATGGTGGTTGATGTAGTGGAGCTAGTTGGAGTGCTGATAGTAATTCTATTTGTATGAGTGGAGGTAGTAGTGGTAGTCGAACGGCTGAACGAGCGGCTTCTTGAGGGTGTGATGGTAAATGTTCTGTAAGTGATAGTCGTCACAGTGGGGAAGATGGTTGTAGTAGTTGTTGACCAAGATCTGGTATGAGATCGGGACTTTGAACTACTCAAAGATGTAGTTGGCTTAGCATGAGTCGTAGTAGTGGTAGTTTGTGTAGGATTAGTAGTTGTAGTAGTATGGCTAGAAGTTGTAGAAGTGGATGTAGTAGTAGGGCGAAGCTTTTTAGTGATAGTAGTCTGCTGGTAAACAGTAGTTGGACTATGCTGAGTCGTTGTAACTGTGAAAGTGGTACTGACACCAGGCTGAGTGAAAGTCAAAATCTTGGGCACAGTATAGATGATCCGAGTAGTTGTTAAATAGCTAGTGTACTTGGGAGTATTCCAGGACCCACTATCTTTGTCATTGCTAGAATCGTCACCCGAATCATCACCCGAATCGTCACCCGAATCGTCACCCGAATCGTCACCCGAATCGTCACCCGAATCGTCACCCGAATCATCACCAGAATCATCGTCACCAGAACCGTCATCATCACCCGAGTCGTCGTTGCTAGCACCCTCATCACTGGAATCATCGCTGGATCCGTCATCGTTGGAACCATCGTCACCAGAGTCATCATCGCCAGAGTCATCATCGCCAGAGTCATCATCGCCAGAGTCATCATCGCCAGAATCATCATCTTCCGCAGCTTCATCGTAAGAATCAGCTTCATCGGCAGAACCATCATTGGAAGTATCATCATCGGCAGCTTCGTCATCGGCAGCATCATCTTCATTTGTTTGACCTTGGTCTTGGGCAAATGCATTTCCAGAGACACCGTTCTCATCAGCAGCCGCAGCAGAGTCATCTTCAGCATCAGTATTATCATTGGAGGCAGCCTCGTTGCCGTTTTCCTCAGGAGTTACTGGATTCTCTGCAGCTTCATCACTTGTATCATTGTCAGCTTGAAGTGTCTGGTCATCGCCTTGGGCCTCAGTGTTATCTTCAGTTGAGTCGTCATCCTCTCTCTTTTTCCGGTTAAGGAACTCCTCGACATCATCCCAACGAATGAGATGGTCATTCTTGGATTCCCCTGTAAGTACAAACTTGTTGACAAATTTGTCTTCAGAGTTATTGTCTAAATTTTCTATCAGATAATTGTTGATTTGTTGTTGTTGTTGCTGTTGTTCTATTTGTTCTTGGCCTTCGGCTGACTCGAATTTTTTTTGAACTCGTCGACCAGTTTCCGGATACCTGCCGTGTGCTGGGGCGTTCTTACTTGGGTTATTGTTTGCTGCATTTGCAACGTTAAGACAAACAACGACAAGTCCTAGGACTTGACTAAAGGTATATTTCATGGTGTTAAAGAAAAGAAAAAAAAAATCAAGTAAAGGAGTGACTAAAAGTTGAAAAGTATAGTGAAAAAAGAAGGACAAAAAAGAATGAAAAAAGAATGTAAGATCAAAATCTTAGATCAACTAAGAAAGTTTGCTTGTTAGATGAAAAAATGAATTTATAAAAATTTGAAATTTTTTTTTGAAATAATAGGAAAAAATTGAGATATATTTATACTCCTTAACGAAATAAAAGATTTCCAAATTTCAATTAAATTGAGGTTCATATCTAAGCGAATTAATATAAACGGTAAAAAAAGAAACGGGATCTATGTTTGTTCTTAATTCATTAGATTTTATTTAAAAAATGGATTTAATTACTTTGGAAAAAAAAAGCTAGATTTTAAAATTAAAGTAAGAAGCTTCCATATTAGCTTGTCAATAGAAGCTAGGTTAACTTTATTGTTTCTAAATATGTCACTAAAAAGTGAACATTTATGACCCTGTATAATTTTTTTCTTAATTATTAAAAAAGAAACGAGTTTCAGGTTTAATATAAGATTGTAGAATGAGATAAATAAAATAAATAAAATAAAAAAATAAAAAAAGAAAATAATTATTTGTGCATCATTTCAAAATTAGGTACAGATTTATTTGACTTCATTAAAAAGATTTATACATAATAAAATCTAATTTAAACATTTAAGTACCTTTTTTTTCAAGTAAACTTATGAATTAGAACTTTTCAATATTTTTATTTTACAATTTTGAATATACAGAAAAGAATCTAATCTATAAATGGATATATTTCTTCTTCTTGTTTTGTTCATTTAGATTGTTCTGGATTTTTTATTGCAAACCTTTAAAAAATTTAGTTTTTTTTTTGAAATGAATTTTTTGGAAGTCCAACTGCCCATTTTTTTTAGAATGGTGGAATCAAAGTGCCGAGAAATGTTCCTGTTGCACATGAATATTCTTCCAAGGTGGGTAATTTCATTACCCCTAGCCAAAAAGAAACTTTAATTCAGATATCATATTTTTTTATATTAAAAGTGAAACAATTTTGATAATCATTTAGATAAAAGCAAAACGTTTGTTTGATAAAAGAATATTCAACAATTCTTGTGACATTATATGACTTATAATAAGTTAATAAAAACAACTCTAACGCCTTTCTTTAATTCAATAAATTGTTACAGAACAATAAAAAAATTGAATGCAATCAATAAATAAAATCGTTTAAAAGTTATTCTTTTTTTTTAGAAAATGACTTTGATGATGCTATATGGCTATTATTTTTTTTTTACTCTCAATACAAAAAAACAAATACATATTTTTTTTTTCAGTTATTTATGCAAAAAACCTTTAGTTATATAAATTTCTTCACGACAATTCAAAGCCTGCATCTGCATGAATAGAATTTAAAATTTTTTCTCTGAGAATTTTTTTGCTTTTATAAGCAGGTAATTTAATCAGATTGATGCATGTTGATGAAGTGGGAAGCCGCTGTTCGTCAGGACCAGCGTTTCGAATTGCAAAATGAGGGTTGAGAGCTTCGAAACCCAAGAGTGGAGCTTTTGGCACCGAGGTGACAAACTTGATGAACCTGGATTTGTCCTCATCACTAAGTTCCTCAACGACTTCCCAAAAGTACTTGATGGTATCATCATTTTCTTCGAAATTGATAAGCACACTGTTCTTCCTGAGATCATCAATGTTAATGGCAGCAGGTCTTCCGGAAATAAGCATTTGAATTTCCCGTGCATTAAACATGGACAACCAGCGGGGTGGCAAAATGACTGAAAGACCCTGTAAGAACAATGAGGTTTGCTGGTGCAACACAATATTTAGCTTGTAGTTTGCGACAGCATGAATGTATTCTAAGCGGTTTGCATTTGTGACTGGGATATTGGCGCCATTTGGTTTAAGTTCGACAACACTTTTCAGGCCATGCCCAACTTCCTGGTTAATTGAGAAATCCAGCATTAGATCTTCCACATTTCCTGGGTAATTGTAGAGCTTGATGAGATTTTCGTAAAGTTCTGGATCAAATGAGTAAAGATCATCAAATGAGTTCCGGTATCCCATACCAGCAGCCGCCCATTTTTGTAAGAAGAAGGGTGCAAATTCCACATCAACTAAAATGTTTTCATAAAGACATTTCCCAATAATCTTTCCCAAGAACACCATATAGCGGTTGGCATCAAGCTTTTCTTCATGGTCGAGATTGGTGTACTTGCGGGAGACACCTAATATAGGATTGGGGAATAAAAGATGTTCTCCACTAGATACAAAAAGACCTTCTTTGGTTTCCATATTGTATTCGTTATCAGGTGATGGTTTGAAAGCAGTCTTACTAATAATTGTCAAAAACTCTTTTGTGATACCGGCACCAACACCAGCCTCGACTCCGTACTCATTGGAAAATCGGACAGCGATTGGTTGTCGGAAATCCGAGCCAAGCTTATTGAATGCAGTATAAGCATCTTCGAGCAAATAATCACGACGAATGACACCGGTTTGGCGAGACTCTAAGCCAAAGAAATTAAGTGTAGGAGGGTTGGTAGCAGCTTCTTCAGCCCGAAGATTCTCAATGAATTCTTGGAAAATTTTTAGTCTTGTGTCAAAGGGAATAAAGAATGGTGCTTGTCTTAAAATTTCCAAACGAGGTACAATACCACCAAGAGACCTTGGGTTTGAGTCTGAGATTTTAGATTGACGATAAGACTCCTGTTCCACATCGTCTTCGTTATCGCTATCACTATCGCTAAGCTCATCGTCAACCTCCATATTTCGGGCCTCGTTTTCACGCCGCAGCTGTTCTTCTTCTTGGACCACAGAGGATATAAAATGTTCAATTTGAAAGTTATTGATCATAAGCCAGAAATCATTAGGCAAGAACTGTCTTCGGGAGTCTCGAATGTATATTTGGCGCATAACCAGCACACAGCTGTTAGTAACAGAAAGAGGAGCCACATTTAAAAGGCTGTTTAATTTTTGGTCTGTGGAGATTTCGGAAGCATTCCAAAGTAGAGAAAAACAAATGTTGCGTAAAAATTGGGCAAGGTCTTTAACATTTTGCTTAGGAAGACCATGTGTTGTTGAAGTGCCATGGAATTCGGCATCGTTTGCCACAATCAACCAATACGAGTATAGGTCAAGAAATAAGGATAGTAAGGAAACTGTTTGTGCACCATTTACCTGGCCAGCGGGCATCGGTTCCTCATCAAGTAAGATTCTAGCAAGCGTATTTTTGTCAGGGGATTTTTCCAAGACCATTTGACACAATGATGTAGATTTGATTGTTTCCCAAAGTTGTTGAATGACAGCAAGTGGGGAGAGAGTGATAAACATGACAATTTGCTGTTTTTTGATAGGATATAGAGATGTAAGTGATGTTACAATTGAAGAGAATAGAGGAAGATTAAACTCGGGCGACCCAAGCAAAGTATCCATTATCGAGGTGAAGAAGGAACGACCAGTCAGCTCGTTCAATTTTGTAATAACAAAATCATTTGTTGAAAGTAGAAATATAGGATTTTCCGACAGTTTTTTAAGTCGTTTTGCAGTTGTTGTTTTAGAGGGAGGTTCGATCTGGATATTGATGGGAGAAATAAATATGTTGAGAGTTTGATAAAATAAGCTTTGATCTGCAAGAGTTCCAAAAAAATGATAAAAGTTGACAAGGCGCCAAACGAGATTTTCTTGCGAAATAACGGGGGCTTTAGATGGATCCAATGCAGAGTATTTGTTGATAAAGGTCTTGAGGGCGTTGGAATAAGGTAAGAACTGAGAGGAAGTGAAAAACACATGAAGGCCAGGTGTTGACAAAAAGGATGCGAAAAAATCAATTGCATGCGAATAGCTTTCAATCTGGTGTGAGATAATTTTTATTAGCGAGTCTCGGACAATTGTGATTGCCTTAGTGTTTTTATTATAGTACTGGTTTGGGGCTGTTAGCGTGATATGATTGGCGGTAATAGATTGGATGTAAGCGCCACAAGTAGGGAGCAGTCCTGTGCTTGAAAAGTCTTGAAGTAATTCAAGGGCATAAAGGATATCTGCGTCAATAGGTTTTGGAGCACTTTCTATGATTGTTGTTTGTTTACTTTTAGTCTTTGGTCGTAAAACGGTTGATAGTGTATCAATAAGGGTGACTACTAAATGTGCGTCAATTTGTTTTTCTTGAAACTGGTCAATGTTATTTTTAAGAATTTTTAGAATGAACTTTACTTGTTCCTCGTTTGTTGACGATCCAGAAAATGTATATTTGAAAAAGAAGTTGAATTGAAGGAGGCAGTTGGTGAGTTGGGGTTGGGACATTATTACTAATTCCGTGCTTCCCAGAAATGAAGAGTTCCATTGAGTTTCAATTTCGTGGCGAATGCTCTCAACTTCTTTACGTGATCGATAAAAGGACTGGATCTTTATAGCTGCGTTTTCTTCTTTCCGAGCTTTTTCGCGGCGCTCACGATCAAATTGTGCGCGACGAACAACCGAGTCTTTGCTAGATGCGGTGGCGTTTCTGCCGCCCAGATTAATATGCCTTGCTCGACGATGCTGGCCGGTAAAATTCATGCCATACATTGTTCATTCAATCTTGCTAGTGAAATGAAAAATATTAAAAATAAAGCAAATAGATTATGGATAGGATGATAGTTTGTGAATGTTGAATTGGTGTTTGATGGCGAGAGAAAAATAAATAAATAAAAAACGGGTTTGTATTAAACGGTTTGTTAATGGAGGCAAAAAAAAAAACAAAAAAACAAAAATTGAGAAATATTGAGACGATATGCCGAGTTTTTTTTTAGACAAACGGAGGAGGGTGTAGCACATTTTTGTTACATGCTGAGGTTGTAACAAACCTTAGTACAACTAACCAATTTAATTTACCCACAACAAGTAAATTCAAATTCAAATTCAAATTCAAATTCAAATTCATTTTTATAAAACACTTTTCTCTTTTTTTTTTTTTTTTACATATTTTTTTTACATTTTTGTAAAATTAAAAACAATAAATAAAAAAAATCATTTTAATTTTAAGTATGCCTCAATATGTTTGTCATTTTGATTTATATTGAATAGCATCATCATCATAATCATTATCATCATAAATAAAAAGCTTTGCTTTCGTTCCTTACATCTCCTTAAATCATGAAAGCAGTCATGAAAGCAACTATCAGCCCCAGAATCAGAGGAACAACAACATTTTTGCTAGCAGAAGATTTTGCTGCAGTGGTGGTTGCAGAGGGTGAGCCTGAAGCGGCACTAGCTCCTTCAGTAGAGCCAGCATCTGAGCCGGAATCTGTAGAGGCAGATGCGACTACGGTGGAAGCTGGGGACTCAATTGAAACAGAGCTCACAGTAGCGTTTGCAATATTATAGAGTGCATTTCTGCTAGTTGAAGTGAAAAGTGTAGAAACAGTGGAGACCTTATAAGTCGATAAAGTTGATGAGTTGGAAGAAGCAATTGACGACGAAATTTTAGTTGACGAAGAAACCTTAGTCGAAGAAGAAGATGAAACACCGGAAACAACAGAAAGAGATCCAGTATATTGAGCGTGCTTTCCAAGTGCAGAAATAACGACAGTGGAATGTGCCTTTTTTGATGAAGAAGTAACGGCGCTGGAAGTTGAAGTTGAAGTTGAAGTTGAGCTAGGAGTTGAGCTAGAAGAAGTGGAAGTAGAAGTAGAAGTGGAAGTGGAAGTGGAAGTGGAAGTGGAAGTGGAAGTGGAAGTGGAAGTGGAAGTAGTAGAGATGGACTCGGAACTAGAAGTTGGGATCTCAGTACTTGTCTCAGGGATTGGTGTCGAAGATTCGACGGAGCTGCTGCTGGGAATACTGCTAGAGGTAGGCTCAACTGTAGAGGAATATTCTTCTGAAGAGGTTTCTATAATTGAAGAAGAGGTGGGTTCAACAGAAGAGGAAGTTGGTTCTACAGATGAAGAAGTTGGCTCAACTGTGGAAGAAGTTGGCTCAACTGAAGAAGAAGTTGGTTCGACAGAAGAAGAGGTTGGTTCGACAGATGAAGAGGTGGGCTCAACAGAAGAGGAAGAAGGAGTGGTTTCTTCAATAGAAGACGAAACAACCTCTGAGCTGGAAGTAGTAGTAGTAGTAGTAGTAGAAGAAGAAGAGACTTCTTCAGAGGAAACAGTTGAAGAAGCAGCAACAGATGAGGAGGACGAAGCAACTTGACTTTGCGAACTTTCGGAAGAAGATGAAGGAGAAGAACTAACACCGTTAACTTCGAAAACTTCAATATAAAGCTTGGAGCCGGGCTGAGCAGTACCGACGCAAAAGTTAGCACCTCCGGAACCGGTGGCAGCCAAAGTTGAGTTGACATCATTGACAGCGCCGGTGGCAGGGTTAATTTCACAAGGAAGACCAACACAGTCACCGTCACAAACAAGACGCATACCAAAGTCTGGGAGCTCATCGCGGAAGGGAGTTGTAGTCTCAAGATAAACGGGGTTCCAACCAAGTTTGACATAGGTGTTGCCACTGTCATCTGTGTTTGCACCGGCAACATAGGGTGACCAGTTTCCAACAGGACTGGCGTTGGTACCCCAAATGCAACCGGTTGAGGCGGTGACACCAGGAGCGTTGATGTAATAGTGTGCTGCGGTGCTAAGCCAATAGGTTGGGTCAGGGACAGCAATGATTTCAGTTGAGCCGGAGGTGACTTCAGTGGGGATTAGCATAGCTTCATTTCCCGGAAGAACAGTTTGGCAGAAGGAAACGATACCTCCACAAGAGTTTTGGACAAGGCCGGCGCCGGAACCATCGACACAGTAGGGTTTTTCTGGGAAAGGTTTTTCGATTTCACCATTTTCGTTACAGTAAAGACCGCCATTCATTGATACCGGGTAAGTGTAAGAAGTGGCTTCAGGGTCCCATTGAGCCATGACTTGACCAGGAGGACACGCGTAAGGGCAATAGTTGCCTGGTAAGCATGGTTGGTTGGGAGACATTGCCCAGCCGGCGTTTTCACAGTCAGGTGTGACGGAGACAAGACCGACATCAGTGGGGAAAGTACATTGGCCGGAGGACGAAGAGGAACTGCTGTTACTGCTGCTTCGGTTTATGAGGTTTGGGTCTGCACGTTTGTGTGCTGTAGCGTGGCTGTGAAGACGTTGGATTTCAGGATGTCTGGCGTGGAATTTTAGATCAGCGGATGCGGAATCGAGGTTGTCGAAGGGGATATTTTGATGCCGGTCATGGATAGCAGCGATTGCAACGTTGTTTAATTCGAGCGCGTCATTATGGGAAAGACCGTGTCTATGGTGCAAAACGCGTTTTTCAATGGCAGCGACTGCGGAGAGCAAGGTAAGAAACGCAGTAGAGTATGTTTGAATTTTCATAATAGGAGTGGTAATTAAGATTGATTGCTGGAACGAAGGTTGTTAAGAGTGGTAAAAATTTTATAGAAACAACATGGAGACGAATAGAATGGACCACTTGTATAAAAAAAAATAAAAATAAAGTTGAATAATAATACGCAAAGATTTGAGAAACGAAGAGGAAAGTTGAATAAAAAAAAAAAAAAGAGAAAAAGTTGAATAAACGAGTGACTAAAGGTTGAGCTGAGGATTAAAAAAGAGTGTAAATAGTTGGCACAGCAAAAGCCATATAGAAATAAATAAAAAAAAAAAAAAAGAGGTAAACGTAAAAACGTTTAGATAGAGAAAAGAGGAAGAAGAAGAAGAAGAGGAAGAAGATAGAACTATCACGATAATGAAAATAATAGTAAAAAAAAAATTAGGTAAAAGGGGGTTAAGAGGGGGGGGAAGGAAAAAAAAAACCGATGAAAATAAGGAATGGAGTATTTTTTTTTTTTTTATTCTTCACCTTTTGGTCCCACTAAAAAGATGCGTCAAATGGAATATTATGGTGATGATGATGATTATGATGGTGAATAATAATAATAATATTATTATTATTTAAATACATTCACGCTAGCATTACATACGGCATATGTCCGGATATATGAATATACGCTAATAATAAAAAAAAAAAAAAAAAAAAAAAAGCCAATTCAAAGACGACGCGACTTTTTATCTCCTATTTCAATTCCCCCCCTTATTATTTATTTACTTTAGGGTTCTCAATATCAAATCTTTAAATAAAAGAAAAATGAAATAAAATAAAATAAAATAAATATAAATATAAATATATATAAATTTAAATTTAAAGTTTTTTTTTTTTTTTTAAGATCTGATTTTCGATAAGTATCAAAATTTTTTAAAAAACTTAATGTTTACTGGTCCCATGTGATTGCTTTATTTTTTTTATATATTTATTTATTTGATATTTACATTAAAGATCTCTTTTTTTTTTTTTTTTTTTACTTAATAAACTTGTGTTGCTGATTCTATTCATGTTGACCCATCGCGTATTGAAATTGCGTATACACATTATTATCCCTTTACCAAAGATGGATTTATAATAAAAAAGAAAAAAAACATTTTAAAAATTCAAGTTCATATGACATCAATTAAAATAAAATAAACATTCATCTTACTTTTTTTTAAGGGTTTTTTTATTTCAAGTTTTTTTTTTTCATTTCATTTATCATATTTTTCAGGAGTTTTTTTTTTTTTTTTAAAAAAAATTGTGTGATTTACAATTCATGAAAATCGCGTGTAAACGGGAAGAAACCCCATTTTGGTCTGTGGGGGGGGAATTACATCAGTAGTAAAAACCTTTTTTAGGCGATAACCTTTTTTGGAGAGAATTACCTAAAATAGACTAGTAGATACGGCTGTACAGACATTTTTAAATTCTTGGCATTTACCGTTTAAGGAATGGAATGCACGGTCAAAAAAATACTACAACTTTCAGTCTCTCTCCACCCCCCCCCCCTTTTAAGTTTAACTAAATAGTGTAATGTCACAAATTCTTGAGACATAAAAAATAAATGATAATCATGTATTAGTCAATGCTTATATAATTATATATATATATATACAAAAGAAATAGAAAGCGTCTTACATTTGGACTTTAAGGCGCTTTTGGATTTGCTACTTTGCTCATAAAAAAAAAATAAGAAGACTAGAAGATTTGTAAAAGTAGCAGCAATAAGATTTTTTTTTTATTCTTCTTTTGAAGTCAAATTGAAAATAAAGTATTCTAACTTTATATAATAACATGTTGATCAAAAAATAAGTAAATAAAATAAAAAGAAATCATCAAAGTATATTTACTGGATCAAAAAGAAGAAGAATAAAATAAAGTAAAATAATAAAGTAAAAAAAATATACGGCTAATGATAATTTGTCTCAAATTTCGCATAATATTTAAGCTTAATAGAAAAGAGTTTGACAAAGACACAAAACAGCCGTGAGATAATTGTTCAAGTTACAGTAATGGAAGAGAAATATTACTTGTTACTTAAGATACAAGGCTGAGGAGAAAGATTTGTTTATAAAAAAGAAAAAGAAAAATTAAATTCTCAGATTTTAAATATAGAAATAAAAAAAAAGTGGGATTTTCATTGTAAATGGGACTTTATTATTAACTTAGAAAGAACAAAAAAATAAAATAAAATAAAATAATAAATTGACTGTCTTAAAATGCAACCAGCCCAGCATAATGTTTAAAAAAAAAAAAAGAATATCACTTTAACCACTAATAATGGGCTAATTAACAAATCTTCTTCTAAAAAGAAACAATGAAGAACAATTAAAGAAACAAAAAAAAGGAGGGTTTTATAAGAATTCCAGTTATTTATAAAGTTAACTATTTAATATTTGCTAGTAATGATAATACTTTTTAGCAGTTAAAATAATAGTGAATTATAATAATGAAATCTAAATATATATTATCTCAAGTAATTTGTTTTTAAAATGAGAATCCATGAATGATTATTATGTTTGAACATTTGCATGTGCAAGCTAAATTTGGAGCATTGTGCAAAAAAAAAATCATAAAATAATCTTTAACTAACAATAATAATATTTTTTTCAATCAATTTAAAAAAGATAATTTTAAAATTAAAAGTTTTTAACAGTGTTAAACTAATCAATGTTAATAATATCAACACATTTCAACTTTAATTAATTTTATTGAAATCACTATAATTCTATTATTTATTTATTTTTTTTTTTTCATTTATCTACCATTAGAAGATTCTTAAAAAAATTATAAAGGTTCTTTTCAAACTTTCCAAATAAAAAAATAAGCAAAACCTTTTGAATAAAATCAAAAGTTTTTACTTATTTATTATTTTGAATTCTTTATATATATAAAAAACTTGAGAAAAAAAATAAATAATATCCCAAGTCTATTTATTTAAATGTGCACTTGTCCCTCTTTTTTTTTTTTTTTTTTTTTTTTTTTTTAAGCTCCAGCCTCATGGCTAATTATCCCAGACCCTTGCCAATTTCTTTCATCTATACGGAAATTTTAGGAGTTACCAAAGTGTTTATAAAAATATCTTTTTTTTTTCTTATTAATTTAAAATTTTAATTCATTTATATATTTATTTATATATATATATATAAGAATTTGACAATTATAATAATCAAAGGTAACTATAAATACAAGGCGTGAAATGTCATACTGTGCACAGACATGGGTCGTTAATGTATGTTGGCCTCCTTTTTTTTTTTTTTGTGTGTGTGTGTGTGTGTGAAACTAACTAAATAAGCATGCATAGCAACGTGACTCTCATCACATATTTAAACAGAAAAAAAAATAACGAGGATTTGTTTTGGAAAGGCCCTTTTGAAGTTGAAACATATCAATGTTTTGGAATCCAAATATTTTCATGATATAAACAAATACATGTTAATTTTAAAGAAACAATAATAATATCACATTTTTTTTAATTAAATTAACAAACTTTTCATACTAATAATCATATTAATCATAATAATAAACAATCTTTGGTTATGATCGGCCCACTCTGCAAATCTAAAAGTAAATCCAAGTACTCCCATTCAATCAACCTGTTTAGGCCACACTGTTATCCCCCCTCCTAGTCTTATTCCACATTACTTACTGCCTTACATGCAATCTTGAGCCTCTCCACGACTGCCAAAAGTTCTAAAAGCTTTCATTAGTTTAAGAGTCTATGTATATTTCAACTAAATGATGATGATAAGAGTATTTGAATTATTTATTTTTTTATTTTATTTCTAATATTAATTAGCGTAGTATGACATTGACATCAAAAAAAAATATTACATGATTGTTGATAAAATTTGATTGCAATATTCAGTCGTAAGAATATCATAGATAGATACAGATAAATAAATAAAGTTTAAGGTTTACAAAAAAAAAAAAAAAACTGGTAAACGAAAATTTCCAAACAGCGTATGTTTCAACCTTCTTTTTTTCTTTACTATATATGCCACTCCAAATCATTTTGGTTTCAACCCCAGTCAGATTCTTTTCAAATATGTCCCAGGGCAAAAAAAAAAAAAATAAATAAATTAACAAACCAAAAGACCGTAGACGCTTTTTTTTTTTTCATATTTGAGACGTCATTGTAAAATAAAAATAGAAATACTCATCATAGTTTCTTTTTGATTTAAAAAAAATACTAAATTAATGAATGGATCACAACTGTTACCAATTAATTCACTTATTAATTTTTTTTCATGTCTTTGAACAAATTTCCTAAATGCATTTATTTCCAATTAACTCCTGTGCAAAGACCCTAAATTTCCGTAGATCCTTACCTTTTTTTTTTAAAACCAAAATTGTTCCAGAATCATTATTGTTCTATTCCATTAAATAATATCATATCATTTTCATTATAATTTTCAAAAAAAAAAAAAAAAAAAAAAAAAAAAAATTAAAGTCGCCTATTTCTAGTAATAAAAAAATAAATCTTCCAATGTTCTAGCTTAACTCTATATTACTTTTTATGCTCTATAAATATATTTAACATTTATATACTATCAACATGAAAACTTCATTTTCCCAGATTCAATACATTTCACTTCAATTTATTTTTTATATTATATTCTTCAATTCAATTATTTAGATTATCAAACGATATATTCACACCATTATTTTTAAAATAAAATCACTTTTATTTTTCCCGGGACATATATATATATATATAAATATATATATTTAGTCTACGATTACTTCGCCATTGTTTTTTTTCAGGCGTGTTTTTTTTTACTTGTTTCAACAAATACACTTTGCTTGCTTAATATGAAAAGGCTTAGCAGTGAAGGGATAAAATTAGGAAAGGGTAGAGAGATTCATTCATTCATTCATTCATTCATTCATTCATTCAAAAAAAAATTATAAAAATAGAATCAAAGGGTTATTGATACTGAGATAATATATTTGTTGTGAATAACCTCACATGAATTTTGTAGAATTAATTTTCATTTTGTCTTTGCAGTAAAGGCGCCGTTTTCGCTCTAAAAATTTGCAATTGGTAAATAAAGTAGAGAAATCAATCAATTGAAGAAATTGAAAGTTAGCATAGCTACAATAATTCAAGATTTTCCTTCTTAATTGATTATTATTTTTTAAGTAAAAAAAAATTATAATAAAATTATTGAGATTTATTGATTGAAAAGTTTGAATTCAATTAAAAAAAAAAAATTAGTAGTGGTGGTGATGGTGATGGTGATGGTGATGGTGTTAGAATTAATTTCCTCTTCAAGCCTTAATGCACTTACCCAAATTAGTCAACTTGCGTATTGATTACTGCGCTAACGTATCACAAATGTATCAAGGCTAAGAAAAATAACAACAAGGGTCTGTCACTTGAGGTTAAAATGAATATCAACAATAACAAGCTTAGACCAAATGAATAGTTGTATATATATATATCCTCATTTTTTCTTTTAAAATCAAATCTTTTCTTCTTTTTTTTTTTTTTTTTTTTTTTTTTCTTTCTTCAGCAGCAACCAATTAATCAGCAATACTCCAACTTTAAGTCTTTCTTTCTTTTCTTTTCTTCTTTTCTTCTTTTCTTCTTTAACTTCTCTGGTAGAAGTATCTTTTTTTAATTCTCTTCTTTTTTTTTAAACTTCTCTGGTAGAAGTTTTTACCTTTCTTTTACTTTCGTTTCTTTTACTTTCGTTTCATTTAATTCTTTCTTTAAACCTTTAATTCTTTTTTTTTTAATTTACAATTACTGGCTCATTTTTAATTATTATTAATTTCTTAATTCAACCAAAAAAAAAAACAACTCTACCTTTTCTTAATTAATTTACACTGCTGTTTTCAATTTGTATGTATTCACAATAGCTTAATAACAATAAATATCTAAAACCTTACAATTCTAACATAATCTTAGCATCCTCATCATCATGGTTTCCTCAAAACTATTGAAAATTGCTGTTACTGCTTTGATCTCTGCTGGCAGAGTCTTTGCAGCACCCCAACCAGTCCCTGGATCATCCCCTTCTGAAATAGTATCTGTTTATTATGAAGAAATCGTTTCAAACACTAAATGGTACAAGGTAACAACTATGGCACGATCACTCACTGCCGAATTTCTTGCCGCCCTTCCCACAGTGTCTGCCGATGGTGTTTATGCAACTGCTTATACTCAAACCCAAGCCTGTGTACCAACAGGATATCCTGGATTTTCAAATGATCCAATGTGTACTGAGTGGCGCACAGAATCTGTTATTGTCAATGGATTAGCGACTACTACTAAATACTGCGTTGCATATGTAATTATTAAGCCTGTCGAACCAGATTATGTTGTCAAGACCGAAGATGTTGGTGATTGCCATGTGTGTGAAGACCACAAAGCATCACAGTCTTCTATCAATGCACTTTCTGATGAATCTGTTTCGCCGACAATTACTGAAGTGGAACCAGAAACTGAATGCGAAGTTACCATGATTCCTGCTGGTACTACTGTTGAGGATGGACAAGTGGTTGACATTCAAAGTCCTGTGTGTGTCAGTAACCTTCCCACTCCTAGTTCTGACTGCGATGTCACCGGGTTTTCAATCATCTCTTCCACATTAGAAGACGATTCTGTTACACAAGAGACCTATGCTTACTGTGTTGGCGAATCTTCTTCAGAAGTTGAACCATCGTCTTCGGAACTTGAATGTGCATATACTACTCACTCTTACTCTACTACAACTTTGATATGCGGTACTATCAAGACATATACCATTACTGCTTGTGCTGAGTCTTCAACGGAATCTTTTGAGTCTTCTGAGTCTTCTGAGTCTTCTGAGTCTTCTGAGTCTTCTGAGTCTTCTGAGTCTTCTGAGTCTTCTGAGTCTTCTGAGTCTTCTGAGTCTTCTGAGTCTTCTGAGTCTTCTGAGTCTTCTGAGTCTTCTGAGTCTTCTGAATCTTCTGAATCTTCTGAATCTTCAACTGAATCTTTAGTTGAACCTTCTATTACTTCTTGTCTTGATCCTCTTGACGAAGCTGAGTGCAGCCAGGCTTATACTGAGGTTTCAGCTTCCATTCAAGGTTCTTCTTCCTCTATCTCTGCTTACCTTGCTGCTTCCAACAATATTGTTCTTGCCGGTCTTCTCATCTGTGCCTCCCTTTACAGTAACGTTGGCAGCCAAGTTCAAAGCTCCATCGTCCCAACACTTACAGCCTACAATGTCCCCACCACTGCTACCATTGACGCTTGCACTTACGATCTTTCTTCTATTTCTTCTTCTGAAAGTGAATCAAGTGAAATTGGCTGCAATGTTGTTGGTTACCAAACCACAACTATGATCAATGACGATGGCTGTGTTGAAACTCAAACTATTCCACTCTGTGAGGAAAGTAGTTCCGAAGTTTCGTCTTCTCTTGAATCATCTTCTTCTCTTGAATCATCTTCAGCCATTGAATCATCTTCTTCTATCGAGTCATCTTCAGCTGTTGAATCCTCTTCAGCTGTTGAATCCTCTTCAACTGTTGAGTCGTCTTCTGCTATTGAGTCTTCTTCCATTATCTCTTCTTCGTTTGAGTCCACTGTTCCTGGCTGCAACATTATTGGCTACCAAACTACTACCATGACTGATGAAGATTGCGTGGAAATTCAAACAATCCCCATTTGCGAAGAAAGCAGCTCCGAATTTACTTCTTCTGGTATCGAATCGTCTTCATTTGTTGAATCAACTTCTGCTATTGAGTCGTCTTCTACTATCGAGTCGTCTTCTACTATCGAGTCGTCTTCTACTATTGAGTCGTCTTCTACTATCGAGTCGTCTTCTACTATCGAGTCGTCTTCTGCTGTTGAGTCGTCTTCTACTATCGAGTCGTCTTCTGCTGTTGAGTCTTCTTCCGCAATTGAATCTTCTTCTGCTGTTGAGTCTTCTTCCGCCCTTGAGTCTTCTTCCGTCGTTGAGTCGTCTTCCGAAATCGAGTCATTTTCCACCGTTGAGTCATCTTCCGCAATCGAGTCATCTTCCGCCGTTGAGTCATCTTCCACCGTTGAATCATCTTCAGCTATTGAGTCATCTTCCGCCGTTGAGTCGTCTTCTGCTATCGAGTCGTCTTCTGCTATCGAGTCGTCTTCCGCAATTGCATCATCTTCAGCTATCGAGTCGTCTTCTTCTGCTATTGAGTCTTCTTCTGCTATTGAGTCATCTTCCGCCGTTGAGTCGTCTTCTGCTATCGAGTCATCTTCTGCCGTTGAATCTTCCACCGTCGAATCATCTTCAGCTATCGAGTCGTCTTCTTCTGCTATTGAATCATCTTCTGCTATCGAGGCATCTTCTGCCGTTGAATCTTCTTCCACTGTTCAGTCTTCTCCTGCCGTCGAATCGACTTCTACGATTGAATCATCTTCAGCTGTTGAATCATATTCCGCTATTGAGTCTACTTCAGCTGTTACGTCTTCAGTTATCGAATCGTCTTCTGCTGTCGAATCGTCTTCTGCTGTCGAATCGTCTTCTGCTGTCGAGTTATCCTCTACCATTGAGTCATCTTCAGCTTCTTCAGAGTTTGAAATATCATCAACAACTGAGCCTGCTCCAGTTGTCACTGGCTGTGTCGACCCTCTTGACGAAGCTGGCTGCAGTGCCGCTTACACTGAAGTTTACACTGCTATTGCCTCTGCTTCTACTGAGGAAATCGTGAGCTACTTTAGTGTCGAACACAACACTGTTCTTGCTGGTCTTTTAATGTGCGCCCCTGAGTACGAAAATATTAAGTCGCAAGTAGATGAAAACATTGTTCCTAAGCTTTCTGAAAACAACTTTGCTACCACTGCCACTATCGAAGCTTGTGCACTTGAGTCTTCTACCACTGGCTCTGTTTCAATTTCTGAGTTCGTTAGTGTTTCTGAGCCTAGTTCAGTTTCTGAATCTTCTCTAGTTTCTGATATTCCTTCTATTTCTGGATCGGCACCAGTTTCTGAAGCTGTCTATTACTCTGAGACTTCATCAGTTTCTGAATCTGTTAGCTCAACTACTGGATGTGTAGAGCCTCTAGATGAAGCAGGCTGCAGCGATGCTTACGCCGAGGTTTACAGTGCTATTGCCTCTGCTTCTACTGAGGAAATCGTGAACTACGTTAGTGCCGAACGTAACACAGTTCTTGCTGGTCTTTTGATCTGCTCCCCCAACTATGAAACAATTGATACTGCTGTCAAGGAAAACATTATTCCCAAGCTTTCTGCCAACAATTTTGCCACTACTGCTACCCTTGAATCTTGTGCACTTGAGTCTTCTTCTGCTGGCTCTGTCTCAATTTCTGAGTTTGTTAGTGTTTCCGAGTTGACTTCAGTCTCTGAATCTCTTTCTCAGTCTGAGTCTTCATTTGTTTCTGAAATTTCTTCTATCTCCCAATCTTCACCTGTTTCTGAAATTTCTTCTATTTCTGAATCTTTCCCTGTTTCTGAGTCATTCATTGGCTCTGAGTCTATTGTCACTTCTGTTAGCGAGTCCCACTACTCAGGTTCTGAATCTTCTTTTGGTTCTGAATCCGTTCCAGTTAGTTCTGCCACTGGTTGTGTGGAGCCTCTTGACGAAGCTGGTTGCAGTGCTGCTTACGCTGAAGTTTACTCTGTTATTTCCGCTGCTTCTTCCAATGAGCTCGTGAGCTACTTCAGTGCTGACCACAACACCGTCCTTGCTGGTCTTTTGATCTGCGCTCCTGAGTACGAAAGCATTAAGACTAATGTTGAAGTAAACGTTATTCCAAAACTTTCTGAAAACAGCTTTGCTACTACTGCCACAATTGAAGCTTGTGAACTTGAGACTTCTGCTTCCGAATCTATTTCTATTTCCGAGTCTACTTTTGTTTCTCAGTCTATTTCCGAGGCAACTACTGTTTCCGAGTCAGTTCCGGTTACCTCTGCCACTGGTTGTGTGGAGCCTCTTGACGAAGCTGGTTGCAGTGCTGCTTACACTGAAGTTTACACTGCTATTGCCTCTGCTTCTGCCGAAGAACTTGTGAGCTACTTCGGCGCTGACCACAACACTGTTCTTGCTGGTCTTTTAATGTGCGCACCTGAGTACGAAAACATTAAGTCTCAAGTTGATGAAGACATTGTTCCTAAGCTTTCTGAAAACAACTTTGCAACTACTGCCACTATTGAAGCCTGCGAGCTTGGGTCTTCTGTCTCTTCTTCAGTTTCAATTTCTGAGTCTGTCAGCATTTTTGAGTCTGAATCTTCTATTTCTCAGTCTGTTTCCGAGGTCACTTCAGTTTCTGAGTCTATTTCAATCTCTGAGTCTGTTCCTGCTACTTCCACTCCTGGGTGTGTGGAGCCTCTTGATGAAGCTGGCTGCAGCGCTGCTTACATAGAGGTTTACAATGCTATTTCCACTGCTTCTACTGAGGAGCTCATTAGCTATTTTGGTTTGGAGCATAATACTGTTCTTGCTGGTCTTCTTATTTGCGCTCCTGAGTTTGAGAGTATCAAATCAAATGTTGAAGCAAATGTTATTCCTAAGCTTTCTGGTAATAACTTTGCTACTACTGCCACCATCGAAGCTTGTGAGCTTGAGACATCTATTTCTAGTTCTATTTTTAATTCTGAGTCTGTCTCTTCTCCTGTTTCCGAGTCAAATACTATCTCTGTTTCTGAATCCGTTCCTGCTACCTCCACCTCCGGTTGCGTCGAGCCTCTTGATGAAGCTGGCTGCAGTGCTGCTTATACTGAGGTCTACTCTTTCATCTCCACTGCTTCTGCCGAGGAACTGGTGAACTACTTTGGTGCTGATCACAACACTGTCCTTGCTGGCCTTTTGATTTGTGCTCCTGAATACGAGGTCATCAAGACCAATGTTGAGGTGAACGTTATTCCCAAGCTCTCTGGCAACAACTTTGCAACTACTGCCACTATTGAAGCTTGCCAGCTTGAGACTTCCATTTCTGAATCTGAATCTGAATCTGAATCTGAATCTGAATCTGAATCTGGCTCTAGTTCTGATTCTAGTTATGTTTCTATCAGCGTCTCGGAATCAACTTCAGTTTCTGAATTTAGTTCTCTTTCAGAATCCATCACTGTTTCTGAAACTTCTTCTACTTATGACTTTAGCAATTATTCCGAGACTTCCGCTACTTATGACTTTGGAAATTACTCGGAGACTTCTGCTACTTATGACTTTGGAAATTACTCTGAGACTTCTGAATCTCTTTCTTCTATTACTGAGTCTGTTCCTGTTTCTTCTATCACAGGTTGCATTGAACCTCTTGATGAGGCTGGATGCAGCGCTGTTTACTCTCAAATCTATTCTTTCATTGCTTCCGCCTCTGATGAAGAGCTTGTGAATTACTTTGGTGCTGAGCACAACATTGTTCTTGCAGGACTCCTTATCTGCGCTCCTGAGTATCCAACAATTGACACAGATGTTAAGAATAACGTTATTCCCAAGCTCACCGTCAACAGCTTTGCAACCACAGCTACAATTGAAGCCTGTGAAATTGGTTCTTCAACTCTCGTTTCATTTTCGGAATCTATTTCTACTACTGTTACAGAGCCTGCTTCTGGTATTGAGTCTACCACTGATACTGAACCTGTCTCCAACAATGAGTCTACTACTGGTATTGAACCCGCTTCCAACAGTGAGTCTACTACTACTGGTACCGAGCCTTCTATCTCTGAGTCTAGCATAGGAACTGAACCAGCCACCGGCACTGAACCTATTACTGGCACCGAGTCTGCTGTCTCTGAGTCCACCCCTGATACTGAGTCAGCTACTGACACTGAGCTTGCTAGTGGAACTGAATCTGTTTCCGGTATTGAGTCTACGACTAGTACTGAACCTGTTTCTAACAATGAGTCTACTACTGGTACAGAACCAGTTGTCTCTGAATCCACCACAGATATTGAGCCCGCCCCAGAAACTGAGCCTGCTACTGCTGAGCCCACCACTGGTACTGAGCCCGTTCCTGAAACTGAGTCTACCACTGTTACTGAGCCCGTTCCTGAAACTGAGTCTACCACTGGTACTGAGCCTACCACTGGTAGTGAGCTCGTTCCTGAAACTGAGTCCACCACTGGCACCGAGCCCGCCACTAGTACTGAGCCCGCTACAGGCACTGGCACTGAACCTGCTACTGAGCCTGCTACTGATTCTGAGTCCGGCACTGGTACCGAGCCCGCTGCTGAGACAACAGAATCTCATTCCTACTTTATTTCTACTCTTTCCCTTTCGACGACTCCTGTTGTAGAAACCAACAGTGAGAGCGGCAGCACGATTCCTGCTGAGGGAACAACCACTGGATATGCTCCTGCAGAGTCTTCATCTGCAGTAGAGACAGCGTCCAATTCTGAGAGTGTCCCTGAAGGTGGAAACAATACATTTTCAGCTGAAACCGAAACAGGAACAACCTTTTCGGTCATCTCTCCATCAACTACGGAATCTATTGAGAGCTCTACTGAGACTCATGGCATTCCAGAGTCCACAACTTCTGGTGTTCCTCCATCCACACCACCAATTGACCAAACTAGCAATTCTAGTCGGTACGGCATCAATGTTGCAGCCCTGTTTGGCTCTCTCTTTGTTGTTTGGGCTCTTCTCTTTTAAAAATAAAATGACATTATGATAATGGTTGCTGTTACCGGTAACACTAAAAAATGACGCTATCTTTATAGGCATACACTCCTCTTTTCATCCTTAATTATTAATAACCACGTAGGGTGGGGGGGGAAAAAAAACATGATAGAATGATGACTTTTTTTTGTTTATATATATATATATAATTGATTTAAAATTTAATAAATATTTTTTTTTAAAAAATTTCGGGTATTTAAATTCTTTGAGATTTGGTATTTAATTAGTTTGGTAAAAGGTATTATCAATTAAGCTGGGTTCAAAGATATATAATGACTTCGTATTGAGAGGCAAAAGAGTAGTAAATGATGTTTGTTTCTAATTGTTACTTTACTCTCATAAACCAAGTTGCTTTATTGATTAAATGATCTAAAGTTTTAATAACTCGGAGGAAGGGTTTATAATAAATGACATATGAATATTTCATAAAGAAAAAGAAGTAGGATTTGAGTGAATAAAAGATTTCAAAAAAGAAAAAAAAAAAAAAAAAGTTTAAAAATTTAATTCAAGTTTTTAACTGTAAGTGTAAGGTTCGTATTAGGGTGGACCAGACCTTGATTGTTTTAGTAATATATATCAAAGAAGAATTAATTGATGCTTGTGATTTCTAATCAAGACCTAAGAGACCATGTGAGTTATTATTATTAATTTTTTTTTAAGGTGGCAAATGCAGTTATTAGTTTAAAGGGATATGATTTCATAGATAGAAATAAAGCTCAATAATAATGATGGTATTTGAATAGTTTTGAAGATTTTAAAGATTTTAAAGATTTTAAAAAGTTTTCGTAATCACGTAACGACGTCGCCTTTTCTCTTTTCTATTTTTTTTTTCTTATTAATTTATAAGAAATCGAGAATCCTCGTGTCTGGAGGTAAAATAATTATTTTATATAAATTATATAAATTTAAGAAACCCTTACCTCAATAATCTTAGTCAGCTAGCTCGGATGTCCTAAAATCCTGTTAAAAATGTGTAGTGACACAAGGCCATTACGTAATGTCGTCATTATATTAAATTAAATAGAAAAATAAAATAAAATAAAATAAAATAAAAAACCTTCTCCGCAAGCCTTTTTTTTTTATATTTTAAATAAATAAACTCAATTGAGTGGTCCTTTTGTTTGCCATATAAAAAGCATCAAAGATTTCCAGTTTTTTTTTTTTTTTTTTTTTTTTTTTTTTTTTTTTTTTTTCTATTTTCTATTTTCTACTTTTTTTTTTTCTTCTTCTTCTTCTTCTTCTTCTTTTTATTTATATAAATATATCAATAAAGTCTCAATTGTTTTCAATTAATTACTTACCAAACTTCATATACCTTTATTGAAAATCATTTTACCCCATCGGACATCTCCATACTAAACTTTACCCACTACTATCACTACCTCCACCACCACTATCACTACTACTCAATTTAACAATGGCTCTTTCTGTTGGCGATCAATTCCCCTCCGGTGTCAAGTTCACCTACATTCCATACAGCCCTGATCTTGAGGGTGTCACTGGTATGTCCTATTCTTACCATCTTTCTATCTTTTAATTTTTTCTTTTTTTATCTTTTCTAACTCGCTTTAGCTTGTGGTATCCCCATTGCTTACGATACTGAGAAAGAGTTCCCCTCAAAGAAGGTTGTTATTGTCTCAGTCCCAGGTGCTTTTACTCCCACATGCACTGCCAATCACATTCCTCCATTTGTTGAGAAGATTAAGGACCTTAAGTCCAAGGGCGCTGATGAAATCATTGTTCTTTCCGCAAATGACCCCTTTGTCCAGGCTGCCTGGGGTAAGGCTCTCGGTGGCTACAAGCAGCTGATTTTCGCTTCTGATGGCAATGCTGCCTTCTCAAAGGCCATTGGCAAATCGGTTGACCTCTCTTCCAAGGGTTTCGGAATCCGAACTGCTCGTTACGCTATCATTGTTGACCACGGCAAGGTCACCTACATTGAACAGGAACCCGGCCCAGGTGTCAGTGTTTCTGGCGTCGATGCCATTCTTGCCCACCTTTAAGAAGGACAACTTTTTATGAATATTAATGTATTTTTTGTATAATAAATTGAATTAAATGGAATTTCTTATGGGGTTTTACAAAATTAAAACTAAAACTAAAAGTACAAGCAAAAAGCAATGGCCAGGCCTTTTTTTTATTTTTTTTTTTATTTTTTTATTTTTTTTTATTGAATTAATAAATAAAGCAACCAAAAACCTTTTTTTTTTTTTTTTTTTCCAATTCTTCAATGTGGCAGAAATTCATTTCAAGTAGACTCAGTTGTCTTCCTCAGCTTCTCTCTTAATTTCCTTAATGACATACTTGATGGCGTTGGAAAGCACATTGGTTGTAAGATCCGTGGAGGTACTCTTTTCGTAACTAAAAAGAAAAGAAAAAAAAATAAGTTAGCAACACAAAAAACAACATCATCATCATCATCATCACTTTAACAAACTTACTAAACAATGCTTTGGCGAACAGACAAAGGAGGAAGACCCTCCAGACTGCATTGGTAACCAGCAATTACAACAGCCTGGAAAGGAGTAATGTGGAACTGGTTCAAATACAACACCATAGCGTGCTCCACATTGATAGGCAAAAGCTTCTTCTCCTGCACCAACTTGCACGTGTAACGGAGAGCCTTCATGGTCAGACTTTTGCCATTTTTGCGATCCAAAACAACAACCTTGAGCTTGACATTGTGTGGACCACCAAGATCTTCATCCTCGCTACTATTGGTAGGAGTATGAGGGAACCGCTGCTGCGCATCGCGTGCAATCTCTTCGGAGGAAAGCATTTCCATGGAGCGAAGAGAAACGCGAGTGCCACCGATAACGTCATACAAGGTTTTTTGAGAAGGAACGGCAAAAATCATATTGGGCATTTTTTCATTAGTGCTTTGAAACTTGCGCTTAACTGCATCAATCAACTTGGTACTATTACCAGAAAGATAGGCATTATTTTCAAAAAGAGTAATATGTTGCAAGTTCAAGACAAAAGACCAGTAAATCATCAAAGCAGCTTCTTCAACAAGACGGTTTGTTTCAGCTTCTAAAAATTCGCTTTCTTTCCGTTCATACTCTTTTATTTCAGCAGTAATTGCGGAAATTTGCTCGGCAGAAAACTTACCACGCTCTTTTTCATTAGGCATCAAAGGAGGAGGAGGTGTAATGTATTCCTTAGGTTGAATTACCAGAGCAATGCTTTTTTTGGAGGCCAAGAAAGCATCAGTTGGGTTAATTGGAGATGGAACACGTTTCTTTTGAGGGATGATAGATATGGAAGGCGAGGAAAAGCTTTTGATCAAAGAGGCAAACGACTTGGAGCCGGAATACCTTGAGCGAAAGAGATACTTATTAATACTAGAGCCAAAGGGAAGAAGATCAATTAACCATTGAACAAGGTCCTGGATCCAAGTGGTGACATTGTTGACCCAATCCATAATATCATTAAAAACTGCAGTGACAGAATCAAGCCAAGCAACAACATTGGTGAGCAGATTAAGGAGGATGATTGCCAAGTCTAGAATAGTACCATCTGCTTTTTTGACAGGATCGTCATCAGTGGTGGAAACAATATTTAGCATACCAAGAAGTATGGATCGCTTCATGTGATACTTGAAGATCCCCCAGGTAGATTTGGGGACATCTTCTGCTTTCTGTAAGTTTGCACCTGCTGAAAGAAGGTTATCCAGCTCAAAACCTTTAAAGCGGAGACCCTCAATTCCATAGGTTTTAGGGGTGTAGTAAAACTCGGGTATGAAAGCTTCCATTGTTGAAGAATAAAATCTTTGATGGAAAAGAGATGAATGAATGCAAAAAAAAATAATATTAATGAAAAAAAAAAATAGAAAAAGACCAAGATTTCAAGGTCTTTTTATAGTTTTTTTTTATCTTTCTCTCTGTTTGTTGGCATTCTCATGATCTTGTCAAAAATCTCATTCTCGTTAAATTTCAAATCAATCTGTCCAGGGTGTGTTGTCAGAGCGTTGACACGAGCAATGCCTAAGATAAGACCTGGATATACGCTTTTTGTTCATACAGCGTAAATTGTAGTCTTTTTAGGAATGTGATCTACCAGTAATCTATATAAAGCAGTAGCAACAGCTTATCAGTATGAAAAATTGAAAATTGAAAATTGAAAATTGAAAATTTGCAAGTAGTTTTAAATTTAAATTTAAATTAATTTAATTTAATTTAATTAATAAATAAAAAAATAAAAATAATTATAACCTCTTCTAATCAAAGAGTTTCATAAACGCCACCAAAAAAACGGCGTTGTTTTTATCCATGGGAAGAAGTTTATCCTTTAAGAAGTTCGGCCAGCTAAAAGTTTTAAAGAAATTCTTGTCTCGGCTTCATTTTTTTTTTTTTTGCTTCAAAGATCTCCATTTCTCGGCCCCACCAAATCTCTTTTCTGGATGAAAATTTCTCCATTTTAAATAATCCTTTTTGTAAGCCCGAAACTACCGATATAGTGGGGTTAATAAATAAATAAAAAAAACATGAAATTACGTAATTGGAAGATGTCCTTTTGTTCCTATTAAACAATCAGCCCTAAAACAAATCTTATTCGCATAAAAATACCTATCCAGACGATTATTAATACAATCGACTCGCTTTTATCATTTATAATTATAAATAACTACAAGATTCTTCATACATTTCTCTCTTTTTTTCTTCTTTTATTCTTTCTTCCCTTTTTTTTTTTATTAATCTACACTCAATAACCATTCTTTTCTCTCTTAAATCACTTAAACCACCTTCTCATCTATCCTAAATCATGTCTGCAGATCTAGATACTAATCTCTTTCGCCCACTGAAAGTTGGTCGCATAGAAATCAAACAGCGAATCGCCATGGGCCCCCTGACCCGTGTCCGTTGCAACAACAAGGGTGCAGTCCCCAATGATCTGATGGTCGAATACTACGAGCAACGGGCCTCGAGCCCTGGCACGCTTATTATCAGCGAAGCCACTTTCATTACCCCACGAGCCGGTGGGTTCAGAAACGTTCCTGGGATTTGGTCCAAGGAACAAATCGAAGGCTGGAAAAAGGTAACATCTGCAGTCCACGCTAAAGGATCTTTTATCTACATGCAGTTGTGGGCTCTTGGAAGAGCTGCAGGTTATGATTACCTCACAAAGGAACTTGGTTACGATTATGTGTCATCATCCAATGTCCCTGATCTTACCAATAGCGCTGGACCATTGACAAAAGAAAAGGGGAAGCATATTCCTCGCCCTTTGACCATTGCTGAAATTAAGCAGTATGTTAAGGATTATGCCCAGGCCGCTAAGAATGCAATTGAAGCCGGCTTTGATGGCATTGAAATCCACAGTGCCAACGGGTACATCTTGGATCAGTTTATCAGACACACAGCTAACAAGCGAACCGACGAGTATGGAGGTTCTGTGGAGAACCGGGCCCGGTTCACTTTGGAGGTTGTTGACGCCATTGTTGCAGCAATTGGAGCAGACCGCACAGCCATTCGACTGAGTCCATTTGAAAAGTTTGGCGGTATGTCCATTACCCATAACTCGATTCCGCAGTTTTCGTATTTGATTGAGCAGCTTGAACTTCGCGGGCTTGCAGACGGTGGCAAAAATAGACTGGCGTATATCCATATTGTGGAGAACATTGTGCGTGGAAAGGATTCCAAGGGCAACGGCACTATTCTTCATCCTATTGAGTTTGTACGATACATTTGGACCGGTGTATGGATCCGCACACAAGGGTACAAGCGTCAGACCGCTATTGATGCGGCCGATAAAGATGATAAGGTGATTATTGGGTTTGGAAAGGGCTTTATTGCTAATCCTGATTTGGTTCGAAGGCTCCGAGAAAACCTTCCTTGGAACCAGTGGGACATTGATACTTTTTATACCCTGGGACCCAAGGGGTATGTTGACTATCCATTTTACAGTGATAGTTCCAAGGCCAAACTTTAGAATAAGAGAAATACAAAGGACTTTAAAATAAGGTTATATAGAAATAAAGAATAAATGCAAATTTTGAAAGGGTATATTGCTTTTTTTTTTGTATACTATGAAGTTTATTGGCAAAACAAATCTACTTTTTTGAGAGAAACATCACTGAATTTAGTTAATTTATTAGACAATTAAATAAGACATAACTATTTAGATATTTTAGAGGCATGTGCAAATCTGTTTCTAAAAAAAAAAAAATAATAACACAACGTTTTAAATTAAGGAAATTTAGTATATTTTCTAGGGTCCAAATTTTATTGTTGATGCTTATGCGATGATGTCATAATAAAGGGACGAATCCCTAATTAAGAATAGGGTTAACCCTAAACGTTTTGATAACTGAAATTCAATAATCCTCTTGGAGATTCAAAAATAGAAAACAGTTTTTCTCTCAAAAAAAAAAATTTATAATATTTTTTTTACTTAAATTACAAAAAAATAAAAAAGTGTCATAAATGATTCTATACGATTCATTCATCAAATCCATCCGTCAAACTCAGGTCCACTTTTCTCTTTAAATTCCATAATCCAATTATCCATCCAGTCATTAGCCAACTGCTTTGTCTCTGGAGCAAAGAACCGCATTTTTTCCAAATCAAAAACACATTCTAGGTTCGTTTTATCATTCTGAAACTGTTTATTAAGTCCGATGCAGTATGCAAATGGTAGCTCAAGCAGTTCACGGTAGACATTGCAAAAAGTGCTTGGATAAACATTGTTTTTTTTCAAATCATAATACACGTTTATGCCCGAATATGAAGAACGATTATCATTCCCATTCCCATTTCCATTCCCATCTTCAAGGCCAAAATTAACAAAAACCTGCTTGATATTTTCATTTTCGTTAATAATTTCTAAAAAGTGCGGAGAAAATGGCATTAAATTATTGTTTTTAGAATTCAAGCGGAAATATTCCAGTTGCTTTAATGATTGAATTGTCTTAAAAATGTTTTCATTCACCCAAACCCATTGAAATAGTTTATGAAATTTGCTACCAGAATTAGGGAAAGCCAGGTCTTCGGATGGATTAAAAGCAATTTGTAAAATTGTTTCTGCTAGTTCATAGCGAGCGTTGAAAATACTTTCAGTGTTATAAATCCTTAAGTGGCCAGAAGAAAGCATTCTCTCAATCGCTTTAACTCCCTTCTTTAACATTTTTTTCATATTCTCTCCATTATAATTTATAAAGATATTGAGAACCGAGTGTACAACTGCAGATCCACAAATTTGATCTACAGAACATGCCCAGTAATCCAAGTCTATGCGCCGCAAGTGCTTAAGCTTTCCAAGAGTATCAGATAATAATTTCATAAGTCTCACGCTGTGGAAAGGCTCGTAAGAAGATAGTTCCAGGGTAGTTATATCAATAGAAATGGTAGGTTCAATTTTCATAAAGTGGTAAAACTTTGCTTGAAGATTAAAGTATGAAACCTTGGGGAAAGAAAAATAATCAAACACAAAAGGTGGATTAAATTGGACCAGTTGATATTCAATGCCAGTCACATCCGGAATTACTAACCTGGTGGATGTAGAACCAAAATGTTTTAGGTTTTGGCAGCCATAAGAATTAACTTCCGAAATGGGAAGAAATCGAAGTATAAAAATCTTGATTGTATCTGGAAACTTTTGGGTTAATACTGTAAAGTATCTTCCCATAGTATTGTTTGTGTGTTGAAACGGAACATCGATTTTAAGGTATTCTAAATTAGGTAATTGCTCTAATTTATTTAGCAAATCATTAGATGAAATCAGTTCAAGGTGAAGCCGACTAATGTATTTTAAATTCAAAAACACCTTAGCACTGTCGTATTTTGTCTTTGAAGGATGAACAAAGACCATATTTCTCCAAAAAAAGAAATACGGGGAAAACCGCATTTTCCCATCACGTAGTGAACTTTCCAAAAAATGAGCAAATATGTGGCTTCGAAACTCAATTACTTGTAGTCTTGGGTAATATTTTAAGAAAAACTCGTCAGTGAGAAAGCATGGTGTCAGCTGGTCAACAAAATCAAACCAAATTTCACCAATGAACCGGATTTTAAATATATATTTAGTTTCAAACCAACTATACTTTCCAGGGTTCAGAAACACTTTTAGGGGGACATCGAAATGGGTCAAAACTTTGAGGTCACTCTTTGTTTCGAAAACTACTGTTTTGGACCATTTACGTACAGAGTAGAACATGCGGAGGCTTTGAGATGTATTGCTGAGATTATGGAGGTCATCTTGTTTTAAAAAATCTAAAAGGGAGGTATGTATATCTAATGGGAGGTTATTCAAAGATGTCGTCATGATGGTGAGAAAGTAATAATTAGGGTAGAAAAAAAGCAAAAAAAAAAAAAAAAAAAAAGGAAAGTTAAGTTAAGTTAAGTTAAGTAAAGTGAAGAATAGAAAAGGAAAATAAAGTAAAGTAAAATAAAATAATATCTATACCGATTAGTAATATCGTTTTTTCTATTCCAAAATTATCACAAACCTTTAATGATAATTAGTTAAACTACAGACGTTAGAGGTTTTTTTATCAAGAACCATGATGATGAGATTTGGCTGCTCTTTGGAGGCAAATTTATGTTCTTAAATTTATAGACACTAAAATTAAGCAAGCCTTGTTACATGGTGGTTATATGGGGTAAGGGTTCAAAGATAAGCTTAGCCCATATAATGTTTGTTTGTTTGTTTTTATTCAAGGGTTATAGAACTATATAACATCAGCATCTGCGCTATCCTTTTATTGTCTGACTATGTGACTTGCCGGTTTTCATTTGTACCTTTTTAGTACTGGTGGTTTCTGTTCTGTGCGTCTCCGGTAGCCCGGAAGATGGGCCCTGATGCCAGCTTACGAGGAACAGGGAGAACCAGTCTGTCGGTTCCAAAACCTTCCCAACCCATTTCCACTTATCTTCACGGACGCCCATGTATTTCTTAATCTCTTCCGCCAGAGATACGGCCCGCAATCACCTGCAGGCTAGCCCATATAAAAAATTGTCGTGTTACGTAAGCAACTTGTTATTGTTCTATATATAGCTCTGGTGGCTCAATTTTTTAAGAAACATTATTAAAAACGACTCTCGATAGCTCAGTTGGTAGAGCGCGGGACTGTAATAGTACATTGTAATCCTGAGGCCGCGTGTTCGACTCACGCTCGGGAGAGTTGACTAATTCTTTTTTTTAGATTAACTTTTTTTTAATAAAATTTTTTTTCCTTTATTGAAGAAAGAGTTGAATACTTAGACAGAAGAAATGAATTAAAAGATTATATATTATTTTAAAGAAAAATTAGAAAAAATATGATTTTTTTTTAAAAAAAACTGTAAGTTAAGGGGGGGAATCAAAGAGGTTTCTTTACACACACACACAGCCATTTTAAGAGGAGGAAGAAATTTTTTTTTTTTTTTAAAAATTTTTTTTTAAAATTTTTGTGTAATAAAAAATTGGTCTCCACCGACCCAAATTTGGTTGCACTTTTACAACAGAAGTAAAACAAAAGTATTTTGTATCGTGGTAAATTTTACTTTGGCCAAACAACAACGAACAAAAAAAAAAAAAAAAAAAAAAAACAGAGAAAGAATTGTTGATTTTATGGACATTGATGTTAAGGTAAGTTAAGATGCTTTTTTTTTTTAATTTAAAAATAAATTTAAATTTCCTTTTTTTTTAAAAATAAAAACAATAAAATAAAAAGAAATAGCTGGATTTAGAAAAAAAAAAAAATTATAAAAGAATCAGATTGAAATTTTCATGTTTTTTCTCCCTAAAAAACAATGGTTATTTTTTCAAAACTTTTAACAATAAGGAGAGAGAGAGACTTGTTTGCACCAAAAAAAAAATTCAAATGCCAGTTTTTTGTTTCTTCTTTTTATTTTTATTTTGAAAAACTCTTGAACTTTTAAATCTCCTTGTTTTTTAACGTTAATTTATTTAGATATAAAAAACATTTCCCTTCATTGAATTTTTTTTTTTATTCCATCCAACACTAAATAGTTTTAAAATAATTTTTTCAAATTTTTTTTTAATATTTTTAATGTTTTAAAATAAAAATAAAAATAAAATCTAATCACCAACAATGGCCAACAATCTAAGACGGGCCACAAACACCACTACCACTACCAACAAACAAAACGGTGGAGCTTCAACAACAAATTTTGGTATGGATGGGCTCGCTGTATCTTATGAAATCTACAGGCATTCCAAAAAAACATCGGGCAGCCACCCCCTCAAAAAAGTGAGTCGGCTTTCTCGCTCAGCAGTACCAGAAACAACCCCACGCCAGGCCAAACAGAAAATTCCTCCACCAGCACCGGTACAATCACCCTACCACAAACTTGTGATGCTGACTACTGCAATCACAAAAGCAGTCGGCCAAACTCTAGGTGAACCCAATAATAAGAACCCCCAGAGTGCGTACCGACAGTTAATTATGCAACAGCAGAACCATGTGGAGCCGCTGGCACATACACTGCACGAGTTTGTGGATACGTTACAAGTGGGGCTTTCTCGGGAACTGTTGTGTACGACCCAAGTTCAAGACAAAGCAGTAGAGGGAGGGTCTGTTAAGGGATCAAGTAATAAGACGACACTGAAAAAGAGTTCCAAGTCGAAAAAGAGCATGACCATGTCCAAATCGCAGACCAGCAGTAAAAAAAGGGGAGCTCTTGAGGAAGAATCTAGCAAGAAATTATCTGCAACACCCAAGGCACAAGAAAAAAGTAATAAACGGCCCAATCTTGGGGGGGATAGTAGTGCGGCCGTTAATCAATCCAAACTGTCGCTTAAACAAAAGCGACTTTCCATGGAAGGTAAGTCGTCCAAAAAGGCCAAACGGGTGGCAGAAGCGGCAACAGATGAAAATACAGAACCCAAGAGTTTATCATCTGACAAGAGTCGGCCAAAGTCTAAAAAGACACCGTCCAAGACGAGTTTGCATGTAGAAAAGGCGTCAAGCAAGTCGACCGATACAATAATTATAGATTAAATAGAGTAAAGAAAAAAAAAAAAAAAAGCATTTTTCTGATTAAACCAAAGATTCTTCAAATTCTTAATAAATCTTTTTTTTAAAATTGAAAAAATGTATCAAAAGCTCAGATACCAAATCGCAGAGTTGAGGAAAATAATTCTGGCTTCGGTATGAGGTAAGCGTTTGACATTTAATCTTGTCTTTTTTTCCCCTTCATATGTCCATCTGTAACACGAAGCAACAAAGTGAATAAAAGACTTGTTTTATAAGCTATGATTAAAGAAAAAAAAGAAGAAAAAAAAAAGAAGAAGAAGAAAAAGATCAGGGAAAAGTCCAAATTTATACTTTTTTTTTTTTCAAAATTGTTTCTTACCAAAAAAAAAAATTAAATAAAAAATTCGGTCCCGGTGTGACCAACTATACGCACATTATAAGTAAACCTCAGTATATCCAATTGCTCAAAAAAAAAAATCTATTTAAAAAGCACCCTGTTGCTCAGGAACCAAAGTAATCAGTTTCCCCGTTGTAAGCCCCGATCGGAGGTTCTCAATCACCAGGTTTTCCATATCAAATCGGCTCTCATAAGAGTGTGTGCCCATATGTGGGAGCAACAATGTTCTAGGGTTGTTGAGTAGCCCTGGGTTAATCACAGGTTCGTGTTCAAATACGTCGAGCCCCACAGCACCAATTTTCCCTGACTCGAGGCCGTCAACCAAATCCTGCTCATTGATGACGGGTCCGCGAGCTGTGTTCACAATCACAACGCCGTCCTTCATTTTGGAAATGGTTTCCTTGTTAATGAGATGTTTTGTTTCCTTGTTAAGAGGGACGTTGATGGAAATAACATCTGCCTCAGCCAACAACTCGTCAATGGTGGGCTTGTACTCGCTATCTTTTTCGAGATCCGCAGGCAATCTGCGGCGGTTGTAGTAAATAATCTTGTCAAACCCGAGTGGCACGGCACGGTCGCGTACAGCTTGGCCAATGCCACCCATGCCGAGAATACCGAGCACTTTGCCCTGAGGGTCATGGCCAAGCTCGACTGAGGATAACCATTTGTTTTGGCGCAGTTGGTACTGGCCGTACGAAAAGTTACGGAGGGCTCCAATGACCAAGAAGATATTTGTGTCTGCAGTTCCAGGGACGACTGCGTTAGGGGTGTTTGAGATTTGGATACCTTGGGCGGAGAGTGCGTGGACATCAATTTGGTCATAGCCGGCTCCAAAGTGACCGACAAACTTAAGGGACTTGGGGAAATGTCGTACAAGATCTTCGTCAAAGCGGCCAGTGATTCCAACCGAGAAAAGTGTGCGATAGATGGCAGTAACGTCGGAGTATTTTGTAGAGAGATCGTGGATGAATTCTTCACGGTTCTTGGACTCGGCAGTCACGAGCTCGGCAATATCACTGAGACCCTGCCATTCCTTTTGAGCATGGATTATTTCACCGAGAAGAAGGATTTTGGGTTTAGGAGATGTAGAGGTTGACATGGTGCGGATGGTATTTGGGGCTATTGAAAGTCTAGAGGATGAAGAGAGAGCGGGGAGGGGTGGAGATGTTAGATTGAAAAGGAGTGATTTTATGGGATTGTTAAGATAGATAGATACCTATAGATACTAGGAGAAAAGAGAGAAGAAAATCGGATAAATGATCTCATCAATTGGTACTGTTATCAGAAATAAAAGATAATTGAAAATAGGGAAAGTCTGCTGGTCTTTATAGTTTTTTTTTTTTTTTTTTTTTTTTTTTGGTTTTAGTAAGTATGGTGGGAAGGATTTTGTAAAATGGCATACGCGTGGGGGGATATTTGGGTGTCTTTAAGACAATTAATAATTATTAATTGCACACAAGTTGCACACACAAATTTTAAATTACATCACCAAAAACTAATGTATATTATTATATATATTATATATTATATACTATCAAGATATCAGTATTATATTTAATACTTCTAAAAGCCGCGGCTAACTAAGGAATTTCAATTAAAACTTTATCCTTCTCTTTTCCCTCAATAATTAAAAAAAAAGCCTTTTTTATCTAAAAATCTTTTCATTTTTTCATTTTTTTTTTTTTTTCAAAAAAATGCCGTCGACTCGTCTGCAACAAGAGTCACCGACTGAGCCTTATCACCCGAAGGACACTCGGATGTGCAATACAGCACGGTCCTCCCCCTCCCGTCCGGGCACGCAATAACGGATTGTCCGTTTGGAATAATTTCGCCATTTTTGATTTCCCAGTGAGGTGTTGTTGTTGACCCCCCACTTATTTTGTTCTCTCCATTGCCCACATTGTTAATATTAATCACCTGCAGTTTCCCATCCCTATCAATAATCACACTCCCTAAAGTCCCAGACCCCCCAGACCCCCCAGATCCTGTATTCCCGTATAAAACACCATCCACAACCGTGCCCTTAAACGGTGTAGACCCTGAAACTAACCCCCCAGTGCTAGGTGAAAGATATCCTCCAGGAATAACATATATATTAATTTGGTTGTTGGAACTGCTGTTGCTTGTGTTGTTGTTTGTGTTTTGATTATTCGATGACCCGGCACTGCCTCCAGCTCCGCCTGCACCACCAGATCCACCGGACCCTCCAGATCCACCATTACCGCCATTACCACCGTTTCCACCAGGTGCTTCTGAAGCTGGGAGATAGACTGTTATTGTTCTAGTAGGCTGAGACGTAGTTATTGTAGGAGGGATAAAGGTGGAGGTAGACGAAGAGGTGGATTCAGTAGAAGGTTTTGTGGTAGATACAAGAGTAGTAGAAGATTTAGTTTCAATCAGGACTTCTGTAGCCGTTGCAATTTCGACAACTTCAGTTGCAATCTCGACTTCAGTTTCTACAATAGTTTGGATAGCAGTTACTATTTGTGTTTGTAGGTCTGTTGCTAAGTCAGTTTGGACGACAGTTACGACATCAGTTTGAAGGACAGTTTGGAGGACAGTTTGAGTGTAGATATTATTGGTAGTGACTACAACTGTATCTTTGGAAGCGGGTGTTTTAGAGGGACAGTTCCCAAGAAGAAGACAGTCTTTGATGCCAATAAAATACTTTTTCTTATTAGAAAGAGATTTGAGGAGAGGGTTTGGAAGGGGGGAAGCTAGAGTCGAAGCAGTCAAGAGAGAGAACGAGATTGTAGAGAATTTCATGGTAGAAATAACAAAAGAAGAAGAGTAAGTTTGATGAGGGAAAAAAAATAACAATTCAAAAAAAAAAAAAAAAAAAAAAAGAGATTTTGAATACATTTTTATATATTTTATAGAATTATTTATAAATGAGAATGATAGGATAAAAAATGAATGTTCTTTTTTATTTTTTTTTATTTTTTTTTTTCAAAGAGATTTTGGTTTTTGAATTGGAAACATGATGAGGTTAGTTTGTAAATAAGAAACATGAATAGGACAAAGAAACGGATACAAATTATTAAAAGACAGTTTCTAAACTGAACAATGGATATAAGATGATTTAAAAAAAGTAAAAAAAAAAAAAAAATGTTTCTTTCTTTTTTCAAGTCTCCGGGTAGTATTGTCATGTTTTTTTTTTGATTCAACTTGACCAAAACAAGTTTTTTTATTTAAAAAAAAAAAAAAAGTTTAGATTAGATTATGTGAAAGAGATTTGGGTATAAGAACGGCCGTTTGATTTTTTTTTTTTTTGTTTGATCATTTGTTTAGAGATAGATTAGCCGATATTTTTTTTTTCAACGGTCGCAAACAATGATTATCTGTTTTTTGTTTATTAATTTGTTTTTTTTTTTCTCTTTCTCTCTCTATTTGAATCATTTCCAGTGTTTTAAACAAACGTTTGAAGATAGTCAGCTAGCTAGTCAGCCGTGGATTCTAGAATGGTAAAATAACGGTGTTTATCACGTGATATGTGACATAAAACAAAAAAAAAGTACATTTATTGGTTCAAATGGGGACTTCTTTCAACAATGTCTTTTTTTTTTTTTTTTTTTTTCTTCTTCTAAATTTTCCAGTTTTTATTTTATTTTTTTTTTTATGTTTCTTCTTATTTATCTCATGATTTTGGATTTCCTATTGTTGATGTAGCTGTTATTGTTGGTTGTTGTACCTTTTTAACAAACTCTTTTTTTAGAACCCGTAGGCTGTGTTGTAATTGGTGATGTAACAACAACAAAGTGGCTTAAAAATAAAAATAAAAAATAAAAAAATTTGGTTTCATACAAAAGTTGTTGTTTGATGGTGGTGGTGGTGATGATAAAAACTTTGAAATTTTTCAATTTAAATAAATAAATAAAAAAAGGGCATTTTGAAATTTAATCTTCAAATTATAAACTAATAAATAAATAAAATCTTTTTTTTTTTTTTTTTTTGAAAATATCATTTCAAATCTTTCAATTGATTTAAAACTTTGAAAAAAAAAAAAGTCGCTATATGTTTCGGTTGCTTTTATTTTTATTTTTATTTTTTTTTTTTTTTCCCTTCCCACACAAAAAAATAAAATAAAAAAAAGCTGTCCTTTTCAGCTGCATTGGAAACTTCCTATGCCACTCCCCTCAGCAAAGCCTCCTTTCTAACATCACCACCACCACCACCACCACCACCACCACCACAACATTCATCTTTTTTTTTTTTAACTGAGTTATATCCATATATATATATATATATATATATATTGCCATATACCCTCAGCAATTCCAATTTATAACAACCACCTAGTCGTGTCTGTTTTCCTTTTTTAAAACTTTAATCAAATCCCCTTTATAGAAATTCCTATTTATTTATTTATTTTTTAACTCTCTTTTATTTCTCTTAAAAAAAAAAAAAAAAAAATGAAATTCCAAACTCCATTTGATAACCCATATTCCCAAATCGATCCAAATTCGCAAAACCAAATGGCCCACGAATATGAAATGGACCCTTATGGCGGGTATGCTGGTACAACCGCAGCTTCTGCAGCAGCTGCAGCTTCTACAGGAGGCCCAGGCATAACTACTGGTAACCGGAACTCTACAGTGCCACGACCAGACGACATGGTGGCCTACTTTGAGGAAATTGAAGATTTGAAAAAAACAATTGCAGAATATGATAGCAACGTGGATCGGATTGAGTCGTTACATCAACGATCATTAGTGGAAGTAAATGATGAACAACTGCAGATTCTTAACTCTCAAATTCGGGCATTAGTGGATGAAACTTCAGCTCTGGCAAAGGAACTACGTGGACGTATACAACAGCTATTGAATGAGTCACAGTATGATAACACCAAACGTGTTCAGGCAGACAATATCAAGACTCAGTTCCAATCGTCAGTACGGCGGTATCAAGGTGTAGAATCTGCATTCCGCAACCGGTACCGAGAACAAGCTGAACGCCAATACCGGACGATAAAGCCTGAGGCACCTGAAGAAGAAGTTCGTGCAGTTGTTACACAAGCTCTGGAAGATCCATCAGGACAAGGAGGCCAGATATTTTCACAAGCACTGCTAAATAGCAATAGACGTGGAGAAGCGCAAGCGGCGCTTGGCGAGGTACGTGCGCGGCATGAGGGTATTTTACAAATTGCAAAGACAATGGAAGAACTTGCTGGATTATTTCAAGACTTGGAGACAATGGTTGCAGAACAGGCAGCAGCAGTGGATCAGGTTGATGTACATGTGGAGCAAGCACAACATGATATTGAGCGAGGGCTTGGAGAGACGAGTGGTGCTGTGGGGTATGCACGCAAGGCTCGTAGAAAGAAGTGGATTTGTTTTGGTATTTGTGTGTTGGTTTGTTTAATTCTGGCCCTTGTATTGGGGCTTGTATTTGGGTTGAAAAATAATTGAGATGATAATTATGATAATTATGATGAGACAATGAGACTATATAAAAGTAAGTGAATCAAGATAATTAAGGGTTAATTTTGGCTTTTTTGGCTTTTTTCAAAAAAAAAAAAAAATATTAATACTGTACTAGTATTAGTCCTTCGGGAGAGGGGGGGAGGTTAATACCAGAACTTGCCTTGAGATTTTCTTTTTTTTTTTTTATTTCTTTTTAAAATGGAATGAAACCTTGGGTTCCATCCAATGTGTTTAAAGTAAAACTTTGTACAATTGTCTTCAAGGTTTATTAATATTGTCTTTGATAAATTACCTTAATTGGAAGATTATATTTTTTTTTTTTCATTATCATTATCATTATTATTTTAAAGTATTACTGCGTATATTCATTCATGTTCCATAAATTATTAAAAAAATTTATATAATAAAAAATAAAAAAAAATTTAAAAATTAAAAAATTAAAAAATTAAAAAATTAAAAAAAAAATAAAAATAAAAATAAAAATTATTAAAATTATTAAAATTATTAAAAAAAAAAAAAATAATAATAATCATTTTCTACTATTACTTCCCTCCACATTCTTACCAGAGTCCTTCTTTATCTTGTGGAACTGCAACATATGCCTATTTAAACTGGCCTTATCCGTATGCAACCGAGTATTGCAAGGCTTAACTCCAGGATGAAGTTCCTTATTATTTGGGGTCCAGTAAGGACATGTAATGACAGGTTGGCCATGCTTACGAATATAATGCTTCTGGGATTCCAATTTACGTGTAAATCCAATTCTGCTCCAAATACAGCTTGGTTCCTCACACTTGAAACGACGCTTGACACGCTCGACACCATGTTGTTCTTCAAGCTCCTTTACATGGGCTGCAAACTTCTCGAGTTCTGCGTGTAGGAAAGTAGCATCACAGTGGTTGCACTTATACTTACGCTTACTCCAGTTTTTAACAGGCTTACCATTGTAGTCCAATCGTTTTGGTGGGCCTGGGGAAGATCTCTTAACAGAAACAGCAGCAGGTGGAGGAAGAGATTTTTGAGTAATAGAAGAAGATGGTGGAGGTGCAAGTGATGTTGATTGAGTGAGAGGAGGAGCAGGAGGAGGAGGAGCCACAGAAGAAGATGCTTCAACCAAAGAGTATTGACAAGGCATGACTTGGGTCACAACAGGATCTGCGGTTGAAGCAGTAGCAGCAACAGTGGGAGCGTAAAGAGGCACTCCGACGGGGATGTCCAAGGCAGAAACATCTTGAGTATAAGCCAGTGTTGTGACTGGTGTTTGATAGATGGCATATGGAGGTTGTTGTTGTTGTTGTTGTTGTTGTTGTTGTTGTTGCTGCAGAAGTTGTTGTTGTTGAAGTTGTTGCTGTTGTTGAAGTTGTTGCTGCTGTTGCTGCTGTTGTTGTTGTTGTTGCTGCTGCTGCTGCTGCAACAAGTCTGGGTGTAAGTTTTGCAATTGTGGAAAGGACAATTGTTGGGATATATAATCAAAAGCCAGAGGGTTTGAATTAAAGTGTAATGGAATAGAAATGGTGTTGCTTTGGTTTTCAAAAGCTTCTACACCAGAGTCTGTTCCAACCATGATTGCACCTGCACTAGCAGGAGTGCCTGCTCCAAAGGAAAAAGTATTGTCTTCGACATGTTTAAAAGTAGAGGTTGAGCTTGTGTTTGCATGGAATGCAACTGGATCCAAATTGAGAAGGGTCGAGTAGATATAAGGTCCAGAGGAAGAAAAGGAAGCTGAAGCTGAAGCCGAAGCTGAAGCCGAAGCTGAAACTAAAGCTAAAGCTGAAGCTGAAGAATGTTGAGTTGATGAGTCCATGGGGGATGGAGGTTCAGAAAAGACATAATCATCAGCAGCACTTGAGGGTGATAATTCTGGAGAGCTTGAAGAAGATCCAGAGGAAGTTACAGACGGGAAACCATTTGTAAAAGATTCATTGAAGGAAGTGAACAATGAAGCATCAAATGAGAATGAAGAGGACGATGAATCAACAGCGACACCCAAAGCAGCCATTGATTGGGGGTCATCAGTGGTTTGTTGGGTGGTGGATTCAGAGTAGGAAGATGGGATAGTCTGTTGTGGAGAGAGTGGTGGAGAATTTGGGATGAAAGTTAAGTTATTATTTTGGTGATTATGGTGGTTGTGATTGTGATTGTGTTGATTGTTTTCATTTGTAAAGAAGAGGTCCATTTGGAGGATGTTATTTGAAGAGGAAGAGGAGAGGACATATTGTGGAGATGAAGATGAATGAGAGCAAGAGCAGGTGCAAGTGCAGGCAATGGAAGGTGGTGACAAGGGGATATTTGTTGTTGTTGTTGTTGTTGTTGTTGTTGTTGAGAAAGAAGGTTCTTGTAAAGTAGAAGAAGGAATGGGGGTATTTATATAAGGTGGGTTTGATAGGAGGGAAGTGGTGGTGGAGTGTGTGGGAGGGATTGCTTGGTTTGACAACATAAAAAAAGGATTGAGAGCGCTTTGTGTAGGAAGACTGTGATAAGTCAAGACCTAGATCTCACCGAACGCAAGGGTAGATAAAAAATGGGGATTAAGGTAAAGAAGAGAAAGAAAAGAAAAGAAAAGAAAAAAAAAAAAAAAAATTTTAAAAAAAAATGGAGGGTTTTAAGGGTGTATTTATATTGAATTTTTATTTTTTAATGGACTAATAATTAATTAATTATATATATCGATAAATAAATAATTGATAACCATAAAAATAATATAATAAAAAATATGTCAATATGATGAGATTATTGGCAGGTTTTTTTTTTATATTATTATTATTTATTTATTTATTTATTTATTTATTTATTTATTTATTTATTTATTTAATTCCAAATAGTGCAAAAATAATAATAATAAAAAAATAATAAAAAAAATGTCAGCCCCCCCCCCTCTCTTTTTCACTCTTTTTTAAAAACTTCAGATTGAAGATTTCGAAGAAGTAAGAATTGGCGAGGTTTACTAGTGGTGGTGGTGGTGGTGGTACATGTGGCTTACAATAATTATTTGGTCCAAAAAAGGAGGGGTTGTTAGTTTGTTAATTGTTATTTTGTTAGTTTGTTAGTTTGTTTGAATAGATTTTTGAAAATTCTAATTATCGAAGGGGAAAATTAAAAATTAAAAATTAAAAATTAAAAATAAAAAATAAAAAATAAAAAATAAAAAAATATTTTTAAATAAAATAAATATCATTTATTAAATCATTTTTTTTAAAAAAATATATTTTATATATGGAGGAGGAGACAATTGCCAAGAAAATTAAAAAAAAAAAAAAAAAAAAAAAAAAAACCCACATTTCTTGGCCTGCAGGAAAAAAAAAAAAAAGTAATCCGGGTAACTTTTGTTTGTGTGATAGAAGAAAAAAAAATTTTTTTCTCGCTAAAACGTGTTTAACCAATTGTTTAGTAGGCGTGTTATTTTATTAAATTTAGAATAAATTTAGAATATCTAGTTTTGTTTTTTTTTTTCTTTTTATTTAAAGAAAAAAAGAACAAAAATATTGAAATTATGTGAATTTATAATATAAAAAAAATTTTTTTTGTTAATATTTTTTTATAAATTAAACAAAAAAAAAAAAAAAAAAAGAGATATTCAAGTATATATTAAGAAGAAGAAGAATAAAAAAAAAAAAAAAAACTTTATTTACATAATCTCTCCAGAATTGCTTATCTCATGCATATATATCAGATACTATCAAAATAGTACCGCGCCACCGAGGGCTGTTCAAAAGTCATCCATACATGAATACATGCATGGATAGATGCATTTCGTTTCATTTCATTTCATTTTTTTTTTATTAGTTAATGAAAGTTTTTTGTTAAACACATGACTGAAAATAAATAAATATATATATATATATTTATATATATCTTTTTGATTGTGATAGTAATGATTGATAGTTAAGGTTGTAATAGTAATGGTGGTGGCAATGATGATTCATAAATACTCATTTCAATTATTTAAATATTTAAATATTTATATAAATATATAAATATGGGCTTTAAGTACTATCTAATAATTGTTATATCCAATGGAAAATCATATAAATTTAAAAAAATGGAGGTATACGTAATATCCAGTTGTTGTTGTTGTTGTTGTTAGTTTAAATAAAAAATAAAAAAAATAAAAAAATAAAAAACATCTCGGGGAAAAAATTCCCAATTTAGGAACCAATAGAAACTTTGAATTTTTTTTATTTAAATAAATAAATAAAAAAAAAAAAAAAAAAAAAAAAAGAGGACAAACATTTTAATCTTTAAGGCCTACAAATAATTATTTATTCATTTATATTTATTTAAATATTTGGGTCCTAATAGTCACATTCTTTTAATAATTCCATCTTCAAACAAAAATCAAAAACAACCATAGCAGCTAAACTTAATAAATAAAAATAAAAATAAAAATAAAAATAAAAATAAAAATAAAAATAAAAATAAAAATAAAAATAAAAATAAAAATAAAAATAAAAATAAAAATAAAAATAAAAATAAAAATAAAAATAAAAATAAAAATAAAAATAAAAATAAATTGTTTCGGAAAAACCGCAGTTACTGCTCCTACTGCTCCTACTACTACTACTGCTGCTCCAACTTTTCACAACTTTACTACTACAACTACTATAACTACTACAAATGTACTACTCCTCTTATTCTTATTATTATTCTTCTTCTTCTTCTTCATGGCTTAAAAAACAAAAAATCTATGCCTTTCTTTTGGACTGCAACTCCGCACTGGCGGTTCTATCACGAGCTTTTTTTTTTTTATTTGTATTTATTATTTTATTTTTATTTTCATGTACAAAAAAAAAAAAAAAAAAAAAAAAAAAAAGTCTTGTGATTTTTTTTCTTTTCATTTTCAAAAAAAATTGTTTATTTCTACTTTTATTTCCATTCTTATTTTTAATCTCAACCAACAACAACAAATACAAATTCAAATACAAATACAAAAACAAAAACAAAAACCCTCGCCCAGATAAGTTAAACCAAAAAAAAAAATAAAAACACTAATTGAGTCCTTTTTTTTTTTGGTTTCTCCAGATTTTTTTTTTTTTTACCAGTAAATATATTTCTTCTTTGTTATCAAATTTTAAACAAAATGTCATGATAATATGATCCTACCAGAGTGGATATTTTTTTTTTTTTTGTGTGTGTGTCTTCAATTAAAAAAATCAAATAAAATAAAAAGAGACTTTTTGGACTCTAACATGAAAAATTAAAAATTAAAAATTAAAAATTAAAAAGTCCCATTTAAATCGCTTCTTTACTCTCTTTGTATTGCTACTCGCCAATGTTTTAATCGAGTTTTAAAAAAAAAAAAAAAAAAATCTCCCTTTTTTTTCTTATCCAAGAATCTCGCATTTCCCATAAGGTCCACCCAATAAGACTATAAATATGAAAACATTTATATATATTTATATATATAAAAAAATGGTCTCCCCACCTTCCAAGGCGTGCTTTTAGTTTATAATGTTGGAAGATTTCATAAAATAACAATATATATATACAAAAGTTATTATTAAATAGAATTAAAAAAAAATTCATAATTATAATCCAATTTTTGCTATATGAATAAAGATATTTGAACTTATTAAGAGAATATCAAAATCAAATAAAAAAAATAAAAAAAAAAAGAAGAGAAGCCTATTGATTGATACTTTAAAATTTGTATACATATATATATAACAACACAATCAACACATACAAACCCCTAACCACCTTATACCGAAAAGTTAGGGCTCCGGTACTTTGTGGGGACCTCCAAAACTTTGGAGAGACACGTAGGCAGACCGATGTTCTGAGTCATCCATCATCATCATCATGCAACAAAGTCAATATTTAAAATATTATATAAAAATAAAATAATAATATCAAGTTATTAGCAATGTGAACTACTTATTTCAAGGCGCACTATTACTATTACTATTACTATTACTATTACTATTACTATTACTATTACTACTAAGATTACTACTAATGCTACTACTACTCCACTACTACTCCACTACAAGTCAACTTGCTTTCTTTGTCTCCCCCGGATTATCCCGCACAAGTCTTTATTTTTTTATTTTATTTTATTTCATGGAGAAGTACTAAATTTTTAAGCAATCTAATATGTTAATTAATTAATTAATTGACTTTAAGATATGTATGGTATATGTATAGTATGAATGAAGAAATAAATAAATAAATGAATAAATGAATGAATGAATGATACCTTTATGGTCGTACCTAAATGTTTTCACATCTTAAAGTTGTTGTTCATATTTATCACCATATTTATCACCATATCCATCATAAATACAATAAAATTAAATAAAATAAATAAAAAAGGCTTTGTGACGGAATTTCTTCTTCTTCTATTTCTTCTTTTTCTTCTTTCTTCTAAATGTCTCCCTCCTTCCTAAAAATAGATGTCAACTTTCATCTAAATAGAAAGATCTATATAATAACCACTAAATAAATAAATATATATATAACTGTCCATCTACCTATCTAAACAATTACTTTTGTTGTGTTTATAAAAAAAAATTCCCTAGAAATTGCTTGGCTTGTATTTCTTAGATTAGTAACTAATTTTGATCGAAGTTATTTCTTTTTTTTATATTTTTTTTAAAAAAAGAAGTCAAGTTATATGTTAAGAAGAAGGAAAAAAAAAAAAAGGGTTAAAATAGGAGTTTTTGCTAAAAAAAAAAAATTCAAACCCGGGGGAGATTTTAAAAATAAAATAAAATGATTTTTGCTAAAACTTATTATTGTTATTATTATTATTATTATATGGCTTAGACAAAAAGGTATTTTTTTTAAAAAGTCCAATCTCTTTAAACTGTAAGAAACAATTCTAAAAAAAAAAAAAAAAAAAATCTTTCTAACTTGAAATACTATATATAATTTATATAAATCCTTCTTTTGTTTTCTATCTTGAAAATGTAAAAAAATAAAAAATAAATAAAAAATAAATAAAAAAGTCTGGGCATCTTGAAAAAAAAATGAGAAACACAGCCAACCATATATATATATATATACATATTAAAAATAAATAAATACGATAATTTATAAAAATAAAAATAAAATGTTTTAAACAAAACAATATTCAATCATTCGCTTAATATCATTTATATTAAAATAATAATAATAATAATAATTATAATAATATTTTTTCTTTTCTATCTTTTCTATCTTTTCTATCTTTTCTATCTTTTCTATCTTAGGCTTCCTCGAGAATTTTGCCCTCCCCTCCCCTGTTTTTTTTTTCTCCACCTTAATAAAGTACCTCTTTGGTACGCCAATCTTTTTTTTTTCTTTTTTTTTTTTTTTTTGCTAATACTACTACTACTACTACTTACTGTTGCTGCTACCCTTTCTTTTTCTTTATTCTCCTTTTTAACAAAAAAAAAAAAAAAGAAAAAGTTTTTTTTGACTTTCTTTTAATTGAAAATATTTAAATCAATTCTACCTTAATCAAAATTGCAATATTCTTTTTTTTTTCTTCTTCTTTTTCTTCTTCTTTTTTTTCGATAATTAAAAAAACAAAAAAAAAAAAAAAACTAAAGACAAAGATAAAGATAAAGATAAAACAAATCCCTCTCGATCTCTTTTGTATTCTTTTCTTTTTTTTTTTAAAAAAAAATAAAAATTGATCAAGAATACTTCTCGGTAGAATGGACAAATAATGTAAAAAATAAAAATATATTGTAAAAACCCTGCGTTGCTATTACAACTTTTGTTATTGTTGTTATTATTATAGTTGTTGATGATGTTTTTTTTTCAAAATATCTTAGATATTTTAAGAGAGTTAATCTCTATTAAATGTTACCTGTATCAAAAAAAAAAATAAATAAATAAATTCCAAATGGACAAATGAAATTTAGAATATAAAAAAAATAAAAATAAAAATAAAAATAAAAATAAAAATTAATGTAAATGGTGGTATATTGTAAGCACTTTTCTTCAAAATCAGATAAAATAAAATATAAAAATAATAATAATAATAATAATAATAAATATATACCCACTTCCACCATCTTTTGTATTAATAGAATATTCTAAGCAGAAAACCAATACTCATTCTAATTTTTTATTCTCAAAAAAACTAAACTTGACATTTATAAGAAAAAAAAATTTATATTCCTCTTTTTCTTCTTCTTCTTCTTCTTCTTCTTCTTCTTCTTCTTCTTCTCCTTCTTCTTCTTCTTCTTCTTCTTTTTTTTTAAGAAATCAACTTGCAATCAAATCCACTTAAACTCAAACCTACCATTTCTATCATCTTCAAATTTTACTCTTTCTATTCTCACAAGTATTCTTTTGTGTCATCACCCTTGTGTTCTTCAACCTTGAGTCCTCAATGCTTAATTATTCTGAGATATATATTTGACTCCATTTCTCAAAACTAAATTATTTAAAATTTCACTTTTTTATTCATTCATTTATTTTTTAAATTCAAATATCTTTTATATAATTCTCATAATTGTCACCTAAATTAAACCTCTATTCTCAAAATACCCACTTACAAAAAAAAAAAAAAAAAAAAAAAAAAACAATTAAATATAGTAACTATAAATGTTTTACAATTGCTTCGTATTTTTATTCTGTTGTTGATACCCATTCTATGTCTTTTCTTATTCTAATAATACCCTTTCTCATTCTTTGATTCTTATATTTAAAAAAAAATAATCATTAAAAATGTTTTTTTTTATTTTTTTTTTCCCCCAAATCGTCAACCTAACATATCCTTTAGATTATCTTATAATCATAATCATTTTATTTTTAACAAAAAAAAAATACATAAACCCTCTTCTTTTTCTTTTTTCTTTTTTCTTCTTAGTTTTGTCCTTTTTTAAAAAGAAAAAAATAAAAATAAAAATTTTTTTTTTCATATCATCAAAAATTCCTTTACCGAGTATATAGGAATTATAATCTAGTACCGCTCAAGGTATCGTATCAAATGTCTAATTTTTTTTTTTTAAGCGAGGCTGCAAAACACACTAAAAACCTCATATTTGTCACTTAAGAAAAGAATTTTTTTTATCTTCTTCTTCTTCTTCTTCTTTTTTTTTTCATCCTAGTTTTTTTTTTTCTCTTTATCAAATATATATCAATAAAATCAAATTTTCACACTTTTAGTCATTGTTTGTTTGTTTGTTTTTTTTGTTTAATCAAGTTCTTTCAAATTATAATAATCATCTTTATAAAACTAATGGGAAAAAAAATAAAAAAACAATACCTATTCAATGCTTACCTCTTGTATATCCTTTTGTTAATTTAAAAAAAAAAAAAAAAAGATCCATCAAAAACAAAAACATTCAATACTTATTTTCAAAATTCCATAATGAACTCATTTTATCCAAATCATTTTTTTTTAAATACCAACATTACTTTCTTTTTTTTAGCTAAAATGAAGCTATGAATGAAATTGCAAAGATTTTTCCATTAGTTTTATTTTTTTTTTTTTTGGTTATCTAGTTAATCTAATTGATAACTGTCAATAAACATTATCCCAACTCACCTAAAACTGTCTTTTTTCTTTTCTCAAAGGTTTAAGTATCCCCATCATCTTAAAATTTGACCTTCTCCTTTTTTTTTTTTAAAAAAAAACGGCCTCTAGTGATACCTGTCAAATATATATATTGATGCAATGAGGCTAACGAGGTACATAAGTCTATAGAAGAAAACTTTGATGACTGGTCTTTTGACCGTTCAGCTACTATGATGGCCTTGACAGTTATAAATAATAAAAAATTTTCATATTATTTTATTCCATCTTTTTACTTTACTTTACGTTTGTTTTTTTTTTTTTTTTCAGCGCATTGAAAATTGAACAACAATGCACTGCCGTTTTATTCAGCTACTTGGTCAATAAGATACGGTTGATACACTGATAGTTTTCAAAAAAGGAAATAAATAATTAAAAAATTAAAAAAAAAAAAAAGGGGACAATGTCTGTATTTTTTCTCCATATTTTTTTTTTCATTGTTATTTATTAATATTAATGTTGTTGTTGTTTTTTTGGTATATAATAGGTTAATCCTGTCACTACTACCCATCCTTGTTGGCTTCCTCCCCGTTAAGTGTCAGAATCAAGGGGATGATAGATGGACAAAAATTAAAAATAAAAAATAAAAAATAAAAAATAAAAAATAAAAGTTACTACACTACCATCTTTGTCTATATACCAATAGAACTGTCTTGATACTGCCTAGTTATGGATGTCGGATCAAAAAAAAAAAAAAAAAATAATAATAATAATAATAATAATAAAAGAACCCTGTCAAAGCGCTGTAAATATATACGTCAGCTTTGAAGACGTAGTTAAATGAGCTGCTTGTGGAAGGACTGCAAAACGGGATGACTCGAAACCCTATTAAGGATGTTGTTGTTGTTGTTGTATCATAAGTTTATTGCCAATACTTAGCTTTAAAAGACGTTATTCAAAGCCTACGTAAGATTTCATTATTTTTTTTTTTTATAATTATTCTAAAATTAATGATAACCTTATATATCTAAATATATATCTAAATCTATATCTAAATATATATATATATATATATTTGGCTTTATTTATTTATATATTTTAAAAAAAAAAATTCTTTTAGCCCTATCACATTATCCATTATCAAAGATCAAAGATTAAGAAAGTTGTTAACTGCGCCTACTTATGATGATCATCATGATGACAAGCTTTGAACTTTTAGAATAGATTTTTTTATTACATTTTTATTACATTTTTGTAATGTAATGATTGTTACATTTATTGGTAAAACAATCTTGTAATACAAATTTGTAACACTTTTATATTTGTTTGTTACATTATTTATTTTTAATTTTTTAATGAGGTCATACAAAACGACTTAATTAAGACTTTATAAAGTCTTTTTATTTTTTGTTTTTATATTTTTTATATATTTCAAGGTAAAAGGAATGCCTACAATATACAGTACTAAAATAACCACCATAAGTTTGATTTTTTTTTGTCACGCTCAAATAAATTCTGCCATAGCCACCACCATCATTATTAATTAATTAAATTAATTAAATTAATAAATAAATTAATAAATAAATTGTATGCTGAAAAAAAAAATAGCTCGTGTAGGCGGCAAAAGATATTTCACATCTTTATTTTTTATTTTTTTAAAAAAATAAACCACTTTGGTTTGTATCCCAACTCTTTTATATATCCATAACTCTCAAAAGTCTTAAATCTCCACGTATAATTGAACCAATATATACCGTAGAAATATATATATCGTTGTGTTGAAAAAAACCGAAGCCGCAAAAGTACAGTAGTACCGCCTTGTATGGTTTATTAACAATTGGTACACTAAATACGACAAGTTATTAAAAAGAAAAAAAAAAAAAAAGTTGTAATTACACGTTGCAATTTTTTTTTTTTTCACCACCACTCCCCAATAATAAACTTGTCATCACCACCTAAGCCTTCATTTCTAAAAAAAACGTATTCTTTCTTTAATATATATTCCCTCACAATTATTAAACCAACACAATCCTTTTTTTTTTTTAATCATTAAATAAACCAAACTTAAGTCCAATTATATAAATCCCATTGAACTGAAGTTTTTTTTTTTTTTTCTTTCTTCAATTAAAGTCTCGTTGTAGACTTATTTCAACATAATAGACCTTTATAAAATAGCCTCTTTTTAAGAAAAAAAAAAACAAAAAAAAAGCCCGCTTTTTTTTTTTTTTTTTTTTTTTTTTTAAGTCCAATATGTATAATTACCCAGGTCAAGGCTACCCGTTGCAGCAGCAGCAAACTGGCTCTGCAAATAACTACTACCAGCAGCAGCAACAGCAGCAGCAACAGCAGCAGCAACAACAGTCTTACCAATCTGGCATCCTTCCTCAAGCTACTGGATACGTCCAACCTCAAGCAACTGGCTATATCCAACCCCAGGCCACAGGTTATATCCAACCACAAGCTACAGGATATGTTCAATCCTATGGCACTACTGTGGCCGCTACTCCTGCAGTTCCTCCGCTCCCCCAGATTACCACCCAGTCTTTCCAATTGACAGGCACTCCTGCCGTTGCTTCCTCTTCTTCTTCTTCTTCAACCCAGGCATCTAACACTTCTTTCAAGATCCCAAATGGTACGCCATAAACGCGCTTTTTTTTTTTTTTTTTTCTACCCATCTACTAACTTCTTTCTCTAGTCAGACTTTCCTTCATCACTGCTGAAGACCAAAGAAATTTTGAAACTCTCTTCCGCTCAAAGATTGGGCCTGGAGAACAAGCTCTTCCTGGTATGTAACGCGTCTTTATGGTTTAAATATTCAACTAACATTATTATACCCTTCTTACAGGCTCTGTTGCAAGAGACATTTTGATGCTTTCTAACTTGCCTGCTGAAAAACTAAGCAATATTTGGATCCTTTCTGATACCACAAAGTCCGGTCAATTACTCTTTCCAGAGTTTGCTCTTGCAATGTACCTCTGCTCATTGGCCCTCAAGGGTAACCCTCTCCCTACAAAGCTCCCCGATCACATCAAAAACGAAGTCTCAAGCTTGGTCGACATTATTGCCTTTAGTACCCCTGATGCTAAACCACCTCCTGCTCCAAGCAATGTCCCCCAGTTTGGCTCTACCATCACCCAGACCCAGCCCCTGCCCCAACAGCCAACTTCAAACTTGAACACCCTCATGTCTCTTCAACAGGCCATGCCAACCGGCCTCCAAGCCCAGCCAACTGGCGGCTTCATGGCCCCCCAGGCAACAGGATACACCTCGGCTCTCCAGGCTCAAACTACCGGCTATGCTCCTGCCCTTACCGCACAAACAACCGGTTACACGCCTGCTCTCACAGCCCAAACAACTGGCTACTCATCTGCCCTTACAGCCCAAACAACTGGCTACGCCCCTGCCCTTCAGGCACAAACTACCGGTTATGCTCTTCAACCTCAAACTACTGGCTACACTCCTGCCCTTCAAGCCCAAACTACAGGCTATACTCCTGCTCTACAGGCTCAAACTACAGGCTACACTCCTGCTCTCCAGGCTCAAACAACCGGTTATTCCGCTCTTCAAGCTCAGGCTACTGGATACCAGGTTGCTCCCTTGACTGCCATGCCCACTGGTAGACCTGGCGAGTGGGGGTTCATCAACACCCCCACTGGTGGCTTGCCTGGAATGGATGCCTTCCGCTCCAGATTCATGCCCCAACAGGGCGTCCAAAACTTTACTTCGTCTGAGCTCCAGGGCAATGCCAAGGTCGAGTGGGCAATTACCAAGGAAGAAAAGCGCATTTACGATGGTATTTTCTCTGAATGGGACAAGGAACGTAAAGGCTTCATTACTGGTGAAATGGGAATTTCAATCTTTAGCCAAAGTGGTCTAAACAGAGGCGATCTCGAGGCCATTTGGACCCTTTCGGATCCTGGCAACAAGGGCAAACTTGACCGCGATGAGTTTGCAGTGGCCATGCACTTGATTTACCGTCATCTCAATGGCTACCCCATTCCTGCAAGACTCCCACCTGAGTTGATTCCTCCTTCCTCGCAAAACTTTTCTGATTCCGTTGACACCATCAAGTCTTACCTTAAGCAGTCCTCTAAGCCAAACTCTGTGAGTTATCTCAAGAGCCACTCCCTCAAGTCTTCGGCCCCGGCTTTCAAAAAGGATGCCACTGTATTTAAAAACAATGACGATGACTTTGGCTACGTATCAAAGTCTCGTCACCGTTCCAAGCGCGATGGCACTAACGAGGACTCTGAAAAACATCTTTCTTCTGAAAAACTTTCCATTGCTCAGCTTCGTAAGCTTGTTCATGAAAAGCAAATTATTTTGGATGCCATTGATGCAAAGGATGAGGAGGAATTCGATGCAGTCCAGGATATTCAAACGCGCGATTTGAAGGTCATTGAGGAGCTCAAGCACCGCATTACTAATATTCAAAAGGAAATCAACAACAACCCTGATGCTCCTCTTCTTTCCGGTGACCCCCACGAGAGAAAGAAGGAGCTTTTGAGACAACTCAACAAGAATGCCGATGCTCTCCCTCAAATCACAAATGACGTGCGCAAGGTTGAAGATGAAATCGTTCGTCTTAAGCTTGAGCTCTTTAGACTCAAGGCTGAAAAGGAGCACCCGGGCTCCACCATCATTGGTACCGGCCCTAACGGTACCATCACAGAAGCTGACCGCCGTAAGGCTCGTAACCGTGCCATTATGAAGGCCCGTCTGGCCGCCGTCACAGGCAATGCAGCTGATGCTGAGGGTGGCAACAATTTCGAGGAGTTTGAAACCAAATTTTTCCAGGAAAGCGAAAACATTCGCAAGGAACGCGAATCTAATGAGAAGCTGTTTAGAGATATTGAGGACAGCACTGCCCAGATTAAAAGAGACCTCGAGCTTTCTTTGCGCGAAACTAGAGATGACATCCACACTGACCGTGAGCGTCTTCGTTGGGAAGAGGCTATTGGTGTGGAGGATGAAGTTAAGGATTTCATTTACTCTTTGAGACGGTCTGCTAATAAAACAGCAGCACCCTCATCTTCCTTTGGATCCTCTTTTGAGTCTTCAACTCCTGTTTCTTCAAGCTCGTTTTCTCCTTCATCTTCTACCACCTCTCTCCCCGCTGGCTCATCTTCTTCGCCAGCAAATAACGCAAAGAGATCTGCTTCGGAGCGTGCGGCATATATCAAGGCCGAGGCTGAGCGTCGCATGAATGAAAAACTTGCTGCTTTAGGTATCAGCAGACCAAACAAGGCCGCCTCTGCTTTCCAGGCCCCAACCACATCTTCCCCTTCGCCTTCTCCATCGCCTGCTCCTGTTGTGGCTCCAGCTGCTGCTCCAGCTCCTGAGAAGAAGGCTCCTCCACCACCCCCTCCTCATACCAAGCCTGCAGCACCAGCAGCTTCTGCCTTTACACCTGCCCCAGCTCCACCTGCGGCCCCAACTCCTAGATCATTTGCCCCTACCCCTACCCCTGCCGCTCCTGCTCCTGCTCCTGCTGCCGCTGTAGACGAATATTCTTCTAGCGATGATGATTTTGATGACGAAGAGTTTAAGGAACTCCAGAGACTCAAGAAGCAGGAAGAGGAAAGACTGCGAAAGCTTGAAGAAGAGAAGAAGGCCCGCGATGCCAAGAAGGCTGCAAAGGCTAACAAGAAGGCAGAGAGACTTGCCAGCCTCAAGGCCGAAATGGAGGCCATGAAGGAGCGCGAACGTAAACTCATGGCTGACGCCTCGGACTCGGATGAAGAAAAACCAGCAGCAGCAGCAGCAGCAGCAGCAGCTCGTGCTGCTCCTATCGCTGTTGCCCACCCGGCCGCTGCTACATTGTCTCCAAGCACCATTGTTTCTACGGCCACTTCGACAACAACCCCGGATACTTCTTCCTCTTCCTTGTCTGAGCAGACTGGCTCTGACCTTCACACCAGCAACCCATTCTATAGAAATACCGCAGCACCTGCTGCTACTGCTACTACTGCTGCTGTTACGCCTGTGGCTTCTCACCATGACAATAATCCTTTCTTCAAGCCCCAACAGCAACAACCCAACGCTCCCGAGCCTGTCCCTGCTGCACCTGTCGCTGCACCTGTCGCTGCTCCTACCGCTCCCGCTGCTCCTGCCGCTCCTCCTTTTAACCCTCGCTCCACCACCCCCAAGGCCCCTGAGCCAGGCATTGACAAGGACATTGCGGCCAGCCAACGTGCCAACCAACGCGGCCAGAGCGCTTATGATGATGGCTGGGGCGCCGAATCGTCTTCGGAGAGCTCCGATGATGAAGATAGCTCTTCTGCCCGTGCTGGCCCGGACCCTTCTAAACTTGCATCAATGCTTTTCCGCAGCATGGCTCCTCAGAGACCTCTTGGTGCTCAGCCTACTGGCCAGCAGTCTACCCCCACACCTCCTGCTCCTGCTCCTGTGGTCCCCGCCGTCCCTGAAGTTCCCGCCACTCCTGTGGTTCCTGTGGTGCCTACCGCTCCTGCCGCTCCTGTGGCGCCTGCTTTCCCTGAGGTTCCCGCAGTTCCTCAAGCTCCTGTTGCCCCCGTGGTCCCGGTTGCCCCCGTAGCTCCAGCTGCTCCTGAAATCCCAGCAGTCATTTCTGCTCCAACACAGATTCCTCCTGCTCCTCCTGTGCAACCGTTCCCCACACAACCTGCCGCTGCTGCTCCCGTGCCCACATTCTCGGATTCCACTTATGCTACCCCAGAGAGTTCTAATACTCCAGAATTTGAAGCCACACAGCCAGGTTTTGCGGCCCCTCCTCCTCCCACAAATGCGGCCCCACCACCACCACCACCACCACCCCCCGCTGCAATTCCGCCACCACCTCCAGTTGTAGCAGAAACCCAGCCCCAGTTCTCAGCTCCAGCTCCTCCACCACTCCCTGAAGCTGCCGCTCCACCACCACCTCCCCCCCCAAGCGGCATCTTGCCACCACCACCTCCCCCAACCGACGTTGTTGCTGCTGCTGGTGGACCTCCTCCTCCTCCTCCACCTGCACCACCACCACCTCCTCCAGGTGCCCTGCTTGGTGATAGCAGTGATAAACCTTCAATGCCTGATTTTGCGGGAAGCGGGCTGCTGGAGGCCATTCAGCGCGGCACCACGTTGCGCAAGGTCGCCAATCATCCCCAGTAAATATGGTTAACTATGAAAATCTCGACCTTTTTTTTTTTTTTTTTTTATTAAAAAAAATAATTATAAAGAAATAAAAATAAAAAAAAATTATAAATTTAACTTTATACAGATAAAAATAAATTAAAAAGCAAACCACTAAATGAAAAGTTCTGATCTTGAGACCTGGCCCAGTCCAAGTCTGAGTCCACACCTACACAAGGTTGACAAAACCTAGGCGTTGTGAAATTTATATAAATATTTCCAAGTTTTGGTAAAAAAAAAAAAGGAATTTCATTCACATACCTTTTATTAATTAATTTTTCTCTAAAAAAAATCAATAGATTCTTCTGCCTTTGTAAGATTTAATAGATTTAATAGATTCAAAAGATTTAAGAGTTATTTTTTTTGAAAAATAGTTACCGTATTGGGGCAACTTTTTTTATGCACGGCTATTTTTTCTTAACCCCAACCCTTATATAAGATCCTTTTTAAAAAGTAACCCTAAACCCATATGATGCCCATTTCTGGGGATTTGGTTACAAACATGGATCAGCCAGAGAGAAATACTAAAGAGAATAAGAAACCTGATTTCAATTGCTACCAAAAAAAAAAGAAAAAAAAAGAATTAAAGATACAAAAAAAAAAAAAAACAAATTTGAGATTACATTAAAAAAATTCTAGATTTAATATTTGACTACTTTAAACTTGGGAAAGCTTTCCTAATCATTTGGTCTTGTTTCTAAGTCGGAATTTAACAGTATAATATTGAAGCCATATATACTTTTTTTGAAAAAACTTAATTAATATCCTCAATTCACATAATTGAAAAAAAAAACTTTCATATATTGCCGTTCTTTTTTTTTCTTTTAAAATGATAATTTTCATTTCAGATATTATGATATCTGATTTGTAAAATGAAAAAAAAAGCAATATAAAAAAAGCAAATTCAAATTGGGTATTGATTTTTCTGATTGATTTATTTTCATAAGGAATTGAATACTTGCATATACAGATGTTTTCATGAAACTATTTCCAAGTCAGCATATATATTCTTACAAGTACTCTCATTCCCTAACTTTTCAAAGCATCTGACTTATTCCAACCAGCATTAATGAGTTTTTCTTTTTGTATAATTGCTCAATATAATAACTAATGGTCATATTTTGTTTCTTTTGAAAATACTTGACACCGGAATTTACAAACTGCTAAAAAAAAGAAAAAGAAAAAATGTTCCCGGTATCATTCATTCATACTTGGCGTGCACCAGGACTGTTTTAACCTAAGCACCCACAAAGATTTCTAAAAAAATTCTTCTGATCAATCCCAATTTTCGATTGTAAGTGAAATATCAAGTAGACCCAGTTTTTTTTCTTTTTTTTTTAACATTTGGTTTCCTTAAGAAAATTCAATAGTCAATTATGCTTAAAAAAAAACCAATTCCCATATCCTTATAATTCCTGATTTGTTTTAAAAGCCCACACAACTGTTTGATTGCGTTTTCTTAAAGACTTTTTATGTATTTTATTTATTTTTTTTGCCTTCATTTTACTTTTAAATTATAAACTAGGCAGATGAGTTACGTATTCTCATCTTGGCTTAATTTCTAATGGTCTACGTAAGTACTTTTTTTGTTCGACAGTGTATTTTTCCAAAGCGCCGTAATTAAAAAACCTACGGAATACAAAAAAAAAAAAAATAAAAAAGAAAAAAAAAAGAAGAGAAGGAACAATAGTTATTGTTGTACTACTTTAAAATAAAATAAATTTAAGCTTATTTTAACACAATAAATAAAAAGAGAGACCATGATGTCTACGCAATCACGACTAGTGATGCGGATACACCCATCTTTGTACCTTGGCAAAGGGAAGATCTCTTAACAGCATTTAGAAGCTCTGCTTGGCTACTTGCCAATATCTGAATAAAAATATAGTACAGTTTTTTTTCATAGGATCGCAGGAAATGTAAAAAAGAAAAGTGTTTCTAATATAGCTGTATGTATTGTTAGTTACATTGGCTGGTAAATGTACAGAAAATAGAGTAAAAAATTTCCAAAATGATTCACAAACCATTATGCCAGTTAGAAGATTCCCCCTTTCCCCACACCATTCCTACAAGTAAATCGAGGTAGTATAAAAGAAATGTATGAAACATTATCAAAAAAGGAAGATATTGACTGGGTTGACAATTGAGCTTGATAAATAAAAAGGAAAAAAAAAGTTAAATTGTTAAAATGGGAGGAAAAAAGAGTCTATTAAATCAAATTATTTTAAAAAACCTACAATGACACATTTTACTAGAACCAGCATAGCTTAGCTTAGAAAAATTCAGGCAGGTACGACGGTAGGGACCAGGAACGCATTTTGTGCTTATATACCGACAATATGCAAAGACATGAGAGAACGTAGAAAGCTCAGATTGTAATAATGTTTAAAAGCGAGTTAAGCTATGAATCAAACTCGGTTCAGATGGACATCTAAAAAAAGAAGAAAGCAAACAGCAAGTGGATGGAATGAAAAAAAAAGATCATCATAAAAACTTTATTATTTACGTGAAAACCATAACGTCCAAGCTTTAGGTTGAAAGCTAGAAAATGTCAAATGTTAATAGGAGTGGCGCATTTTGGGGAAAATCAAATTGTTTGAAGAAATTTAAAAAAAGCAAACAGATGGAAAAAAAAAAGATCTAAGGCGCCACTGGGGCTAGAGCTTTGAATTTATGCATAATTACAGATGAGGTAAATAAAAAGTTTAAAGGAAAAAAAAGGGACAACCAAATAATAGAATTTCATACTCAAGGGCAAATATGTTTCCGCAATTTTTATAGTGGGAAAAAGGGTCCTGAACTTAAAGAAAATAATCAAAGTTTTTATATGTTTAAAATGAAAAAAAGAGAAAAAGAGGAAATTCAAGTCATTTAGAGATTTATTAAAAAAGAAGATTAGGTTAAATGAAACAAAAAAATGATTAAGAAAAAAAAAAAACTGCTTTTAGGCAGATTTTTATTTCACAATTAAGTGTTTCTAATACGGGAGCTAAAATTTCGCAAAAAAAATGAAAGGTTAATTTAAAAAGAACAAGAACTTGAAGAAGTATTCAAAATATGAAATATTTACTGATTGAATTGAAAGGAATTGGAGGGTTGTGTGAATAATTTGAATAAGTTTAGAGAAAAGATTTTAAAAGCAGAATTTTTGGTTTGTTTAGATTCATTGTAGAAGCTGCAAAGGCAAGACTCTAATAACACATTTCCGATAGGATTATGGCACTGAATTAATTCAAGAGAATGATAGTTTTGCCATACAATTAATAAAGGAAAACAAAAGACCAAACAAATACTTGCACAAAAAGTTTCCATTAAAAAAATTAAAAATCATTCAAATTTCTTAGACAGCAACTCGGAATCTTTCCGTTTCTCCTATTACTTTACTCCCCACTTCTGCAGTCTGTATTCAATTTATGCCAATTGACAATGGTGCATGATCGCCTTAGAGCTTGATGTTATCTTTTATTTTGAAACGATAGTAAACTAAAGAGCTTGTGCAAAGAACCAGAAGAACTCTATACTTGATGCATTTCGTTTTAAGAAAAGAAAAAAGAATGACTAATAAGAATATCACGAGGGATTTGTTTAAAAAAAAGAATATAAAAGAAAACTGATTTCCCGGTTTCAATAAGAAATTTCTATCTTCTTTTTTTCATCAATAAATCAGCTGGTTTGTTTTTGATTTTGCTTATTCTTTTCTTTATTTACTCCTTTGAAAATTTATCTTATTGTTCTTTTAAAAAAGCCCATACATTCCTTTTCAATCAAGTCTATTCATAATCCTTTTATTATACTTAAAAAATGAAGTTCTCTAATATTTTGATTGCTTTATACGCATCTTACACTTTGGCAGCTCCAGTTGCTGAAGCTGAGGCTAATGCGGAGGCAATTGCCAATGCTGACCCCGAGGCTCATGCTGAAGCTCATCCCTTTGCTGGTTTTGGAATCATTAGCTCACTTATTAGTTCCAAACTTTCTGCAATCAAGGGCTCTTCATCTAAAGGCTCTTCATCTTGCAGCTCTAGCAGCTGCTCATGTTCCAGCTGCAGTTCTGGTAAAAGCAGCAGCAGCAAGTCCAGTAAGTGGAAGCTTGCCAAGCGCAGGAATAACAAGAGCTCTGGGACTACATTGGTTACCGGGACTATTGGTATTTTGGGAGGTTCCTCTGGAGTAAAACTCACGGGGACTTCTAGTGGTAGTTGTGGTTCGGGTAGTTCTTCATGTGGAGGATCGACTGGAGGCACCACTTCTGGAACGACTTCAGGAACAAGTTCTGGGGGGACTTCCGGTGGTACAACTGGCGGTACTTCTGGCAGCACTACTGGTGGCACTACCAGCGGCACTTCGTCTGGAACTACTGGCGGAACTACTGGTGGTACTTCTAGTGGCTCTATGTCTGGAACCACTAGCGGTAGTACCGGTAGTACTTCAGGGACTTGTGGTTCTGGCAGCTCGTCTTGTGGGTCATCCGGGACTACTGGGGGGTCAGGGACTGGTGGATCCGGTGGTTCAGGAACTGGAGGGTCTGGAGGTTCAGGGACTGGAGGTTCCAGTTCCGGCACTGGTAGCACCGGCGGTTCCGGCACCGGTGGTTCTGGTGGTTCTGGTACTGGAGGCACTGGCGGGTCAGGAACTGGAGGCAGTGCTTCTAGCGGCAACACGTATTCTTACACTAAGAGTTATAGCAGTTCCAATAGCGTTCAGACAACCTATACAAGTGGAAACACAGGAAACACAGGAAACACAGGAAATACTGGATCTACCGGGTCGTCTGGATCGACTGGTTCGACAAACAATTCAGGTTCAACAGGATCTACGGGATCCACAGGCTCAACTGGGTTAACTGGGTCAACAGGTTCAAATACTGGTTCTACAGGATCTACGGGCTCTACAGGATCTACGGGCTCCACGGGCTCCACAGGCTCCACAGGCTCGACCACAGGCTCCACAGGCTCAACAGGCTCCACAGGTTCGACCACAGGCTCTACTGGATCTACAGGCTCCACAGGCTCCACAGGCTCCACAGGCTCCACAGGCTCAACTACAGGTTCCACGGGTTCCACGGGTTCCACGGGTTCTACGGGTTCCACGGGTTCCACTGGAGGCACCACAACCACTACGACGACGACGACCTCCAACACAATTTATGTTATGACGAATGGACTTTTGTGCACGACCCCAGTTTCCGGATCTGTTGTTTTCTACAGCACCATTCGCAATGGAATTTGTTATGCAAGCTCTCCCTCGATTTCAAATGGTATAGTTATCATCAACAGTAGCGGCCAGTTGCAGGTTGTTTCGAGTGGAAGCACGAGTTGGTCGATTTCTGGAAGTTATATCGTTCCATCCGGTAGATCGATTTATAGCTGCTCGTATAGTGGAAGCTTGAGAGTCTTGACAGCAAAAAGTTGCTCTGGAGGAAAGAGTCTGTCTCTGTCTTCTATTGGCAAGGCGTTTTACCATTAAAGAAAAGGAAGGAGCAAAGGAGGGGTGAATTGGCGCGCTACTACCCCTTTATTAGTATTTTTTTTTTTTATTATCCACAAGAGTTGACAATTATTTAAGGCTATATTTATTATATGTGATGAAAATATTTATTATTTCAAGAAAAAAATATATATATATTTATGTTGAAACAATGAAGAACAATTTTTTTTTTAAAAAATTAGTGAATGAGAAATTGACAAGATTTAAAATTCCTTTTTGATGTTTCTGATCCTTTCTCCAGGTCTCAGTCATAACAAGATGCGATGTTCCAAACGTTAATAGTGGATGATATTTATAAATGGGAACAAACAAGCTATTATAAAAGATTAATTTCAAATTCATATGAAAGAGAATGAATAGTTTAAAACGAAGTCTAAAAAAAAAAAAAAGAAAAAAAAATTGAATAAATAACAGTTTAAAAAAAAAAAAAACTGATTCTTGACATCTTTCTAAAAAAATGTCAAGTCAAAAAAAAAGAAAACTCCGATACGGGGAATCGAACCCCGAACTGCTCGGTGAAAGCGAACCGTGCTAGCCGTTACACTATATCGGATATTTGTTAAAGTGTTTTGAATAAGCTCGTATATAAGCTTTGAAAAGTGACATATGTAAAAAACCATTTATAAAATTTCTTTAAAAGGGGAAAAAGGGCTGGATGGTGTAAAGGGTAACACGTTCGTTCGATAGCGGAAGATACTGGGTTCGATTCCCAGAATACCCCCTTTTCCTGAGGATGTGTACGGGAGTATACACCTAGATTGAAAACCATAGGCTACCCTGGTTACAGGAATGCCGACTCTTCCGTACAGTCTAAATAGCCTGCAGGTGATTGCGGGCCGTATCTCTGGCGGAAGAGATTAAGAAATACATGGGCGTCCGTGAAGATAAGTGGAAATGGGTTGGGAAGGTTTTGGGACCGACAGACTGGTTCTCCCTGTTCCTCGTAAGCTGGCATCAGGGCCCATCTTCCGGGCTACCGGAGACGCACAGAACAGAAACCACCCGTACTAAAAAGGTACAAATGAAAACCGGCAAGTCACATAGTCAGACAATAAAAGGATAGCGCAGATGCTGATGTTATATAGTTCTATAACCCTTGAATAAAAACAAACAAACAAACATTTCTTTAAAATGTGATAATTTTAAAAGATAATTTAAAATAAAAAATAATCATCGCTGTTTGGGTAACTATCTATAAACAATTTGACAGATGTTGGTTAATTTTTATTTGCTAGAACAAGAAAGAAAAGGGTTGAAATGGGTGGATATTTAGAAAGATGGATTTGTCGACTCTCTCAAACAGTTTAATTAGTTTAGAAGAGATTGTAAGATAAATTTATGTATTTATGAATTAAAAAATACAATTATAGTGTTGTTGAAGATATGTGAAGATAAGTGGGGAAGGTTTAGTCTTTGACTCCTTAACTTATTTCTCGTAAGTTGACATCAAGAATTATTTTTCGTTTTGTTGGAGATACAATGTTGAATTCAAATTTAAAGTTTGTTATAAAAACAGAAAATTCATAATAGAAGCAAAAAAGATAGATTTGATTTTAATGTTAAATATATATTTCAATAACCATTGAATATAAACAAACAAACAAACAAACCAACAATTTGCACCAACTTTTAGTTTAATAACACTTTTGATTTTATATATTTTTACATTTCAAAGTAATTTGAAATGAAACTAATGGAAAGCCAAGAATACTATTTAGGATAGTTAATAATGTTATAGAGTATATAGCATGGTGGCAGGCTGTCTAGATTGATTATAATTATAATCAGATAAAAAATGAAGATATCATAGCGAATGTAAAAGAAAAAAAAAAAAAAAAAGAAAATCCAAAAATAGTGGGTAATATAGGTTACCTAAGCGCATGGAAAAAAAGTAAACAAGATGAAACTATATATAATTTCCTATTAGATTTGAATATATTAATGGAATTTTTTTTTTTTTTTTGGAGTATGAAAGAAAAGAAAGGAAAGTTGAGAATATTACAGAGTGATACGACCAAGTGCATATTTTGTATTTTTTTATTTTCTTGTTTGGTTAAGTTCCATTCTTTTTTTTTTTTTTTGATAAACACAAGAAACAAGGGGAAAAGAGTTGGACGAGAGAGAAAGGTGGATTGGTAAGTTATTGAATTAGAAATATTTATAAAAGTTTGAATTTTTATTTTTCAACCAACTTCCAACTGTTTATATATATATATATATATGAGAGGTATAAGAAAAAGTTTTTTTTGGGAGAATTGAATGTTGTGTTAGAAAACTATTTAATATAGGTTTTGAAAGAAAAATTTCAGAATTTAAAAATCCAGTCTAAATAAGAAGATTTAATATCACCAATGAATAATAAATATATAGTTCAAAACAAAGAAGTTAAAAAAGAAGAATTAAAACATTGGCTTTATTTATTTTAATTCTTTTTTTGGAGTAAAAAAAACATTGATCCCCTCTTGGATAAAATATAAATAAATAAATAAACAAATAAACAAACAAACCAATAGAGGATTTCGGGAAAACCTTTGCCCGTGACTGGACTTTAAAGTACAAGTTTGCCCACTTTCATCGTATATAAAATACCAACTTCCATGAACAAGAAGTTAAGATCCTTAATATATATAAAAAAAAAATTTACTGTTATGGGTGGAATTGATATGTCATAATTTATTGCTATGAAGTCATTTTTATTTTATTTTATTTTATTTTATATTTTTCATCTTTTCTATATGTGGAGAGGAAGCGTCGGCACTTTAAGGTTATTTATTTGTTTATTTATTTTTAATTCTTTTTTTTTTTAAGCCAATCAACAAACCATTTAAATTCCATACGGCTCCAAAACACGCTGTGACGTCATTGGAAAGTTTCTTCTGTATTTAAAAGTCTATTATTATTATTATTATTATTATTATTATTATTATTATTATTATTATTATTATTATTATTATTATTATTATTATTATTATTATTATTATTATTATTATTATTATTATTATTATTATTATTATTATTATTATTATTGGGAAGTTGAGCTTCGGGTATTTCACCAGTGAGAACATCCAAAGTGCGGATGGCCCAATACAGCAGCAACAGCAACAGCAGCAAAGGGGAACCCAAAAAAGTCTTGCCTGTCTGCTTGACTGCCTGACTGCCTAATACGGAAGACCTAAAATATCGTCAAAACTCGCGTTCTAATAATTATTAGAATAACTATTATAGAATAATTAATAAACGAGACCAAAAATTAAAATGGCAACAAAGAAATACACATCACATTGAAATCAAAATTACTTCATCTATAAATACCCACTGAATCCCACAAGTTAATGGCTTTTTTTTTTTCTATTAGTATTTATTAATTAAACCAAAAAAAAAAAACCATTCTCTCTTTTCTTAATCTATTCACCAAAAAAAAACTCTCAATCTAATAACTATCAAAATGAAGTTCTCTGCTATCGCTTTTGCCGCCATTGTTGCCCTCGTTGAGGCCGCCGTCCCCGCCGGCACCAAGTTTGGTCTCGTTTCCATCCGCTCCGGCTCCCCCGTCCAGTACGCCTCTGCCTCCTTGAACTCTGACAACCAGGTTGTTCTCGGTGCCACTGTCTCCAGCTCTGACGACTATCTTACTGCTGTCAATGTCGGTGACGGCTCCCTCTCCATTGAGGGCACTGACCTTTACCTTGGTCTTAACTCTGACAAGGCTTTGGTCGCTACCTCCACTCCCAGCAAGATCTTCTCTTTCTCTGACGACAGATACCTTGCCATTGACGGCAGCGATGCCATCACTGCTGTTTCCGAGTCTTCTTACTACTCTGTCTACGCTGGTGCTGTCACCACTGACAAGACCACTTATGGCATTGCTCTTCTCATCACCTCTGCTGTTACCGGTTCTTCTTCCTCCTCTGCTGCTGCTTCTTCTGCTGCTGCTTCTTCTTCTGCTGCTACCACTGCTACCCAGTCTGCTCCTGCCGTTGTCTCTTCCGCTGCTCCTTCCACTACCCTTGCTCAGGTCAATGGTGCTGCTTCTAAGGGCTCCGTCTTTGCCGCTGCCGTTGCTGCCGTTGGTGGTGCTCTTCTTCTTTAATTTTTCTACATGAAAAATATTTTGCATTACTAAAAAAAAAAAACAAATTGAACATGTATTTCTAGCTCTAAAATGTACTTTTGAACATCAAACTTTTTTTTTTCTTTTTTGTTAACATAATAATTTTTAATTCATTTTATTTAACCAAAATACCAATGTAGAAGTGAAGTTTTGAAAAATTTCTTTTTTTATTATTATTATTTTTTTTCAAAGTTGCCACGCGTTTGGGTGCCTCAAGCGATTAAGTTAATTAAGCCAAAAAAAAAAGGTGGGATGTTGTTGTTGTTTTGGCCTAATTTGGCAGACAAATTATAAAAAGTCAATGCTCACAAAGTTCAGTTCAAGCATTTGGATATGCTAGAATGCATTAATATTAATATTGATATTTTCTTGTCAAACTGTTTTTTTTTTTTTTTTTTTTTTTGCATAATGATTTAGCCTGAATTTCATTTTTCAATTTTTCATTTTCTAGTTATTTATAAATCAAGAATTAATTGATCAAACCCAATTTTATGCACATACAATATTTGAATATCGCTATATTCTTAATTGCATAAAGTTAGAAAATCTTCCATTCAAGTTTGTAAATCTACAATCTTTTTTACTGTCAAGTACCTAAGAAAAAAATCAAATAAAATACAATAATTAGAAATTTATATTTACAAACTTGAAAAACCTCAATTTCATGCCCTCAACAATGACCATGGGTATAAAAGAACTTGAAAACTTCTTCAAAATGTGATTTTCAAATAAATCAATAAATACATCCATAAAACTATAATGAAACCTTCAGATCTATTAAAAACATCCATTGGAGTCTTTGTGGGACTATCTCACGCTGCTCCAATTGCAGACTCCCAAATCCAACATCCAACCCCTCTACCATCTTCACAAAACACCATCACCACTTCCTCCTCAAACTCAACTCTCAACGATACCCAAGTATCTTCTCAATGGTCTTACTTTATGTATTGGGACAACCCAGAGTGGCACTACCACAATGAAAAACAAGACTTTGAATGCGAAACATATTCCTCCCTATTCTACCCTTATACTGGTTATCGCCTCCTCCGCAAGTATGAGCTCACCCTTGCCCTTTTCCCCGTCAAAACCTCTCTCAAGTTTGTCTTTTGCCACCGTGGCCGTGTTGTTGCCGAACAGCTCATTGATTACAATGAGCAAACTGATGCAGGCCGCCCACTCTTCCGTTGGGACCGCACTTTTTGTATAACATCAAGAGAACCTTTCACCCCGGATGCCCGCGGGTGTTTCCGAATGGCCCGCCGTGCTCGCTATACAGACTTTGGATTGCCCTTGTACCCACGCGAAGCCTTTATCGGTGGCTTATTCCGGTGCCCCACTGATGACCCAACTGCCCCCTGTGACCAAAATGAAGCTGTGTCTCCGGCAGCACCACTTATTGCGGACGAACCCTATGCCGGCGTATTTGAGCTCCACAACCCATGGAAATTTCTTTACCATGAACCTCTCTTCTATACCCCGGACTACTACTCTCAGGTGTACCCACGTTATAGCGAGATGTGGGCCCGTTTCATTGACATTAATGAGGAGTACGATGCAGACACCATTGTTGTTTCGAAAAACGGAATCAAAAAACGTATCCGGCGATCTAAAAAGTATACTTCCAGTTCAAGACCTGGGTCTAGGCCTAAACCTGGGACCAACAACCAGCAGACCCCAGCTGCTGTTTCAGTTGATTCTCTGGAGGAATTCAATCTTTTTGACGAAACAATGCGGATGGTTGAACCATATCTTCCGCGGGCCATTTCACACGCTCTTTTCTCCTCTTTCCCACGTCCTTCTGCTTCTAGTTCTTCTTCTTCTTCTTCTTTTTCTGCTCCCAAATTTGCCCGCATTGTGGCTGCACTCGGAGCTATGCCTGACCGCAGAGCTGCTGCCAGGATCTATCATACTCTAGTTGTGCGTGCAAACGGCCGTGAAGCTTTACCCGATCCTCGTATTCGGCTTGCTGACCCAGACTTGGCAGGTGATGCTGAGCACAGTGTACTTTTTTCCGAATGGGCTGGAGCCCGACACAATGGATCTGAGTATGAGACACTATACAATAATAAAAACGGGTGGCTGGCCAAACTTAATGTGTTTAAGTATTACAGACCTAGAACCCGTATAGCCAAGCAACAGACAGTTAATGAAGATGATTCTGATGCTCTTGGAAATCCTTCTATAGGCAAAACTTTCCCCGTGGAGGCCATGAAACGTCCTCCCAAGTATTACTCGGATCTCAAACCTGGGCGTGATTACAACAATTACCATTACCCACCTGGAAGCTATATTGACCAGATCCAACGAAAGAAGGAAATGCAGCGGCGGCGCCGGGTCGGCGAGCACTACTGTCCCCCTGGAAAACGGTGCAAATTTTAACACTGGGTCTACGTGTTTTATAAAAATTTTAAAAGCTGGCCATTAGCCATTATTCTTCATTACTATTCCGAGGTTTTTTTTTTATTTTTTCATTTAATTCGTTTATATATACTTTATAATCTAAGTTTTTTTTTCTTTTTCTTTTCTTTTCTTTTCTTTTCTTTCCTTTTCTTTCCTTTCTATTCTTCATCCTCATTGTCCTTGAGCTCAAAATACTTTTGTCGAGTCACCACTGCAACCCGCCGCACGCCGCGCCGACCATCATCAAGGGCCACTGCCAGTCCGCGTTGCACGGTTTTAACGTGTGGCACGACACGCACCCGCGGCAGAGTATCTACAAATGAATCAAGACACCGCAGAGCGGCCACACGAACCTGTGGGGAAGCCTCATTTGCGCTATTTGTAGCGTCAAGAAGCTGTGGCACCAGTGTCGAGAGGTGCTGGGAAATAGTTTCAGCGACAGGAGATGTGGAAGAGTCAGAAGACAATAAAGTTGAGGTTATTGTGTTGATACTGGCTTCGCGTACACGCGCGTTTGGGATGGAGAGCGACTGGAGCAACAGCCGGAAAAACTTGGGCACATAGGCAGAGAGTACTGAGCTAGGCATGTGGCGCAGGATTCCGGCTAAAGCCACGAGATAATTAACCTTGATTGACGATGATGGTGCGGACTCGAAGCCCTGGACCAGGGGGTCGATGACAAGCACAAAGAGACGCTGTTTATAGAGCAAGCGTACTACAGCACCATTTTCCTTGTTTAGCACACCGTCGTCGCTGACCAGAACCTCAGCAAGCTTGCTAGCTCGTACGCCTACGAGGTCTGTTTGTAGCAGCGTGAGGATGTATTGAACGAGGGTAAACCCGAAGGCGTCTGTGCGGATGACCAGAGCCTTTGTTATCCAGAAAAGGACTTCAAGGGCGCTAGTATCAGTGGTCACAGTTTTCTTAAGAGGGTCGACAAACTCTGCGGCGAATGTGGGAATCCATTTGTTAAAGAGAAGGGCAATTAGTCTTAGGTAAGTTAGACGGAGGTGGACATCTTGAGTGGTGCTAAGAATGGTGACACTATTTGTGACAATTGTGGGGAGAACTTGAGTAATTTCTTCAGGAATGGTTGCTTTGGGAGAGACCGGGACCAAGCCGTAAAGAAAGAGAGTAGTTAAAGCGGAGGGGGTAGATTTCAAGGGAGTAAAGTCTTGGGGAGGGGTACCGAGGGGGGATTGTTTATTGAACCAAAACAGGTTGAAGAGACTTTGGACAAAATCAATTTGTTGTTCTGGCTGAAGGGCCTTGGAGATATACAAGAGCGAAAGACTGGCAGAGATGATGACATGGGGGTCTGTAGATAATGATTTTTGCTTTAAGAAACGCTGGACAATAAGTGGGGCTAGCTGTTTGACATAGATGAGTGCGTCTTGAGGGTGTGATTCAAGCATGCGCTTAAGAACGGCTGCAATTGTGGAGAAGATTGCAAGAGGGTACTTTGAGGAAGAATCAGCAATGACCAAGTCCAGTTTATTGAGAAGTCTGAAAGACAAGACTTCAAAGATATTGCGGGAGACTGCAGTTTTGGAGAGAGCAGTTAGAATAGTACCAATTGCAAGTTGGTCTTCCTCAGAGGCATCTGAATCTGGTAGTTTTGAGAGGAAAAAGGGGTATGTGATTGATAAGATGGACTGTTCGTGATGGCTAGCCACTTGTACAAGCGAGTCGAGAACAGCATCAGAGAGGGGCTTATTGTTTTGGGATGAGAAAATGATTTCATCAAAGTATTGGACAATGAGTCCGACTTCTTGTGAAGTTAGATAATCTGTTGTACGGATGAGCAAGGTAAGGTTAGAAACGGCCAAGACGCGGACTTCAGTTTCAGTTTCGGAAGTACTCATGAGAGATTTTGTAAAGAACTCAATGAATGCATCTTTGAAAGAGATCAGGGCTTGAGGGAGATCCTTTGCAGCAGTGATGTAAGTTTGGCAGATTGTAAGGAGGTGTTTTTGGGCTGTTAGGGTAAGAGACTTGAGAGCATTGTCTAATGCTGGAGCCAATGTTTGGGAGGCAATCTGTTTATAGATTCCGAGTGAGCCTTGGGCGATTCCTGCGGCGAGTGTGGCAGCAGCCAAAGACTTTTTATTTGTTGTGTCAAGGATAGTATCTTTAGTTTCGTTGATTACAGCAACCAGATAATCTTCATTATGGTCTTCGATGGAGATTGCTAGGGTTCTTAATGCTTGGAGAGAGAGGTCTTGGGAATCTTGTTCAGATCCATGAAGGACCTCATATTTGAGGCCATCCCAAATGTCTCTCCAAAGGGGGACGAGGTATTCTGGGCGGTAGTTTTGGATACAGTCAACGATAGTTTCCAAGGCATCGGATTTAATTTTAGGAGAAGAAGAAGCCATTTTGTCCATTAGGGAAGAAAAAATATGGTCAGCAAAGAGACCATTTGCTGCCAGGGCTTTACGGAGAGCATCTTTAAGGTCTTTGGAAGTAATACCGTAAGGGTCATTTTTAGGTGGTTCGAAGGTGATTGGGAAGTAACAGAAGGAGACATCAAAGAGTTTAAGAGCATATTTGGGAAGGGATTGTTGGAAGGATTGGTTTGAGAGGATACTATAGGAAAGGTTGAAAGATTTGATGAGATTTCTTGGGTCCTTTTCACCTGTGGTTACATGGAGAAAAGTTGTGATAAAAGTATCAGGGATAGATTCGATATAAGAGGGGAATTTAGAGAAGAGAGATTCAAGGATGGAGAAGAGAGAGAATCTTGCGACTTGAGGGTATTGTCTAGGGGTAGTATTTGATTTGATTGAATCTAAAAGGGAGAGGGTCATTGAAGAGGAGAATGCACTTTGTGGGATTAGGGCTAAAAGGCCTTGAAGAACAGGTTTGATTGATTCTGAGTCATCAAGGCGATCTGAGAAGAAGCTTAGGATGACAGAGACTTGAGATTTTGCAAGTTTATCAGTTGGTAAGGCAGCAATTGTTTGAGCAATACAAGCAATTGCAGATGCTCTAGTGTCTGATTTTTCATCTGTGAGGTAATCTCCGAGGAATTGGACTAGTTGGACTAGTTTGATTTTATCAGAAGAGATTGCAGAGGCTAAAGAAGCAGCGATTGAAGCAGTTTCTGATTGGTCTCGTGAGATCATGTACTCGTGGACCTGAGCGTTATATTTTGCTGAGGGGTCCATATTTTTTTGTGAATAAATAGGTAGATAGATAGATGGTGATGATGATGTTAGATTTTTTTTTTGTTTTTTTTTTTTCAAAGTTTGTGTGGGTAGAAGAAGAACTATTTTGACCAAAATTTAAGAAATTTGAAAAAAAAAAAAAAAAAAAAACTTTTTTAATTTATTTTATTATTTTTTAATATCTAATTAATTTTTTTTTTGGAGGAGGAGAAAAAGAAAAGTACTAAGGTTTATATCACGTGTATGTAATTTTTATTTGTCATCATGTAACAGAAAATATCATGTGATGTATTACAAGTAACAAATTGTTTTTTTTTTTAGATAAGATTTTTGTTTAAATTTTTTTTTTTTTTTTTTTTGAGGTTCATTTAAACTTTAAGCAGAAAGATAACGGTGGTTAAACATAAAAAGGGATGGGGTGGTCGGGTGTACCTGTGATTTTGTTCTAGCGGTATATCCTAGTCTGTATGTATAGATCTGAGTCTGGCCGCGTGATAAGATAAGTTTTTTTTTATTTTATTTTATTTTATTTTATTTTTTTTTTTTTTGAAAGTGAAAATTTTTTTTTTTTTGTGGGTGGAGAAAATTAAAATAAAAAAAAAATTTTTCAGCGGAGAGGCGGTCCGAGTAAAAAAAAAAAAAAAAAAAAAAAAGCAGCAGTCAAAAGCAGCATCAGCATCAATAACAAAAGTAGCAGCAACAGTTAGTTATTACTAATATTATATTATCAATTATATATATATTTAAAAACATTGAGATAGATATATTGAAAGTAAGAAAGTAAGAAAGTAAGAAAGTAAGAAAGAAAGAAATAATATATAAAGATATTTGATGTTTAAAATAAATTTATCTTTAATTGTTTGTGTTAATACTTTTTATATAACTTTAAACAAAAATAAAAAAATCATATATATACACAGATAACAACAAACAACAAAAAAAAAAGAAAAACCCCTTGGTAATAATAAAAAAAAAAAAAAACTCAGATAAGAACCACAAAAAAAAAAAAAATCTTCTTTTTTTTTTTTTTTTTTTTTTTTAGATTGTCAGTTTTCAAATCACCTCTCAATATATAAAATTTTTTTATAATTTTTTTTTTTTTTTTGCTACACAATTTTTTTATTTTTTTTTTTGTTTCCCCCCCTTTTATTTTTATTTTTATTTTTTTCCCTTTTTACAACAGCATATGTTGGTTTATTTATATTATATATATATTATCACCACAATAAAAGTCTTCAATTTTTTCTTATTCTTATTCTTTCATTTATTATCGATAAACAAATTAAATAAATAAATAAAAAAAATTGTTTTTTAAATTAAAATCGTTTTTTTATTAATTTTTTTTTTTTTTTTAAAATATCACCACTTATCTATTCAAAAAAAAATTTTTTTTTTAGTAAACCTTCTTAATCAATCCAATCAATCAATCAAATCAAATCTCTTAAACAACTAAAAAATAAAACAAAATTCATTACTATTACTACTTTACTCATAAATATTTATATATATATATATATATCAAACAAATAAATAAAAAATACCCGCCCAATAGAAGAAATAGAAAAAAAAATTATAAGATAATAAAAAAATTTTTTTTTTTTCTTTCTTTCTATTGTAATCAATTAATCTTCAAATGTCTGCAACGGCGCAAGCAACTCAAACCCTGTGCGCAGATCACCACCAACAACAACATCAAAACTCAGCTTCTCCAGTGTCTCGTACACCTTCAGCTCAACCTTCGTTATCTCCTTCTCCAGCATCTGAACCTTCGGAAACAGTTTCTTCATCATCTTCATCATCTTCATCATCATCATCTTCTTCTTCTTCTTCTTCATCTCTAGAAGACGAAATTGGGTCTACACAACAACACCAACATCAACAACAACAACAACAACAACAACCACTCGCAACCTCTTCTACTGCAACAAACTCTTGCGCACCAGTTTCTACAATCCATAAAATATCACCAACTGAAACATCTTCCCCAAATCCTCCATTGAAACAAGACCAACTGCCTGACCAGCTGCAAAAGGAGCCCAGCCCAGGGCCTGCGCAAGCAGTCCCTACCAAGCTGGAGCGTAAAAAGAGCCTAGGAAACAGCAGTAACAGTAATAATAATAATAACAACAATAGCACATCCTCATCTTCATCTTCATCCTCATCCTCATCTTCTCTACCTTCATCATCATCTTCTTCTTCAACTCCATGGTGTCACAACTGTCATACAAGTACAACACCGCTATGGCGACGCAATGAGTTTGGTCAAATTCTGTGCAACGCTTGTGGTCTTTTTTTGAAATTACATGGCCGCTCAAGACCAATTTCACTAAAAACAGATGTCATCAAAAGTCGTAACCGCAACAAGGCTAACCATAATAACAACAATAACAATAATAATAACTCAGATAAAACATCCAATTCTTCCCCACAACACAATGGAGAATCAACGCCAGTAGATGGCCAACATCAGTATCAACAAAATCAACAACAGCAGCAACAACAACATCATCAAACTCATCATAAAAAACCAGGACCTAAACCAAAAAAACGACTTAATAAGGATATCGAGGAACAAGCTGGTAAACCCCACAGAAAAACTTCTGGAGCCAAACGATCGGCTTCTTCAGGCTCTGTCAAAGAAACCTTTTCATCTTCTTCCTCTGAAGCCTCCACAAGAACTCAAAGTCCTAACCAATCTCAACAATCTCAGCAGTCTCAGCAGTCTCAACAATCTCAACATCTCCATAATCATAATCATCACCAACAACAACAACAACAACAACTACCTCCTCTCTTAGCTACTCTTGAACAAAAATCTAAAAAGGGCATTCCTCCAACATCTTTAACTTCAGGCACTTCTCAATCCTTATCCCCACAATCATCAACAGCTCTCCCATCTCTTCGTGCATCAAACATTCTTTCTCCACTACTTTCAAACCCAGTTACAGTTTCAATCAGCAATAGACCTCCAGCATCTCTGCGTGGGTCTATCCATGGAACTCCAATTGCAGATAGTATCATTGCAAACCATTCCTTAAAAGCAATCACAAGTCCTCTTCTCCTGGCTACAGGATCCTCTTTAACGGGGAAACATCCCTCGTTCTCTCCGTTATCAATGTCTTCCTCCTCCTCTTCTTCAAAACACTCCCATCTCTCCTTATCAGCTTCCACTGCTCCTCCTCTCATAACGGCTTCAGCCCTACCAACGGCCCTCGACCAGCTCACAAAAGCTGCATGTACATCCCCATATCTCGCGCCCATCCCTCAGCACAGCTCAGAACTTCGAGAACTTTCTTCTACATCTGCTCTAGGGATTCTCCCAGCCCTTCCATCGTCATCTTCCTCAATATCATCATCATTATCTTCTTCTTCTTCTTCTTCCTCCTCCTCCTCCTCTTCTTCTTCAACAATAACAACAACAACTACTACTTTGGGAATTTCTCAAAAATCCCGTTCCCTAGACTCTCTAAACTACAAATTAACAGCCCCTAATAGACCCTCTGCAAACTCACCAGCCCTGGGCCCCGTGCTGGTCACCTCCCCAGCAGTGACTCCATTATCTCCATCTCTATCTTCAACTAAACCCATTTCTCCTGCCTCTTCTTCTTCTTTAGCAACTGCTTCATCTACCACACCTGGCTCTCAACTCCTATCCCATTCTTTGCATCATAATCCTACCCATGTCCGTAGCCAGCTTTTCGAAAGTGTTTCGGCAAGTGACTCTGTTGCTTCACTATCAAGTGTTGCTGGTCCCACTTCTATTACTATAAAATCTTCTTCATCGTCTAATAAAGACAAAGTCTTATCTGCAAGATCACCGTCTCCACAATCCCATCAAAAAGGCCCCAAATCTATCAAACAAGCTCTTATCGCTGCAGACTTGTTCAAGACCCCGTTGAAAAAATCACAAACAACATCCACTACCACAACATCATTATCAACCGCCGATGAATCGATTTCTGACGAACACAATTCATCGTCATCTTCTGGTTCTGTGTCTTTAGAAACCCGAGTCACAGAACTGGAGCTTGTCAATGATTTAATGCGCGCACGTATTGCTGAGCTTGAAGCTTCTGAGGCACAAGCACGTAAACAAGAGGCAGCCACTCAACGGTCCGAGATTCTAATTCGTGAATCAGAAATGATGCTACGATTAAAAGTACGAGAACTAGAAATGGCAGCTAGAGCTGCAGATACACGTATTAAGATTCTGAGGTCTTATGTTCTTTCTGCAATCCAAAATAATCCATCTGAGACTGGTAAATTGCAACTGGAACAACATTCGGGTAGAAGACACCATAGAAGAGATAGCGATGGAGCGGCAACTGTGGCAGCAGCAGTGGCTTCTGGAACAAACCCAGATGCAGATTTGGCTGAAATGCTTTTGCTGCGATTCCAAAGGTCGTCTTCAACAAGTAGTCCTCCCACGAAAAAAGTCAAAACAGAAATGTAAATTTTTCTTTCTTTCTTTTTTTTTTTTTTTTTTTTTTTTTTGAATATATATTGTTTTATGTTTAGTTTTTAATTGTATCTTTATAAAAAAAAATATTTAAATAAAATAAAAAAAATTAAATAAATAAGAAATAATAAATAAAAATTTCATGATTAAAAAGAAAAAAATAAGATTTAGTTTTTTTTTTTTTTTTTTTTAAAATTAAAATTTTTTTTTCTTTACAATTATATACAAAAAAACATCTATGCACACAAACATTTCTCACATTTTCTTAAACAATAACACTGCCCTTATCAACAAAAGCCCCCTTGTATCCTTCTGCCTTCTCCGCAGAATCAATATCACTAGGAAGCTCCACATTGAGTGGTGTGTAAAGGTACCAAGCCTTAAGAGCATTCACGGCTGCACGAGTTTTGGCTTCCACCAGTGATGCACCTTGGCCTTCTCCAAGTTTGCTAGTACCAGAAAAAACGCCAACAACAAAGAGTGGGTGCGATGAAAAACGACCAGTCTCAACAAGCAATCTCGACACAGGCTGTTCCAGCTGCTCACGAGCACACAATCGTGAAAGTTCACGTGTGGGCTGCTCAAACACAAGCATGGATGCCAAATCAATCTTCTTGGGCTTGATAATGTACGAGTGCACAAATGCCTTGGCTGTGTCGAGGCCACCATGGGAGTACACAGCAGCAACAAGGGCACGTACAAATGTAGCCAGTGCACCATTGCGGCCATGGCTAATTTCGTTGCCAGACAGCAGTTGCAGAACACCATTCTCCTTCTTGGCCACGGTCGGGTTGTATCTTAATTTACCAAAAAGCGAGCGAGTGGTTTCATTGGCGTCATCCTCGGCAAGGTATCGTGCCAGTGCAGACCGTGTGTCTTCCTCCACACCCCATGATAGAGCAAACTCGGCCAGTACACGGGTCGACAGATACAGATCAGTGGTCTGCTGAAGAACGGCTGGAGTCAGGCGTGGGTAAGTCACCATAAAATGTTCGTAAAGATAATAGTTAAGTAGGTTCTTGCCGAACGAAGCCATGCTCAGGTTATCCACGTACTCAGTCTGTGCTGATTGACAAATAAGAGTGCGCGCCAGCGTTTCGAGGGGAACAATGTCCCGCAGCTCCAATCGTGCCTGCAATGCAACTAGCGCAGGTGACTTGGCAGCCTCTGCAGGATCGATAGCCTTCTGCGTGTCTTTGCGCCAGTATGCACCAAAGTCTGTCACATTGTGCGGCACTGTGTACACGCCTGAGTCCCGGCCGGCGGCGGCGGTTTGTGTGGAAGATGATGATGATGATGTAGATGATGTGGATGATGTGCTATTGTGACGAAGACATGTTGTTGTTGTTGTTGTGATGATGGTGGCCTGTCGCGCTGCGGCCCGGCAAGCAACTGTCACAGGTGCAGATCCCGCAACGGCCCGGCGGGCAGCTGAGCTGCTGATGATTCGGACAGTCATTTTAAAAGCGTAAAAGATGCAGGGAAGATGAAAAAAAAAAAAAAAAGAGATGGATTCTGAGTTACTGTGGTTGTCTTGCCTGCTATTTGCTACTACTGATTGTGTGTGTGAATGTGAGCAAATCCCCTTTTTGGGTGGTGGTGAGAACTTCTTGGGGGAGGTGAGGTGGAAAAAATTTTTCAGTGGCAGAAAAAAAAAAAAAAATAAAAAAAATGAAAAAGCGAAGAGTTGACTTTATTGGCTGTTAATAATTCCTTAATATAGACATCACGTGTAAATATTTCTGGTTCACTTGGTTCGGTCATGTGATTGTATAATTAGTACCGGACTCAGGTGTTCGCATGGCGGGATTTCACAGCCAATGGCGCTCCGCTTAATAAAAATTTGGTCAGAGCTGCTGCTACTGCTGCTGTTACTACTAGAAAAATTACAATTAAAAAAAAAAACCTCCGTTTAAACATCACCTTCAAAGGATATCATTAATTCAATCTATCACTACCACTACCACCAAAACTTTTACATCTTCACACTTCACAGAATCTACACAATGGTATGCTACATCTAATACCTTTAGTTTATGCTTTATATCATCTAACTCTGTTATCTTTTCTTTCTTTTTTAGGGCGGCCACAATAACTTCCTTCCTAACGTACGTGTTTCTAGTAATCTTTCTCCTCTTCACTTATAAGATTAAAGATTAAAGACTAACCTAGAATTTTTTTTTTTTTTGTTTATAGCAACCTTGGTCTCCTGCCGGTGGCTGGTTCTTCATCCCCAAGAACGCCAAGTCTAACCTTGCCATTCTTTCACTTGCCACTTTCGCCATTTCCTATGTCGGTTACAAGTTTTCTGAAGCTACCCAGGTCCAGTCTAACACTGAGGTTGATGATGCTACCATTGCACGCTGGAACGCTGCTGCTAAGAAGTCACGCGAAGCTTCTGCTATCGCAAAGGCTGCTGGCAGTGCGTAGAAGGCTTATTGAAAAAAAAAATAATACTCATCATCATCATTTGATTACAACGGAACAGACCAAAAAAAAAAAAAATACTCTAAAAAAAAAACCAATTCACACCCCAAATAATGACACCTTAGGATCTCTTCTTTTTTTTTTCTTTCCTTATAGAATACCAAATTTAGCATGTTACGACTGATGCCCTTTTCTTTTTTTTTTTTTTTTTTTTTTTGTACTTAATAAAATAAAACTTCTTCTTCCCCTTCCGCCCCAATTTCAAATAAATATAAACAAGAAAACTCCCCCCCAAAAAAAAACACTGTAAAGTCTTTAAATAATTTTTTTTCTCGTTTCTATTACTTCCTACTGTCTTTAATCATAAACCAATTGATTATTTTGTATCTCCCGTTGAGCTCGGTTCTCCACACTCGCTTCGTTCAACAATGCCGTCCGTGTCTTCCCCCGTTCAGCTGCCAACTGTTTACTCAACTTCCCTCCACTATTTGCCAGTCTTGCCTCTGCCGCTCGAGCTGCTGCTACCCTAGGGTCATCCTCATTCTCCACCCCACCTTTTCCTGCACTTGCACTTGCACCAGGGCTTGTGCTTGTGCTTGTGCTTGTGCTTGTGCTTGTGTTCGTACTTTGCTGTTGTGTTCCACTGCTACCTAACGTCCGTCCTTGCCCAGAAAACGCACCTTTCGACGGACCACTGCTTTTTGTAGCACCAGAGCCTTTAGGTCCGGGATTTGTACCTGCTCCTTTAGATGCTACACCTGCTCGCGTCCCACTGCTTTGTGTAGCAGTACCCAGTCGTTGGCCCTGCGATGCACTTGTAGACTTATCTTTTGAAAAGCAGGACCCCATGGTAGTATCGAATAGATATTTAACGTGGAATATAAAGTTGCGTGAGTCAGTGTTTGTGTTTGTGTTTGTGTGTGTGTGTGTGGTAGTTTGTATGTGTTTGTGTATATGGGTAAGTGCAATTATAATTATGTGTTAGGGAGTGGGAACAAATGTGTGTATGATAACGTCGTTTAAAAGAGAAAGTCTATACAATATGCATCTTCACGTGGAATAGCCTTACAACACTTAGTCTTGGCCAAAAAAAAAAAAAAAAAAAAAAGGTCTCATTACGATTTTTTCATTACTTTATATACAAAAAAAATTTTATAAAAAAAACAAAAAACATTAAGCAAGGTTATAAATTAGAATAGTTTCAAAATAAGGTCATCAGCTTTCTTTTTTTTTCCCTTCATCCTTCACCTTTTCCCCCCATTTTCCATCACTCTCAATGAACTCCATCATCAATAATAGAGTTGGGTACCTGGAACGGTGTCTTATGAACAAGAGATTCATTATCATATTCAATGTAGTTCTGACTCAGAAGATTCTGCCAAAAGGCCTGTCTGGGATTAAGTCGGTCATTAACAGCAATAGCCTTGTTTGCTCCAAGAATGGCCTGGTCAGAAATCTCGCCACGCTCAAGAGCTTCAGAAAAAACATTAGCAAAAAGCTGCTCGCGAGACTGAGGAAAGCATGCACGTAACAGAGCCAGCAAGTCAAGAGCATCAATATTTGGTCGCGATTCTTTAAGACGTGCCCAGCGGTCCAGAATCAGCTCCTCAGAAACTTGAATATTCTCAAATGAATTTAAAATGATGCGGCATGACACGGCATCTTGTGGCAGGTGGAAAATCTCAAACGCATTAATAATTGTAAAGACAATATCCTGGTCACCCCATGGTTGAACACTCGACAAAACAGTGTTGAGGAAAATGGGACTAATCTCCACTCTAGTTTTGACGTAAAACTGAATAATGTCCTTCAGACGAGTAACAGCTTCAGGTATAGGTGTAGGGTAGGTCTGCATAAAACACTGCAAAAATGTGTGAACAGTAGTATTGAACATCCATTCACCCATAGATCGCGGAATGTTGGCAATATAAGTCTTCCAAACACGTTCAATGTCGTCGAGACGAGTATCTAACTCACTGTTCCAAATGCGCTCCATAAGACGCACGACGGTCGAAGGATGGGTAGAGGCCTTGTATGGGGTTTTGTTTTCAATACCCTCGTAGAAAAAGTTAAGGGCTGTTTGGACATCATCACAGTCACCAACAAAGCGGTCGTGAATACGAGAAAGCGAGTATTGCTCATCGGGGTAATTAGAAAGAACCTGCGTAAACAGACGAAGGGCCTCGTCAATCATATTGTTTTTAATGAGAGTGCCAACCATGGCCTGCTCAAGGTTGGGAGACTCGCCTCCAGTAGCCTTGGATTGCTGGTAAATATCCAAAATCTCTTCAAATGGGGTGTCGGAAGCGTTCATCAAGTCAATAACAGCACCAACGACGTGGGGCTTCCAAACCTCTTGAGCACAAGCCGAAGTCTCAGGGTTGGAAAGAGTGCGCCAAAGAGCAATACCCTCTTCAGGATATTCCATAGTGGCAAATGAGGTAAAAAGATGGATGAGACCCCATGGTGTGCAAGAAACGACACCATGCTCAAGATCGCTAGCAATAGTGAGAATGTGGGCCTTGATTGCGGCTGTTTCGTGAGAAATGTCCTTATGTTCGGACTTTTTCTTGTTGCGTTGTTTACGAGTAATGCGAATGCTGGTATGCAAGCTTTGGAGGAGACGGGCAATGTCGCCTGGCATAAAGGGGTTTGCCGCACGTAACTTCATGTAAATGTCCATAGACTGGTTGAGATCAAAAAGAAGGTTGGATGACCGAATGCGGTTGACCTGGACATACGTGTTAATCTTATCCTTAAACAGGTTGAGATCGTCCTGATACACAGACTTCTTGAGTGAGTGTTGTTTATTATTATTTGATTGTGAAAGGGTTGACTGGAACTGGCGAGAGTTGCTATTGTTAGGATGGGTGCGAGCAGGAGGCACGTTATTGCCGATGGAGATTTTGGGCACGACCGACGAAAACGCTCTAAGCGAGGCTTGTCGCGGAGCAAGTTTAGATAAAAGCATTTTTTTCAGGTTGTAGAGGTTATGGTGCGAATATATTTATATTTATATATATATATATTATATATAGATATATATATATGAGTAAAATATATATATGGAAATGGATGGGTGTTGTTGTTGGTATATATATATATATATAATAAATTACCAGGGTTTGTGTCGCAGCACCAAAATTAAAGGGGGAGAGGAAACACGTTAGGGGAAGGAAGAAAGAAAAAAAGGTGATGAGAAAATTAACATTAAAAAAAATTTTTTATTTTTAATTTTAATTTTTTAATTTTTTAATTTTTTTGTGAGGCTCGTGCGAGCCGCTCCTAGCAACCCGGGAAACCCAAAACCCCGGCAGCCCGCGGAAGGTTTCTACTGGACAGAGCAACACAGCTTTTAAATGCACAAACACAAATGACAACCCAGCACAGACAAACAGCTCGGCCTTACGTAAGACATGGTCACCGATCGGAGTCGACTCGGAGATAAGTCATATGTTTGTCATGTGATATAATTATTGTTATCATGTGACTGTCATGTGATCTATTTTTTATTTTATTTTTTTTTTTTAAACCTCCATTCCTAAAATACCAAACGCGTCAACATTTCAATACCACCAATATCCAACATAATACAAGCCATGTCACAACAATCAGCTGCTTCTTCAATAAAATACTCCCATACTTTATGGTCACCCTCAGATACCATTAGAGATGTTGCTGAAGTTTTAGGAATCTCTAATCTTCCCGATGAAGTGGCAAAATCTCTTGCTATGGAAGTCGAGTACCGTATCCATGAAGTGGTCGAACAAGCCGTCAAGTTTATGCGCCACTCGCGGCGGACCCTGCTCACCACCGCAGATATTGGCAACGCGATGCGGGTCATGAACGTCGAGCCTCTCTACGGCTATGAAACCACACGGTCCCTTAATTACAAGGAGGCCATGGTAGGCCCGGGCCAAACCCTGTACTACATTGATGATGACGATGTAGATTTTGAAAAAATCATCAACCAACCTTTGCCCAAAATCCCCCGCGCTACTAATTTTACTGCCCACTGGCTTGCTATTGAGGGAGTTCAGCCTGCTATTCCACAAAATCCATTACCTTCAGAGGTCAAAGCCATTCCTCCCCAAGTCCGCGGCTCTCAAGTTACCCATTCAGTTTCAGCATTGGCCTCTGATGTTGAAATCAAGCCCCTTGTCAAGCACGTCATTTCCAAGGAACTCCAAATCTACTTTGACAGAGTCGTCGAGGCTCTTCTCCAAGAAGAATCAGAATCAGATAATCCATCTTCTCTCAGAAACATTGCCCTCAACTCTTTACGCAATGACCCAGGTTTACACCAACTTGTTCCATACCTCGTCCAATTTGTTCAAGAACAAATCTCACAAAACTTAAAATCTAGTCTTTCTATTGTCTCCACAATGCTTGAAGTTATCCATGCCATGCTTCAAAACCCTAACATCTTCATTGAACCTTATATCCATCAAATCATGCCCTGTCTCCTCACCCCGCTACTTTCAAAACGCGTTGGTGCTGAATCCAAATCCTCAGACTCAGAAACCTTGGATGAGACTGCCCGCGAAAGTTATGCTGTGAGAGATTTTGCTGCGTCTCTTGTTAGCAGTATTTCCGAAAAGTACAGCGATGTGTACTATAGCTTGAAACCAAGAGTCACACGCACATTGCTCAAGGGTTTTATGGACGTAAACCGCTCAGTACCTTCCTGGTACGGCTCCATTGTGGGAATTCGTGGGCTGGGCCCCGAGGTCGTGCGGGTCGTCATTGTGGGCAACCTCAAAGCTTGGTACCACGGCATTCTGCCCAGGATCCCGTCGCTGGCCGACCAGAAACTGCTCACAATGGCCATCATTGATGCCCTGCGGACTCTCAAGAAACAAGTCCCCACGTTGCTTGCGAGTGAAGACGTGGACGGGTCTCCAATTATTGTACCTCTTTCAGAGGAGGAAAAAACTCAATTGAAGAATCTAGTAGGAGAAAAGTTTTACCAAATCTTGATGATGGAAAAGGATGCCGAGGAGATTGCTCGAGGATTATTGATTTAAGTGGGAATATGTATATTTTATTATAAGTATCTAATAACTAATAACAAAGACGTATATTCTACATCCAATCTTTATGGCGTGTTGTGGAGCTAAGTCGCGCGGAAAAAGACGGTACACTATGTTTCAACAGCCCAGCTATGGCCGCCTCTTCGTCCTTAAATGGATCAGAGCTATCCAAGTCAAGGGCTTGAGCTTTCTTACGACCCGTGGAAAAATCGGTATTTGGTACAACAAAATTATCATCTTCTTCTTCTTCTTCTTCTTCTTCTTCTTCTTCTTCTTCTTCTTCTTCTTCTTCATCTTCATCTTCATCTTCTTTATCTTCATCAATTTTTCCTTCCTCGGCCTTAGTTTGTGTTTTTTCGATCCGCTGCTTTTTGTGTGGCGTGGAGTAGTCCGAGGAGTTTGTCCTAAAGGGATTATAGTCGCGAGACTTCATATCCTTTTGTGGGGTTTCCTTGATAACCATCTCTTCATCATCCAACTTCGACGGACTCGGCCGCATTGTTGTGCGCCGGCGAACCGTCACATTTGTATTATTAAAATGTAAATTAGTCTGTTGTTGCTTCCCCAAATAATGGAGATGCTCAAACCGATCTTCCTCATCGTAATATCGTTTCTTTTCAGGTGTACTTTCAATCACAACCCCTGTACCTTTGGGAGCTTCACTGGCACGCGAGTTTTTCGCCGTTAACTTGGATGTAGTCGTAGTAAAACTGGCTCCAAACTTGCGCTGCTTTGGCTGACAAGCTTGTTGAGCTGTTGATTGTTGGTTATTGCCATCTCCTAAACCCAGCAAAGATGACGACTTTTTACGCCGCACAAATGCAAACTGACGCCGGTCCTCCGTGACCACTTTGGCCGAAGAAAAAAACCCACTTCTGCGACGCACTGCCGCTGCCGCTGCCGCCGCTGCTGTTGCTGCTGTGGCTGTTGATGCTGATGCTGATGAACCATTTCCTGGCTCTGCAAACGAACTGTTAGCTGATGAAGCAGGAACTGGTGATTCGCCCCGCGATGAAGATAATGCAGGACTGTTGGCAACACTTATGCCACCGTCAAATGAGTGGTCCAACGAGCTTGCGGCTGCAGCTGCCATCATAGACACGGATCGTGATAAACTCTTTTTGCGAGTAGCTGACATTCCATTGCTGCCGCATGCCATTTCCTCGAGACGCAGTTGTAATTGTAATGACGAAGCTGGGCCAGCTACAGACCCCGGGGCTCCCAGTTGTACACCAATAAAACTTGAGTTACCTCTAGCAAGTTGTTCAGCACCCATTGGCGGCGGAGTCCCTGAGCGTGACAACCCAGTACCCGGGCCAGCCCGTGACTGTCTGCGAGAAGCTGTTGACGATCCTGTAGTAGACCGGTGCCCGCTTATTCCCTTTGCCGTTTTGATGAATGCCCGGCACTTTTCGCGCAGCCGTGCACTGAAAAACGGCAATACAACTTCACGGCAAAACTCCTGGGCCTTGTCGGCCTCTGCAGCGGCTTGCGCCGGAGTTTTAAGGCGAAACGACGACACAGCTATTGAAGCAGCTGCTGCTGATCCTGAAGAAGACGTGATAAAAGACGAATGTCGACGACTCGAGGTCAAGCCGGAACTGGTTTGTAGGTTGCTGCTGCTGCTGTTGTTGTTGTTGTTGTTGTTGATGTTACTACTGCTGCCCAGTAAATCCGAAACGGGCTCTGGTGCAATGGCCTGCCAGATACACAGCCGGTCAAACAAAATGTCGGCAACCGCGTCCCATTCCTTTTTTTGTGTTCCCCGGAAAATCCTTCTTCCTTTAGCGTAAAGAAAATCCGTGTCTTTCTCATCGTCATCCGTTTCCCCATCATAAACATCCCCTGTTTTCTGGCCATTGTTATTAATAATCTCGCTAGAGTCATCGTCATCTTCGTACCGTGATGTAAACAAAACGGGCCGACTGTATCCCGACGAAAACGAGTCTTGTTGCTGGGCTTTTGCAGCAGCTGCAGGTCCAATTGCCAGTCGCCGTTTCTTTTTCTTTTTCTTATTTTTCTTGCTTGTTTTCCCTCTATTTTCATCCTGTTCATTGTTGTTACCTCGCAGCTCAGTGTAAACCTGGTAAAGTGCCAAAATTTCAAGTACCACAATTAGCTGCAATTGGATTTCACGGACCTTGAGCAAATCAACCAGAGACTCTAACGTTGTTTCTTTTTCATCTGAATCTTCCATTGGAGTTCCAGCCCTGATATTGTGGGGGTGGCCAGTACCTTTATTAAATGTATCAGGATGATGGGCAATTGCACTCTTTTTCCAGTACTTGAAACATTTGAGTTCCAGCTCTTCATATGCACTAGCTGCAAACTGATCAAATCCATTATCTGTCCGGTAATCAAGTGCTTCTAAGGCTTGAGAAAAATTTTGGCGTTCGTACTTGGAATCCAAATCATGCAGATCCATAAGCATGGTTGTGAGCACTGGAACTAACACCTCAATGCCGGCAAGAGTAATTTTTTGTATTTCAAGGTCTTGCTCGAGTATAGGCTTATTAATATCAATGTTGCAAACGGCACGAGCACGGGACAAAGTGGATTTGGCAAAGTATGAGATGGGAGTTTTGGAAATGTAGAGCGACTCGTAATACTTTTGCTTGACGTACTGGCCAATGTTTTTTGTGGTCAACTGTGTCTCGTGTTTACGTGGAGCATGTACAGGAGGAACACTGACATGTGAATGCTGTTGTGGAGGAGCCTGTTGAAGGGGTTTCACTGGAGAGTTTGGTGGGGTTAACAAAAGAGTATGCTGAGACTTTCTAGGTTTGCTGGAGATAGGATCGACTGTACATGATTGTGCAAGAGCCCCCATAAATGCGGATGCCGAAAGATGGGGGAGACTTAGTGTCTGTGATAAGACTCCCTTTTGCTGGCCTTTTTGATCATGAGTATGATCAAACGATGGCAAGCTACGGATATCTTTCATGGAGACATTTTTGTGAAGTCTTATTATGGACCATACGGACGCGTGGACATGTGCAACCAACACAATGCTTACTTTTTTCGATTTGGGTGACGCGAGTTTGGCAAAGACGATTACCGGACACCCCATGGAATCATAAGGAGTATTGAACATTTCTGCATAAGGACACGGATCTGAAGATGAGTACGGGTTGTGTGGAAGAGAGAGAATAAATGGTCGAGAAAGAGAAGGATTGTTTTCGAGTTGAAGAGCGAAATAGGACCATGGAATGTTTGAGCGTATAACTCGTTTGATAGGGACTAAAGTGACTGGAAGTCCTGAGGAGTCTCCATTTTCAGGCTAAGAAAAAAAAAAGGGATTTGTTAGAAAAAAAAAAAAAGTTGATAAAGAAGATATATTAAGATAAAAAGAAGAAAAAAGACTTACGAAGATTTCAATGCCGGTTTTTTTCATAACAACCGACATTTTGGGTTTTTTTTTTTTTTTTCTATGGAGGATCAAAAAAAAAAAAGTAAACAGTTGGAGAGACCCAGTTGCCAAATGAGAGGTGAATTTTTTTTTTTTTTTCTTAAAAGTAGATGTGAACGAGAAAAAAAAAAAATAAATTAATAATAAGAATAACGCGTTTGTTACGCGATAATTACGCGTTTTTGTCATGTGACTTGTGTGTATAAAATATATCAAGAAAGCGCAGTTGTAATTTACAGGCATTTTTTTTTTATGGATGGTCTTAATACAGGTTTGTAAAGTACAGAAGCAAAATAAATAGTAAATTTAACATCCAAATTACTGTTTTTTTTTTAAATATGAAAAGCTTATGAGTATAAGATTCTCATTTTATATAATATAAAAAGTGAAAGGTTAAGTGCTTTAGTAAAACTTGCAAAGCTGTCGTTATCATACACACATATATATATAGTCAGTAACTTGTCCGATTTTGATCTTTATTTTTGAACTTCCATCTTTAATTTATCAAAAATAATCACTATTAAAACTGTTTCAATAACAATAATAACAATATATGATCGCAATCCCTTTCCTTTTTTCTTTTGCACTTTTATTGTTTATCTTTTTTATTTTTGTCCAGAATGTGATCACACAATTGTAGCAGCCGCACTCAATATTTCCCTAAACCCAAATACAGTCAAAGTACCCACAATATATTGTTTGTTAAGCAAACTTTACAATTTAAACAAAAAAAAGAAAAAAAACGCGTAGGATGAAAAGCTTAGCTTTATTATAATAGTAGATAAAGATTGTCTTTTAACACTTTTCAAAAGATAATAAAAGAGAGAGAAATATATAGATAATTGCAAAAACCAAAGAAACCAATCATTTTTAAATAAATAGTCCATTATATACATTAAGATAAAAAAAAAAGCACCCCCTTCTGGAACCAGTCTATATATTATCTCTAAAGAAAAATAAATGCTCATAAACAAGTAAGTGTGTAAATAGAACATCTTAAACAAATCACTCATAAACTTGAGAGTTCTCCACAGCTTTTATCATTAATCCTTCTTCTTGTCAAGAGGCTTGAGGATATCGCCGTACTCCGAAGGCTCGTCTTTAGTAGCCTGCATGAGCTCGTAAAGCTGGACAAGCTGTTCGTCGCTCATCTTGGACAGTTTTTCCATGTCTAATTTATCTTGTTTCCAAGTATCACCTTCTATCGATTCAGCGTATTTCTATTTTTTTTTTAAAAAAAAAAAAAAAAAAAAAAGAAATAGAGTAAGAATTATGATTCAAATAAGTTTTTTATTTTTTTTTTAACAACATACCTGCCATTGGGTCAGGAACCCCACAATATAAAGAGGATTGTCAATATCCTTGTGTGCCCTAAACTCTGACTTGACATATTCATCACCTAGGTATCGCACATCTGGTGGTAGCTTTCTGTGAGCTCTTAACACACGTCGGAACAGTGGCAGTGGTGGCAGGATTGGTGAGACGGGTTTAATGTGTCTGCGGGTAGCATTCAAGACAAGTGTAAGTTTCATTTTTCTTTATATATGAATGAAAATTTTGATTGTCTGGTATCAAATGGGATATTAAAGTATGCTTATTATTATTATTTTATTTTTTTTTTTTTGGGGGGGGGATAGATATTAAAGAATTGGACTTTAGTATCTGGGGTATTGATAGATGAGTATGTTTTATAACCCAAAATGAATTTAATGGTGGTAGTGAAAAAAAAAAAAAAAGGTATTTGACGTAGTTGTTTTTTACTTAATTAATTCACGGGAGCAAAAAAAAAAAAAATAAAAATAAATAAAAAAAAATTTCCCTGTTTGGTGGCGTGAAACTCGGCGAAATCTACCCGTTTAATATTCTTTTCGAGACCGAGAAGAAAGTTGCATCAAACTAGCGAATAGAAAAGGAAGGCTTATTAATGAAATTTATTTTATTTTACTTTATTTTATTTTATTTTATTTTAATATATTTTGTGTATGTTCACTCTGTCTCAATTAATTTTTTTTTCGGCCCCATATTAATTAAAACTTGATAATATTAATAATAATAATAATTAAACAGTTTTGAATCAAAGAAATTAATCGCTCATTTGGTGGTTCCTTGACTTCCTTATGTTGGTTCAAGAACCTCTTCCAGAATATAAATAAATTTAGGAAAAGAAAGGGGGGGGATAGAGAGAGCAAAAAAATTAAATGTAGTAGTTTTAATAAACCTGGGGAAGAAGAAAAAAAAAAAAAAAAAAAAAAGAAGAGGAAGAAGGACCGTTGAGAATTAAATGGTGATATTCAATTGATGATTAAACCTTTATTTAATAATAATTACTATTAAGTAGCCTTGAATGATTTGATGGTTATAACTATGGATCGAGATTTAGAAAATTAAATCAATTTTTTACAACAATATTTTTTTTTGTTTATTTATTTTGTTTTTTGTTAATTTAATTTAATTTAATTTTAATTAAATTTCAAACTTCTATCAATTATTTGTAAACATTTTATTTAAGATTCTTTTTTTTTATTATTATTTTTTGAATAAATATGATATAGTATTAAGCAGCAAGATCTGATCCACCAGCAAAAAAAAAAAAAAAAAGAGAAGACATTTTATTTTTCAAATCATATAGTTATTAATATATTCCTACAACTTAAGTTTAGAATTTTTTTTTAATTTTTTTTTTTTTTTTTTTTGCTCTTTGAATATTTTCACCAATTTTTTTTTTTTTTTCTTTTGCCCAAATAATAAAAAATAAAATAAATCAATAAATCAATGAATGAATAGCCAGTGAAATCACACCGGTTACCCGGACCATTCCAGAAGTTACTTATTAGCTGTAGATTACGGGCCGCTCACTACCAAATACGGTAATAAATTAATACATGCGGCCGCTGTTGCATTTAACTAAGATTTTTGTGATGATGATATATTACAAAAGTAATTAGACATAAACACCTATTATATATGAAAGTTTGTCACGCGGGAATTGGGTATATATATATATGTATGGAGAAACGTTCTTTTTAAGGACTTTCCCCAGGGGGGAAGAGGAAGGGAAAAAAAATTAAAAAAAAATAAAAAAGAAGGGAATTATTATATTTGATTTGTGTGTTGTTGTTGTTGTGACAATTTAAAATCATTTTTGCTGCAAATTTAGGATCTAAAAAGGCTGTTTGGGAAGTATTTTTTTTTTTTGAGTATATGTAAGTGCATAAAAACGTAGGCCATTTAATCAAATTTTGAAAAATATATATATATATAGTGGAGACTCTCGGGAATGCTAGGCTTTAAAAGGGAATCAAAGGATAACAGTTTGAAGTGTTTTATTATAATAATAATTATTAATAATATTACATAGATAGGAAGAAATAAATAAATAAAAGGAAGTAAAGGATATATATATATATATAAATATTTCAAGAGAGAATGTTTATTGGTTAAAGATTTCATTTTTAAATTGTTCAAATGACAACTAATTAAACATTGATGAAATCCCCAGATATATCAAAATATCCCTGAAAAAAAAAAAAAAAAAAAAAAAAAAGAGTTGACAGTTATGTCATGCCGCAAGAAGAACTCAAGCGGCTTTCCCTGTATTTATTAAGAGATCAACAATTATCAGTTTCAAATAAGTATTAATTAGACGACATGTTAAAAGAGAGAGAGAATTAAAATTAGGATTGATAGAAAAGGTGTGAATAAGTAAATAAATAAATAAATAAAAATGACAGTAAAAGTCAATATTGAAAAAAAAAAAAAAAAAAAAAAAAAAAGATTTCTTTCATACACTACAAGTCAATAGGAGAATCTCAAAATGTGATTGGATTTAAGGCTGAGTGGTGAAAAAGTTTTTAGTGTTGAAAGTGAAAAATATTACCTCAGCAAATATAAAAAATGACGTAAGACAGAGACAAATTAAATTAAATCAAGAAATTTTTTTTTTTAAGTTATGTTTTTTGTATATAAATGTACCCGAGAGGTCCCGTCAGGTATTAAAAGGATGATGATGATAATGATGATAATAATGATGAATTAAAATAAAAATTTAGATTGAGAAAAAAAAATATGGATTATATTAAGATGTAATAAATAGATATGAAGTTGAAAATAAAATAAGAAAACAATTTTTTTTTTGTTTGAAATAAAGTTTATATATATATATGAAAACGTTTAGATCAAATAAAAAAAAAAAAAGATTGATTTTATTTTGCCACAATAATAAAAGTAAAATGTTGTCACATAAAATAAAAGAATTAATCGATTAGAATAAAATGATATATATTGATGATTCAAGATTTACAATTAATATATATATATATACTGATTGAAGATTTAGAAAAAAAATGATTGATTCATTATAATTAAATATATATAAATATATATATATATCTTTTATTTGCCACCTTTATGAGAAAAAATCTCATCAACTCTTTTTTTTTTTATTTATTTTTTGTGTAATAAAAATAAAAATACTTTTTAATCATTTTATTTCACATATATTTCAATCATTTAATTATTTAATCATTTTTAAATAAATAGTTGTTACAAAAAGTGGCCACCCTGTATGTAACATCTGGCCACCATTATTATTATTACAACACACACAGATCGAACAAAAAAGGGCTTTTTTTTAATATGAGTTTTAAATAAATTAATAAAAAAAAATTTAATTACCACCACCAAATACACACACACAACAACAATAATATTAAATATATTAAATATATTTAATTAATATATTTAATTAATATAATAATAATAAAAAATTTAACCCACCACATAAAAAAAATTTTTTTTTTCTTGTTTTGTGTTGTAAAAAAAATTCAAAATTTATTTTTTTTTTTTTTTTTGAGAAATTTTTTTAATTTTTTTTTTTTTTTTTTTTTTGTTTCTTTTACTTTCTTACTATTTGATCTTCTTTTTTTTTTTTTTCATCAATCCATCCATCCATCAATCCATCAATCCATCCTACCTTTTTTATCTTCTTTCTCTCTCATCTATTCTCTCATAAACCAGCAAACTTTTTTCTTCAACTTTTTTTTTTTAAAGAAAGAAAAATAAAAAAAAAATAAAAAAAAAAGGCCATCTTTTTTTTCTGTTTGTCTTGTGTTTGTTGTTGTCTTTTCATTTTTTTTTTTTCAAATCAACAGATTCAAAATATAAAAAGCTTTCTCATTTTGACCTTTCAACTTTCTTCTATATATTGAAAATCTCTCTAATAGCACTTGTTTGATTGTTTGATTGTTTGATTGTTTTTATATTTATATACAAATCATCAATCTTTCATATATATATATTTATACCAACCAACAAGTCCTCTTTATTTTTTTTTTTTTTTGTCAATTAAAGAAAAAAAATTTTTTCTTCTTCTTATAAACCTTCTCTTCCACCACCACCACCACCCACCCAACCCCCTTATAAAAAAAAAAAATTCCTTTCTCATCAAATTTCATTTCACAACCACCCCTTAATTTTTTTTTTTATTCTACTTCTATCATAGCCTAGGCAAATAAAAAAATGTCTTCTGCACCTGTATCTTACGCTGCAGTTGCTGCTAAGGACTCTAAGGAGCCCTCTTCTTCTTCTTCTTCTTCTTCTTCTCCTTCTTCACCTGCTGTTACTCCTGTAACAACAAACCTTGCTGCTCCTTCTGCTGCTTCTCTGGATGCCTCTGAGGCCTCTACTACTACTACTACTACTACTACTACTACTACTACTACAGAAACCACCGCTACTTCCGTTGATGTAACTGCCACTTCTACCGCAGATGAATCATCAACTGAATCTCCATCCCAAGATACCCAATCACAGACTCCTGAATCGTCTGTTGAAACTTCTGCTGAAGCTTCTTCTTCCACAACTACTACTACTACTTCCGATCCCACAACAGATGCCTCTCCTGAATCTGAAGCCTCGGATGAAACCACCTCACAAACCAATCCATCGGATTCCCAGGATGCCATCCCAAGTATAACTAAGGACAAGGCTGCTGTCTTGACCCCAGCCCCTGTCCCAAAAGTCAACGTTTGGAAAGTTAGACAAGAAACTCTATCTAAACCTTTGGATGATCGGTCCGCAGATGAAGCCAACCAGTCATCCTCCTCAGCCCCTCAAAGTGCAGAAAACTCTGCCACTTCTACTCCATTGCCACAATCACAATCTCCTCTCATTGCAGCACAAGGCGATTTGCCATTTGATCCCGTTTCTTGGCCAAAGCCAGACGAAACCCCCTCCACCTCAGAGAAGAAGGAACCTGGAGCACCAGCTTCTCCCGTTCCTGCTCCTGTCCCCTCTTCTAAGACTAGAGGTGGCAAAGAAAAGTGGATCCCTCTGAATATTCAACCTTCATCTTCAAAACCTAGAGGCAATAAAAACTCCCGCTCAGGTAACACCAAGAACTCACACAATAACAATCACAATAACAACAACAATGCCAGCAATAATAATACCAATAATAATAACAACAACAACAACAACAACAACACATCTGCCATTACCTCTTCTTCAAATAACACTCAGCCTCAGTCTGCTTCTAATGCTGCCCCTTCTTCTTCCTCTTCTTCTTCTACAAATTCCACCCCTGCATCCGCTACTTCTGCCGGCTCAGCCAATGGCAGCGCTCCTCAAGGATCCGGCTTCTCTAAAAACCGAAGTAGTAAATCTTTTAACAAAAACTCCCAAGGCGGGAAGCGATCCGCTGATTCTAAATCAAGCGCAGCAACAAAGTCCCAATCTTCAGCATTCTCCACATCCCAAGCCTCTTCTAACGGCTCCCAGTCTCGCTCCGAGACTTCTACCGCCGATGCTGGCGCCTCTTCTCCTTCTATTAAGAAGTCCTCCTCTGCTGCTGCTGCTGCTTCAGCTGCTGCTGCTTCAGCTGCTGCGTCCTCTACTGCTGCTTCTACTAATCTGACATCTTCCAAGCCCACCGGTGGGCCCAAGAAGAGCCGCGGTCCTTTTAACAATAACTATGCCCATGCTGCTGATAATCACGATGGATCATCCTCCAACTTTGGAGGTGCTAACCACCACCATGCTCCCAATGGTTTCCATGGCAACAATAGTAACCACCACTCTCACTCCCACTCTCACTCTCATGCCAACGGCCACAGTGGTCACCACTCCCATAGAAGCAACAATGCCGGTAACGCTACCGGTGGTGCCAACGGTAACTCTAACGGTGGCGCCAATGGCAAATACAACAACTCCCAATACGCCGGTAACTCTTACAGCACTAGACGGGCGCATGGCGGTCCATACATTCCCAAGTTTTATGTCAATGAGTACAGCTATGGCCAACCCTATTCTGGCAATATAATTCCTCCCACTTATGAGGCTACCATTCAGCTCGTTGTTGCTCAGATTGAGTACTACCTTTCCGTTGAAAACTTGTGCAAGGATATCCATCTGAGAAAAAACATGAACTCTCAAGGTTGGATCCCACTGCCGCTCTTGGCCAGTTTCAACAGAATCAGATACTTGTCACATGGTGATTACAACCTTGTTGTTGATGCTTGCAAGTCTCTTACTAACTCTGAGTTCAATGGTACCAAGGTCCGCCCTAAGGTTTGGGAACACTGGGTTTTCCCCGTTGAGGAACGTCTTGCTGATGGCTGTGATGAAGAAAGCAACCCTGCTCTTCCTCCTGTTGTCCGTGCTCCTGTTACCCCTGAGGGTCCTAAGCTTGTCTTTAATGCTGCCGAGGCTGTTCCTTTTATCCCCAAGTCTGAGGCTGCTACTGCTGCTGTTGCTGCTGCTACTGCCGCTTCTACTGCTACTGCTGAGAAGCCTGCTGAATCCAAATAAAATCAGCTAGCTAGCATTTGTGTGTGATTGTGTGTGGATGTTTGCGTGTGTATATATTATGATGATTACCCTAACTTGTGAATCGAGATATGAAATATATGGTTGGTTTTTTTTTCTTTCATATCTTGATTCACTTTCCTTCCTCTTTCTCTCCCTTTCTCTCCCCTCTGTTGACATCTCACACAAGTTATTTTTTTTTTTTACGATTGTTGTTTTTTTTTTCTTCACCCTTTTTTTCTTCTTTCCATCTTAAAAGTATGTTTATTATTTGACGGCGCCTAAGTTCGTTCTTTTTTTTTTCAACATTAGCTTTATTATTATTATTATTACACCAACATTAAAAGCTTTTTATTCTTTTTTTTTTTTTTATTTGATCTTTTTGGGAAATATGATTGATTTTAATTAAATATTTTTCAAAAAAGGAAAAATAAAAAATAAAATAAAAAAAATAAAAATAAAACAACAAAATTTAACTTAAAAAAAAAATTTTCAAAAAAAAAAAATAACGAAAAAACAAAAATTTCATTTAAAAAAATTGAAAAAAAAAATTTTTTATTCTTTTTTTAAAACCATATATTTATATTTATAAAAAAAAAAAAACTTGTTGATATAATATATATATATATATAAATAATTTTTTTTTCTTTTTTTTTTTTTTTTCTCTCTTAAATATATTTAAAATATATTTTTATAAATAAAATTATTATTCAATTTTAATATATATAAAACAAATTTTGTAAAATATTTATATAAAAATTTATTATTATTATTATTATTTTGTGACATTATTTTTTTTTTTTTTATTTATTGGCATAATCAACCGGCAACTTTTTCAAAAAAAAATTTTTTTTCAAAATTTTTTTATTTTATGGGTCTTAAATTACTTGTTTAGGTTTATTAATAAGAATACTTTATGTAGGGTAACTTTTTTTCTATTTAAACCCTTACCTTCCTTCACATACCGCTCACCTTCTTTAATTATTAATTTTTCACTTGTTAATTATTAATAAAAAATATTAAATAATTACATAATCTTAACTAGTTATATAAGTTTTTTTTTTTTTTCATTTTTATTTTCTTTTTCATTATTAGATATCTTAAATATTTTATCTATAATCCTCTTTTTTTTTTTATATTTTTATTTTATTTTATTTTGGTTAATTTAAATTGATACCATTTTTTTTTGTTAAAAAAAAAAAAATAAAAAAAAAGATATATATATATAAAAAATAAAAAAGGACTTAACCCCACAAAAAAAAAAAAAAAAAAATACCCGTTGGTAGGTTGGTTGGTAAATATGCATTTAATAACTGTAAGAAAAGTTTCTTTTTTTTTTTAAAAAAAATATATATATATATTTTCACATTAATAAAAACCTCCTCCCCTACCCCACAAAGAATCAAAACAAAATTCAAATAATTGAGAAATGAAAAGAAACGAAAAAGAAATATATATATATATATATATATATGATTAGTCAGAGAGAAGTCAATTGATATTATTTAATCAATTGTTCATTATTATTAATAAATAAATATATATATATATTAAAAAAAAAAAAAAAAAAAAAAAAAAAACTGAAAATGGTTGAAGTTAATTATTCAAATAATTCTAAGAAGTTAACCTTAAAAGCTGTGAATTATTCATACAATCTCTTTAAAATAATAATTCAATTGACTTAACTGCGTGTTACATGAAATAATATATATATATATATGTATATATAAGAGTTTAGAATAAAAACATGGCCTTTTAAAATAAATATTACAAAAAAAAAAAAAATTCAATCAATGCAATCAATTAAATCCAGTTAAACTTGATTCTAAGCTTCTAACATTACTAAAATAACTCTTGCTTTGTCTTTTTATTTTATTTTATTTAATTTTTATTTTATTTTTTTTAAAATGGTTTCCATACAAAGACTTTGATACTTTGATTGTTTATTTATTTATTTATTTATTGATTTTTTTTTTCTTTCATCTCCGTCGGCTTATTATCATAAAGTGTTTGGTTTTTACATTTATATTTAATTCAAACAAAATTATTTAAATTTAACTATAAGGCTTTTATTTCAATTCAAATGATGATGAAAAAGTAACTTGTTTATTTATTTAATTTTTTTTTTTTTTAAAATAAAAATTTCTTCTTGTAATTTATTTATTTCTCTATAGCTTATTCAATATATAAAACTGGCTTTCATATTTTAAAAACAATTAAACTTATTCAATATTTAGATTTTTTGAATTTTTTTTTTTTAAAATCTTCAGCACGTCATATTGTTGCAATTTTATTTTATTTCATTTTTTGTTGGCTCGATTACATTTTCCACTAAATAGAACTTGAAAATATTCCTTGAAAAAAAAAATTAAAAAAAAAAATTAAAAAAAAATTAAAAAAAAAATTAAAAAAAAAATTGAACTGCCAAGTCTATCATACGGCATCACATACTATTCTCTCCTTCTAAAAAAAAATATAAGTCCAAATCAGCAAGCTTTAGAGTGGTTTTGTTTTGTTTGTTTGTTTGTTTGATTTGTTTGATTTATTTATCGTAGAGTGGGGGGAGGAGAGACAAAAAAAAAAAAAAAGAAAAACAATTGAAGTGCACCTTTGCGTGGTGAATTTTTAATTACAGCATATCTCCACGGGATAAAAAAGATTTAACAATAAAAAAAATAAAAAATAATAATAATAATAAAAACTGAGGTCTTCCAAAGACGAAACCCACTGGAGAGATTTTTTTTTAGATAAGAATTAATTAATTAATTAATTGATTGATTGATTAATTGATTAATTGCATTCTTTAAAAATGGATTAGAAAAAAAATAGAAAAGGTTAAGAATTTAAACTTATTTTAAAGAACAAAAGATAAGCATATATATATACCAAAGATAAAAGTTTACAAAGACAGGAGCGATATGTCAAATATCTCCATGTTAGTTCATATAATATTAATCTGCTTATCTTGATAAATTCTAAACTATGCAACTATCTTATATACATCTACTCCATCTTTACAAACATTTATTAAAAAAAAATAATTTATACAGGCATTACTTGATCTTAAAAAAAAAAAACTATTTACAAGTGATTATTTACAAGCTATTCTCTCTATTGACTTACCAAAGAAACAAACCACTAACATTTGCTTAAATATTGCTACTAAATCATACTTATTCTATACTTATTAGCACTATAATACCTCATCAAATACATTACTCAGATGGTATTTGGATTGTTTGTATATAATTGAAAAGAGCAACAATAACTAAAATGACAATATATATATATATATATATATATATAAATTTGATTAACCAGAATTAGTTTAATTATAGCTTCAATTAATGTCAAAAGAGTATTTGAAAGCAAAGCGAAACTAACTTTATGGTTCTTTCTTACCTTGTATTATTTGTTTCTTCGTTTGTTACATTACAATTATACACCTCTATGTCTACCATAGTGCTTATTTATATTTCAAATATAGATCTCTCAAACATACGAGGGGATTCCTAAGTCCTGAGATTCAATCAGTCTAAATGACTGCTATAGTTCATTTAGATTTCTTCTTATCAAACTTTTTATTTTATTTAATTTAATTTTTTTTGTTTTTCAAGGTTGAATTAGCAATCGCATGGAACTTTTGTGTTTGTAATAAAAAATAGAGTATGTTCATACATATCTATGACCATTTCATCGACTTGAATTTTTTTTTTTTTTTTTTTTTGCAATACTTTCTACTTTGACCAAAATCTATAATTTAATCAGTTATATAATAATAAAATAAAAAAAGAAAAAAAATAAAAGTTTGATTTGTTACGATAATGAAGAACAAGCTACCTATTGGAGCATTTAAAAAAGAAAATGAGAATGGATGAACGGAATGCCAAGATAGAGAGAGAGAGAGAGAGGGTGTGAAAAATGATGAAAACTTGAAACAAGAAAAAAAAAACAAGAACTGCCTATTAAGAATCTAAAATCAAAAGTTTTTGAAATGAGTAAAAAAATATAAAAAAATTTAGTATATAGGTAAAAAAAGTTTTTTTTTTTTCATTCTAGGAAGAATGGTTTATTAAACTAGACTGACTACAAAGTTGATTTATTAATCAAACAAGGAAGTATTCTTCTTTTGCACCTTTTTAACTTCTCCTTTTTCATAGAACCAAAATTATATATATATAATAAATATAGATGTGGGATTTAAGCAAAATGTGATTGAAGTGGGTTATAATAAAAAATTATTTTTATTCTTGGTGCTCCAAGTTATTTTCGGTATGATGATTAAACATGAACAAAAAACAAAAAAAAAAATGCTTGGAATTAAAAAGACCATCAGATTATGTTAATTCGCACGATATTTTTTTTTTGGCCAACTGTTATTTTTTTTTGTTTAATAATCTTGTTAGTCATGAGGTATTTGCTTGTTTAATTTTGGGTATAAACGGTTAGATTCACCCTTTTTTTTTTCCACATAAAGGAAAAAGATGAAGAATGTAAAGATTAATTATTAAGAATAAAAAAAAAATAACATTGACAATAACTATTGTGCATCAAAAAAAAAAAAAAAACATAACTTTTTTTTTTTAAAATATGCCATGTTTTTATTTTTAATTAATGTCAATGTCAGGGTTTATAATAACATTAATATTCTAAACTTTTTCTTTCCCCATTTTTAATATAACCCCATTATTAATCCCCATTTTTTTATTTGTTTATGTGTACCTTTACTCTATTTTCTTTCTGTTTCTCTCTCCTCACCTCCATGATTTCTTCATCTTTTTTCCGCGCGTGTACCAGGACCAAATTAAGGGGAAAATATACAGGGTCGGGTATGTGTGTGTGTGAGAGTGAGAGTGATATGAATGCGTAAGCAAGAGAGTCTATGACGTTAAATTTTCTTATTTATACAAAAATAATTATTTTGACAGCTATCCGAAAATGGCAGAGAAGTTATGTGCTCATTTCTTTTAGGATTCAAACTTTGATAAACTCTTTGAAACCTATTCTCAGAAACTGGAGTTGCCTCGAATAGTAGATAAAATTTTTTTTTTTTTTTTTTTTTTTTTTTTCAAAAGCCATTTGCGCGGGCCGACAAAACTCCATTCCCGATGCAGTTTTTGCTCAGTATGCATTGATGTTTATGATAAATATAAATACATGTATATATATATGTATTAGCCAGTAGCTGCGTGTTTTCATTTGCAGCCAAATGCCCGCATATTATGTGATTGTTGGATATCATCATGTTTGAATTATGGCCAATAGGGAGGGATCATTTGAAGACGCCGAAAAAGATTAAGAAGAAGAAAAAGAAGAAGAAGAAAAAAAAAACAAAGTGGGAATTTATTTAAATGGAAAATCGACCTGGAATAAAAGAACGTAACTCACCAAGGCAAGTTTGTTATTTTGGTGATGGTATACATTTTTTTTAAAACGGTACATTGAAATACCACACTATTACGCATCCTAAAGTATTGTGTTTATTTAACAATATTGAGGACCAAAATAAAAGAAAAAAAAGAAACCCTGATGTAATAAATAAATAAAAACAAGATAAAATAGTTAAATATAATACTATATATATACAATTGAATATTGTACTTATCATTTTCTTCATTGCTAAAATTCATGATATTGACCTCCTTTATAGTTAAAGTGACTTGTTTGGCTTACAATATTTTAACTTTATTTTTTTTTTCTTCTTTATAATTTGCTTAAAAAAATATGTTCGTTAAATTTTGAACTCCTTTAATGTAGTTTTGAAAACGTGCACGGAACAACCTAGCTCTGTGTGGTTTTCTCTTCCTCCACTCTGTATCCTTGATACTTTTTTTTCTTCTTTCTTTCTTCCTTTTTAAGCAGTTGACGAAGAAGTTTATTAAAGGTCTTAGTCAACTTAAGCCATGTATGATTTATGAAGAAATTATATTAATGGATAATAAACTAGATATAGTTAAGGTCTGGGGTTTTAGGGAAATATATACCAAGAGAAGAAAAAATGAACGAGATTATTGGAGTTTGTAGTAATTTGGATGAATAAAAAAGATAATAATAATATACTTTATTAAAAACAAATCTAATATAGTTATCGGATTGATATATATATAAGGTTGAAAAATAAAGAAAAAAAAATCAAAATAAAAGGAAGGTATGGAATTATTTATTCTGTTTTAAACAAGAAAATTAAAAGATCAAGCTACTTCAGCAAAAGAGGGTTATTTTGACCCGAAAGTTTAAGACAAAAGAGAGAGAAAAAAAAGGATCGGCATATAGAACATGAGAATAGAACTAAAATGTCATCGCCAAAAATAATTTTATTTAGAAAAAAAAAAGTAATAAGACCACAAATATTAAATGACAAAGAAAAAAAAACTCAAAGTCGCAATTAAAATTTATTTATTTATTTATTTATTGTTTTTTATTCCTTCAAAGTATCTATTCTCATACATAGTTCATTTGAAATCACCACGGACTTCTCCATTAAACTATTCATCCATGTCATGTACTAGTTGAAAATACAATCTGGGCATCATGTATGCCCAGTATTATTATAGTCGTTATTGAAGAATTTCTTTTTTTTATTTTAATTTTTGAGAGAACCAAGGTCTTAGATGAAAAATAAAAAAATAAAAAACTATGTGCAATGTGTTCAAAATATTTCTTCCCTCCCCCTTTTCAGTTTATAAGATACCAAGTTTAGAAGACATATATAAACTACATGCACATATAAAAGAAAGTAAATATTAACAATGATTTTTTTAAGTGTCATTTAAAAACATTAAATGCTGTATGTTTAACATTTTAAAAAAAAAAACTTTTTTTTAAAAAAACAAAATATTCCTTCTTTAGAATATCTCGTTTATTTGATATCATCAATTGCTATTAATATTAAATATTCTACTCCAAAAAAAAAAAAGTCACTCTGCAAGTCGTTGTTTCTTGTTATTTATTAAAATGTTAAAATGATGTGAAAACTTTGTCCCCTTTTTTATTTTTTTTATAAACTCACGTTAAAGACCCAAAACATTTCAGCAATAACAACAACAACAACGACCATGATGATGACGACAGCTGTGTCTCACTTTCATATATGCACAAACCTTCCTGGTTGCCGCTTCTTCTTCTTCTTCTTCTTCTTCTTTTTTCTTAAAACTTCTTCTTTTTCCATGCTTCTTCTAGATTGTCCACTCAAAAGAAACTTTCAGCTTCTTCTCCTTTCTTCTAATCAGAAACATACCTTTACTAGAAAAAAAAACATTGTTCATGGAAAACGATTGGATCTTGAAAATCATTTGTAAGACACTAGATAATGCCTTTTTTTCTTTTTCTTTTTCTCTCTCCTTTCCCATTTCTATTTCTATTTCTATTTCTGTTGTTCTTGATTTTTTTGCATCTTGAGATGTCAAATTGGCAGAAAACCTTGTATCTGTAGCAAACTTTTTTGCATCACAAGTGAGCCTCTGATAAACACACAACTTGGTTTTTTCTTTAAATATTCAAAAAAAAAGAAAAAAAAGTCAATCCATTTTATAAAAGAACCTCACTTGTTGATTAACACAAGAAACAATCAAAAAAAAAAAAAGGTCAACTTGAAATGTCTACAAGATAGAAGAAAGTCTTTCCCAGGTTAACTATTCATTCTATATAGTGTATGATCATGTGATTTTTCGTATCTCTCAATATTCTATCAACAACAACAACAATAAAAAATCCTCATAAGCCAAAAGAGGCAGTTGTTATTGTTGTATTATCAAGGCACAAACAAACCTTTTTTGTCTTCATACACACATACACACACACAAGTCCCCTCAACAAGTATTTTCAAACTTCTTTTGAAGTCAATCGGAGATAATAAATGTATCATTCGGGGTCTTTTTTTTTCTATTTATAATGTAAGTTTTTTTTTTTTTTATAAATTTAAGGTAAGATTTGAAGAGGGGGCGGAAAAAGCATGTGAGTTTCTAGATTTGGAATAAAACCATGCGGCAAAAAAAAGAGCGATCCCTCGAGAAAATAAAATAACAAGCACAAGAGAGAGAACGTAGCAGGTCATATTCCTATTGGTGGTAGCAACAGTAGGGGTACTAAGCAGCAACGACAATTAGCAGCGATCAGGAGCAGCAGCAGCAACAACAGCAGCAGCAGCAGCAACAGCAGCAATAAGGCCTGGCGCACATAGGGAGAGTGGACCCCGTGGATATTAGCGACTCATAAATTCGTAGTCTAACTGAGCTTATTACCTCCTACATTGTGTTCGTTCACGCTAAAAGAAATACGAGTCGAAGGAATTCTAGAAAAAAAAAGGTTCGAGGGCGTGGTATCTCAAAGAAAAAAAAATAACAATATATTTTGACTTTATTATTGTCGTTTATATTTTGAAGTAATTATTGATTGATATACAAACAAACAAACAAACAAACAAACAAAAAATTCTTTGCCTTTTGATTGGTTTCACCTACCACCACCAGTGCCCAAATCCGTGGACATTATTGATAATGTGCACAGAGCAGAATGAGGTGAGTATGACTCAGTTTTATTAAAAAATAAATAAATAAATAAATAAAAAATAAATAAAATTTACGTTTAATATTCACGCCATTTATTCATTTTCTGTATTTACTAAAGACATTCTACGGCATCAAGGTTGTCAGTTTATGTATAATATATATGAATCTCAAATCTAATATTGATGATCAACTTGGAAATATGCTGTATACGTATAAAGGAAATTTTCAGTTGAAGAAGAAAAAAAAAATATTCTTTATTAAACCCTCTCTCTCCTTAATCTGGTTAAAGCCATGGATTAAAAAAAAAAAAACAGGAAACCTGTATACCATGTATCAATGTTATCATCTTCAAAAAGAAATAGTTTGTAAAATGGAATTACTTTTAGGGGCTTCAAACATACCGTTTTTTTATTAGTTTGTGCAAGATGATGAGCAATTGTTAACAACATAATAATCTTTTTTTTTATTATTTTTTTATGTTAAATTCTCTACAATATTAGTCATATTTACAATGAATGAAGAACTCTCAAATTTCCAAAAAAAAAACTATATATATCTCACCTAAAAGACCTGTCAAAAGGCCATGTTTTTATTCATAAGAAACTGGGAAAGTAAATCTTAACTAATATTCATGAGTTAACCCTATAGGTCATAAATCTTTTTCAACAAAAATATATCAAGACTCCTTTTTATGGTCAATAAACCATAAATATCCAGTTATCCTGATCCATATTTGGAAATTTAAAACCCTCAACACTGAGGGGGATCTCTTTTAAACTCATTAAATGATTGTATCAAAAGAAAAATTCTACAAAAATCAAATAAAAAAAGAAAAATGTCTTTTTCGTTTGAAACCAGATGTCCTGATTAGCCAATAACTATAAGTAGCCTTTCTATTTTACAGATATTAAAATGAATTAGTTTGCTTGAACGTGTTTTTTTATATATTTTTGTTTATATATATTTTTTCTATGTATTTTTAAATATATAATGAGCCAGGTTTGTTAAGTAAAACCAATGAAAAAAAACCAAGTTAACGAAAGAACCAAGAAAACAATGTATCAGAAAATAAAAGATTGGAAAAGCCTATGTACAGAAAAAAAAATTATCAAATAAAACGAAGAAGTTATGCATTTTGGGGATTCAAAAAAAAAAAAAAAAAGCACACCTTTTCATGTTTGCATGTTGGGAAATAACAGTAGTGAATTGTGTGAGTATCAAATTCTATTCTTTACACCAAAATAAAATAAAATAGAGAAAAAAAAAAAACAAAACTCAACTTCTTTCTCTCTGTGTTCTCTTTACTTATCATGGAACATAGAGATGATTTGATAGCCAACTGAAGGCTCGATTTCTGTACCATCGCGCGCAATCTTGACAGGCTGGTTACGGTTGTAAGGGTTGTGAAGATGACGCACCATGTAAAAGGGAACAGTTTTCCCAGGCGGAGACAACCACTCAATACGAAACGGAACTGTCCAGTTGTTACTACTACTACTGTCACTATCAGTTACAGCTGAATCTCCGCCGCTGGTTGAAGAAGAAGAAGAAGAAGAAGAGCCCTTTGAAGAAGATGACGATTTTTCTTTCTTCTTTTTCTTCTTCTCCATTGACTGTTGAGGATCCTCGATAACAGTTTTGGTAGATTCAGAAGAGGAACTTGAAGACCGAGAAGATCCCGTTGATCTCGAGGAGCCGATTCTCCGAGATGAGTCTTCTTCATCTCCAGATTTTGATGATTGTTTTTCTCTGCTTGTTGATACTGATTCTTCTGGTGTGACTGGATGGTGTTCTTCCTCTTCCAAAACCTCCCAAAATAAAGTCCCGCGCGATGAGTCGTCGACTATTCTGCCCGCAGGGATAGGAATCGATGGATTGGCCGCGGTGGGATAAACTCTAGGAATGTTGGGAGAAGTGTAGTAAGAAGGAAGTTTGAGCGCAGCCATTTGATCAACCAATGAGGAATTCCCACCTGCCATTCCAGGTGAGTCTTGAAACCCATCCTGTTGAGCCCAATTCCAATCCTTTAATGGCAACAAATCCTTGTCTGCAGTTTTGGGGATTTCGCTTGCCATTCTGGCATATCCAAAGTACTCACCGCCACGATTTGCAGAAAATATAAGATAAACATTATCACAATTCTATCATTTATTAGAAAGTTTTTTTTTTTTTTTTTTTTTTTTGAAAATTCACAAACTGCACATAAACTCATGCACAAAATAGTTTTTTTTTTTAAAAAATTTCTTGGTTTTTTCTTGTACTTCACATACCTTGAAAGCTTCATTAAAGATTGATTGATTGTGTGTTTGAGTGGCCCAAAGCCCATAAACTGCTGATGCTTGCAAATCCTCTACCGTCAAACTTTTGCAAATAAAGTATCTATTTTTGCTTGAGGAGATACCTGTTGCTAATGTTGGTTCTTGAATATTTTGAGATGACAATGCAGTTGAAGAAGAAGAAGTAGATAAAGCTGGAGAAGGAGAAGAGGATGAATTTACAGAAGAAGACGATGAAGAAACCGCAATAGGAGCTTTTCTAAGGTCGGATTGATTTTGGTCGGATTGATTGCCAAAATAATAGTCATTTTCTTCGTCTTCAAGATCGGAAACAGATGAGGTTTTGATTTTCACTACCAAGTGATTACCTTTCAACACCCTTCCACGGGTTTCGAAAATCTGCTTGCCCTCATGCAAGGCCTTTTCTGAAACATAGTTTACAAACGCGCAAAGAGTCCGCTGGATCAAAAAAATGGACTGGATATCATTGGTTCCAAAGAGCGCACAAAGTTCCAGCAATGTGGTGCTTGGTGGCAAGTTCCCGACCCATAAAGCAAACCCGGATTTTTTAGGTTTTTTGGGAGGCCCACGAGGTATTGAAAAAAAGGAAGGAGGGAATCCAACATAGTGAGACTGGTACGGATCAATAAGGTGAGGAGGTGGAGGAATTGGTGAATGGTGAGAGGCTTGAAGATGAGGATAGTATGGGTGAATACCTGGAGATTGATTTCCCGGTGTTCCGTAGCTGGAGTTAGACAAGTGGTGATCGGGGTTTCTATTTAGTCCACCATTGTGATGTTTATGTTGTCTATAATGGGGCAACCCACTATTTTGTGGTTGAGGAGATGGAACTGAAGGGACCAATTGAAGATAGCTGGCAAAAATTGAAGATTGGGGATATAAAAAGACCGGATCATAAGGGGAAGAATGGTTTGTATGAGTCTGAGGTTGGGATGGAGCGTGGATTGGCTGGTACATGGAAGCTGGTGCTGGAGGGTAATATGAAGAAACCATTGTCCGCGGAGCAAAGGGATAAAGAGACCCTGGAGGGCCCATTGGCTGATAATAATTTTGAGGATACATGCTTGGATGGTGCTGGTTTGAAGGTAAATAGGGATATTGGTTGGATGAATAAGAAGAAGAGGATGAAGAAGAGGGGATATTATGGCCAGATCTGTTAGAAGATTGGATTTGCTGTTGCAATTGAAATTGATGATGATGATGATGAGGTGTTTGCTGGACATAGTTTTGGTATTGAGAGCCATGAGAAGGCTCTTGAATTATATCCTGAGATGGAGGTGGAGGTGGGCCTTGATAGGAGAGTGGTGCATTGCTCGAGATATTTTGCATGGACGATTGTCTAGAAGTATTTAATCCCTGAGAAGCCTGTGACTTATGATGATGCTGGGTATTTTGCAAGTTCTGTGGAGTGTTTCCATGATGACGTTTCCCATGCTGCACGGAATTACGATCTTGTTGGTGTTGGTGTGGGTGTTGTTGGCCATTGTGAGCGTCTGTTTTGTTACTATTACTATTACGAGACCTGCCCAATGGTTTTGAAGCGCTAGAAGACGATTGCTCGTGTGAAGATGTCGAAGCATGGCCAGATCGGTGTCTTGATCTAGAGCTTGATTCAGTACTAGTGGTACTACTAGGGAGGTTGCTATTGTTTGTGGTGGCGATGGTTGTAGTGGTGCTATTACTACTGCTACTACTGCTGCTGCTATCGGTGGTGGTATTGCTGAATGCACCGAAAGTTGAAGAAGGACTCGCACTGGTAGAAACTGAAGAACTATGTCGGTGCCTTGACTGATTGCTATGGGACCTATTAGATGATTGAGGTTTTTCCGAGGATGATTGTTTTTTCATCCTATACTCTGAATCATAAAAAAGTTGTTGTTTTTAATGAATTGGCTGATCAGGTATCTTAAAAAAAAAAAATTGAGATAGAGAAAATCAGCAAGGTTTTTTCTTAAGACACAATTTACTTTTCTAAGAAAAAAAAAAAAAAAAAAAAGGAGAGACAAAATAAGGAAAGTAATGAATTCTAAAGATAGGTTTTAAATTATAGAATATGAAAAAGGGGAAAAGGGGAGCGGGGAAAGGAAGACAAATATATATATATATATATATATATATATATATATAAATTTGGCATATAAACGGGTATATATATATATATATATATATATGTGTTAATGTGTAGTGCGGTGTGTTAAGCGGTTATTGCCTTGTAGTCCGCCAACAGCCAACTTTGTGCGAAAAAAAAAAAAGATTTCGGAGTTGGAATTTTTTTTTTTTTTTTTTAACATCGTGTTTTTCAATCGAATATTAAAAACAAATTGGAAATGTAATTATTTTGAATTAATAATATCAATTATTCAATATTACTACTAGTACTACTACTAGTACTACAAAAAAAAAAAAAAAAAGGATTTAGAATATATGTGAAATATAGGTAAAGAAAAAAAAGATAAAGTGAAAGGGTTGGTTTAAGACATTTATGGTTTCTTTTCTTTTTTTTAAATTTTTTAAGCTAAGCTTATATTTTTTTTTTTAATTTTTTAATTTTTTAATTTTTATTTTTATTTTTATTTTTGTATTTGTATTTTATATATATTTTATATATATTTTATATATATTTTATTACTTATTTCATTTAAAATATATTTTTATTTTTATTTTCAGCTTGTTGCGAACAAAATAACAAGTTTTATATCACTTGGAAAGTTTTCAAGATGACTTTCTGCACTGTTATCCTGAATAAATAAATTTTGAAATATTTTTTTATATTATTATTCCAAATAGTAATTCTAAATATAGATGAAAAAAAAAAAATTTAAAAAAAACTTCAGGCCCTGGAGAGTTTTTCTTGTTGTTGTTGTTGTTGTTGTTGCTGGTGATTCCGATGCTCCTGCTAATTTCAGTGCTCCGAACTTGTCGCGTAAAATCCGATATTATTTTTATTCATTATTATTATTATTATTATTATTATTATTATTATTATTATTATTATTATTATTATTATTATTATTATTATTATTATTATTATTATTATTATTATTATTATTATTATTATTATTATTATTATTATTATTATTATTATTTATTATTATTATTATTATTATTATTATTATTATTATTATTATTATTATTATTATTATTATTATTATTATTATTATTATTATTATTATTATTATTTATTATTATTATTATTATTATTATTATTATTATTATTATTATTATTATTATTATTATTATTATTATTATTATTATTATTATTATTATTATTATTATTATTATTATTATTATTATTATTATTATTATTATTATTATTATTATTATTATTATTATTATTATTATTATTATTCTTTGTGGAGCAAAAGAGAACCAGATGCTCCAGTTTCCCCATTTTTTTCCATCAAACCACCGTGCCTGTGATCCAATTTATATACAACGTCATCATCATCATCAACACCATCATCATTATCAGTAGTATTAATACCATAACCCGGAAATTTTATAAGAATAAAAAAAAAAAAAAACTAAAAAGGGGGAAAAAAAAAAAAAACAAAAAAAACAAAAAAAAGAAAAGAAAAAAGAAGCAGCATTAAACAATTATATTCTCGTATTTTTTTTTTTTTTTTCAAATATTTTTAGTTAAAGTCATGTAAGAGACCCATTATAGTCTAAGCGAGGTTTTTTTTTTTTTTTTTTTTTCACTTGTTCAAATGACATATTAAGAAGATGTGGTCCCAGAATAAAAAATAATAAAATAAAGACCGAGAAACTTCATTAAAAAAAAAACCTCGACGAATAATAATAATAAAGTGAATCAAATAGATAGATGTGCATTGTTAAAAGGGGGGAGGGTTGTTTATATGAATTTCGCCAGCGTATTATTATTTAAATCAAAATCAAAATCAAAATCAAAATTAAAATTATCTGATGGCTGGATTGAAGACCTAAAACGACCCTTCTCGACAACAAACTTCATCCTTCACCTCCCCTCCTATCTAAAGTAAGAACTTTTGTTTCTTTCTCTTTCTTTTGCAGCAGAACATCACATTGACCCGGCCGACAACGGAGCCACATGCCAGGTGTCAAAATAAAAAAAAAATAAAAAATAAAAAAGATATCAAGAATTGTGACTTGTCATTTATTGGAGTGCTATATTTAGGCTTTTCATTTTTTGTACAATTATTTGGCTACTTTTTTATTCATGATTTTTTTTTTGAGTTTAGTGCCGTGAACCTTTTGGTTTAGAAATTTCTTATGTAATAATGATGAGTGACACCTTTTAAAAGAACTTGTCGATACTGCATTTACAGCAATATTTAGTTTAAATAACTATGGTTTAACTACATTTTAAAAATAAAAATAAAATTAAAAATAAAATTAAAAATCCTCCAATATAACTTCATCTTTTCAATTTTTTTTTTATGTCTCTCTAACTAGTGAACTATTCATCTTGAAAAAAAAAAAAAAAAATCTTTCTGACACATGAACTAACCTTAATTTTTTTTATTACTTTTTTTCTTTTTTTTTTCTCTACCCGTAATCCCTTTTTCAAAATGGAACTTTTTGGGTTTTTCGGAGGGTTCGGATACCATCCCGGCTTTGGTGTGCCGCCATACGCTGTTTATTTATAGAAAGAAAGAAAGAAAGAAAGAAAGAAAGAAAGAAAAAATCTGGGGGAATAACTTCAGTGACATTTAAATAAATAAAATAAAATAAAATAAAATAAAATAAAATAAAAAAATATAATTAAAATAATCTACTTAAAAAAACTGAGTTAAAAATAGTATCAACAAAATGTTTTTTAATTTTAATTTTTTTTTTCTCTCTCTCCCTCCAATCATAATCCCTCTTTTTCTTGAAATTATTTTTTTCTTAAAAAACTTATTTTGAAAAAAAAAAAAAAAAAATTTTTTTTATATCAGTCATTCATTTATCCTAATTAACTACTTTGGAAATTGTAATATTCTTGGACTTTAATCTGGTCCTCTCCATGTTCGCTCATCAATTACATGAAAAAAAAATTGAACTCCTTATCCGGAGATTTGTTTCTCCTGAGCAAGTACTATCCTATTTTAACAAAGAAAAATAGTTTTATTAAAATATAAAACAGCATATTACTTTAGTATTAGTTCATCCAAAAAAAAAAAAAAAATAAATAAATAAATAAAAAAGTTGAAATGCGTGCCTTCATACTGTACAGCTCCTACAGCCTTGTGTCTTGCGGTATTAATCGGGTGATTGATGCTTACTGTGACAAGAAGACAAGTTTTTTTTTTTTTTTCACAGTTTAAAGTCACTTCAGCACAGTTTGAAAAGGTATGGAATTCAGTCCGTGTGATGTACCAACTAACTCCAACAATTGTCAGACCAAACAGTGCTCTAACAGTGGTAAGTGTTTAACAGACATAACAGTTTACATTGAACTCAACGCCCACTTGTCCCTTAATCTTTAACGATCTAAAATGCACTCTACAAGCTAAATTCAACTGTTTAACTACAATTAACTTAACCCCGGATTTAAACGCTAACCATAATTTTGCATCAACTGTGATGGGTAATACTGTACGCTCAATTATCTCTTTTTCCTTTTCTTCTTCTTCTTCATTTTCTTCATTTTCTTCATTTCTTTTATTTTCTTCTTCCTCTTCTTCATACTTTATTATTTCTACTATCAAATTCTTATTTGTAACGGACTGCTTCCGCCTTGATCACTACTATTTGTTTCTATAATCTACATTTATCTTAATTCAATGGCTCTTCTTTTTTCTTTTTTTTTAAAAAAAAGAAAGAAAATGCAAAAAAAAAATCAAGTACTTCTGCATAACTAGTAGGTGTCATATTTCAATAAAAGTGCATTTTGGTTAAAAGTTTTAGCTTGTTTGACTGTCGTCATCATTATTATTATCATCATCAACATAACCATCATCTTCTTCATCATCATCATCATCGTGTTCCTATTATTAAGTAATTATTCTTATTAATAAACCATTCTTGAATTTGTCAATTTTTAATAACATCGGGGTTAGAACTAACACTATTTCATTAAATCTCTATGGCTTCAAAACATAACGTTGTTTTAACAAATATATATATATATATATATATATAAATTCTATTTTTAAAATAAAAAAAAAAAAAACTAAATCTTTATTTATGACTTTAAACAAATTTTGCTCTTCTTAGTTCTATTCTTCTTTTTTTTTTCTTCTTCTTCTTCTAATCTCTTGGAAATGCTTGCGGATTCGGATGCTTTGCATGCTGGGTCTGCATTGAACGCCGTACGCTTGTTAAACTTATTCTATTCCTTTCAAAATTGAAAAGCGGAAACTCTACCAGTCTATCAATCTCCCCATACTTGGGTTTTTTGTCTGATAAAACTCCCATTTTTTGGTATTATTATTCTTCTTCCCTTTATTCTTCTAATTTGCCAAAAAAAAAAAAAATTGGTATTTATTTTGATAACCATAATCTATCACCAACAATATCTCACTTATTAAAGAGAGAGAAAAAAAAAACCTATTTCATTAATCCTATCCATTTTTTTGTTAAAAATAAATTTTAACTATTTCAAATAAATGTTAAAGATCTTAACTAACATTTGAAAAATTAATAAAAATAATTGCCCATTAAATATATGCGAGTTTATTTTAAGACTGGATAACAATAGAATATTTAGATACTTTGGTCCAAACATCACAAAAAAAAAAAAAAAAAAGGATTGATAATTTGTGCTCTACTTTAAAATAATATTTCCAATTTTTTTTCTTCAATGGTGAACACATTTTATCTTTTAAAATAAATCTTCCGGTTATTACCGTCACATCAATTTAATCAATAACATGCATAAACATTCAATAGATTCACGATAATGTCGGGATTTGCAACCACCAAACCGTTAAATAAAAATGTTCAACTTTTTTTTTTTTTTTTTAAAATCACAATGACCTATTTCCATTATATATATTTTTCTTCAGTTGGTTTTAAACTTTTCACAATTTATTTATAACCAAAACTTTCGTTTCCTAATGAAGAAAATGTTCGGATAAAGGAATAGCCCGAGAACACAAACCTTCTCTTAAGCAATCGTATTAAGATAGAATTGGAACAGGTCCAGAGTTTAATCAAACAAATGTATACAGTTGTTTGCATTAATATCTCGAAAAGTAAAAACGAAAATCTTTTGAAGAATTCTTCATTGCATAAACTCCATAATCTTTTTTTTAAAAAAATAAAAATAAAAGATTGGCAGGTACCCCAGCATTTATCAAATTTTAAAAAAACAATGAAAGCATCTAAAAGCAAGGGTTTCAGTATCATCAAATTGTTATCTAAAAAGAAACCACTCGTAAGTCAATATTGAAGATTGATATTAGTTCTTCAAACTTAAATTCGATTGATGAAAGCATTATTTTTTTTTTCTTTTCTTTATTCAATGTTTTATATGGCATAAAAAATTTGTCATTTTTTCTTTATTGCCAAATGAAAGAACAAAAAGAAAACTTACTCACCATGATATACAGTTTATTTTTAATTTTTTTTTTGTTAAATTGAATCACATACTTGGATAAGCGAAGTCGAAATTTCAATCCTATCATTTCATCAATATTTAAAAATAAACCTACAACTCATCCGTTCCTATCCATTGCTATTCATAGTCAAATAAACTTCTTTAGCATATTTTTTCTTTAAAAATAAACCATAGAAAAAAAACCCCCTTTCAATTTTGTTAAAGCTAGTGTCACAATACTTTTTCATTGATGAAACATACAAAATAAGTTGTAGTAACCACATAAACCCTAAAAATTACTAGGCATGTTAACTTAGAAATCAAATATTAAAGTTTGATAAAAAATTACCCTTTTAAAATCCCTTCTTTTTTTTTTTTTAAATAGTGTAGATTCTTTTTTAATAAACTTATTCATTATCCTGACAAAGTAATCAGTATGAATGATTGAGGTTAATATATTTTTTTTCTTCAGGTTTGTTGATTGCTTTAAGCAATAGCAATCATTCAACGTAAAGAGAAAATACCTTATGATGAGTCAATAAGATAACATAGTAATAGTTTTATCTAAACAGAAGAAAGCGTAAACTGTTGAAAATGTAGTTTTGGAATCAATACTGCTTCTGCAAATAGAGAATTGATAAATGCTTTTAAGTGATTTTAACATATCTCTTCTTAGTTTTTATTGAAAACCAAGTTTGCAAAGCTTTTTTTATTAATAATTCTTGATTTATCTGCCACTAATGATTTAGCCACAACTTCCTTTTAACTAATAGAAGCAGAATTATTTGTAGAAGTGATAATCAATCTCGGCTTTCCTGTTTCGCCAATTCATGTGTTGTTTAACGTTTCCAAGATAAATTCTGGTAAAATATGTAAATAAATCTATCATAACTAATGGAGTTTAAATACCTATGACTATGATTTCACATCTAAGTTGATGAATGAGCCGATCTTCTTACTAAATTGGAGCTTTAAAAAAAGGTCTTATTTTTAGTTGGATTTCTCCAATTTTGTATATATCTTTTGTACTATTAAGCTTTAAAAGGATAATTTTTGTTTTTTTTTTATTTCTAGTTTCAAAGATGTCCGTTAAAGTCTGAACTTGCTCTAAAATGTTTAATTCTTCTTCTCAAAAAACACCTTATATCATTTTATGATATAAACCATTATCTTTCTTTGAAAACTAATTATAGTACTTAATATTTGAATATATCAAGTATCTTAATTAAGATTTAAAATGCTCATTTTACTTACTGATTCTTCTAACTCATCCTTGTTATATTTTAATAATCTATTTTTTCATTAATTCTGATTTTGTAGAAGAGATGGAAAAACTTTTGATTCTACTAAAAAAAATAAACAATTTCTAAACAGTTTTAGTTGAAACTAACAAATTTTTGAAGCTATTGATGATGATTGGTATATATATATCTGATGGTCTGAAAAAAAAGGGGCGATTTAAAGGCTTTGAAAATAGAAAAAAAAAAAGCTTAAACGTATAACCAAGTTAAACTAAAATAAACAAGGGATGGCCAAATAACATTACCCCAAAAGTTTTGACATACCATGAAATGTAATTATTTTTTTTTAATAGTTAACAACTTTTATTAAATTAATGACAGTTATTTTGAAAAATGATTAATAAAAAGGGTCCTGCAACCATTATTTCCAAAAAAAAAAAAAAAAACTCTTCTGTTTTTTTCCGTTATAAAATCTATTGAAAAAAGTTGCTTTAAACACTTTGAAAAATTAATATAAATGTTTCAAATAAGTTGGTTTTTTACCATGCTATATATTTACTAGTAATTTTTTTAAAGAATATCAAATTTTCATGGTTTTGATACTACCTGAGAGAGCAGACTTTAAAAGTTATATATTTGGTCACACACATTACAAAATTTCTCAATAAAGATGGGAGGTTACATCATATTGATTTTAATTTTTATAAAATTTATTTCGCAGTGTCATCACTCTACAAATTCTCTTTTCTAGCATCCTAAAAATCGTTGCAAGACAATTCAAAGAGTGATTATTTTTTTAAATCAAGTAGAAAGAAAAGATTCTTACTCATATATGAGCATATCCTAAAAATATACCTTTTTTTTTCTCAATATAAATTGTTTCAATATAAATCCAATTAGGTAAATGCAATTGAGTAACCATTGACAGAGTTATTTTTAAATTTAATCTACCTTAGTTATTTTTAAATTGCTTTCAATGTTTGTTCTTTATCAAAAGATTGTACAGGTTTTTATATATCTAGATATTAATAGCAAACAAATTTTAGAAAAAGGATCCGAGGTTTTTTGAGCCTAAATTAAACTGAAAGTTTTAAAATAAACGATGCGGCTAAGAAGCGTACTTTTCTTTCTTCTCTTTTTTTTTTTTTTAGAAATAAAAAAAACAAATTTGAATTCTTCGATTAATTATATTATTTCAAACTAATTCTTGAAAAAAGATTGGTGGATCGCTCCATTTTATTGCCGGGGCTAGTTCAATAGTAAAAAGAAGGTGGTATTAGCTTATCCGTATATATGATCCCTTATCATGTAAACATAAATTTTTTTTGTTTGAAAAAAAAAAATTTTTTTTTAACAGGAGATCAAAGGGAAAATACTATTATTAGAAACTTTAGTTAAAACTTTTCATATAATTTTAATATTAATTAACAAGAAATATTCTTTGAAAGTCTATTAGCGAAGTAGAGCAATAAAAAAGTGGTCATCACTTTGTAATATTGGTAATCCTTTTAAATTATGTCCAATTAAATTAATTAGGAAAATATTATAAAAATACTTTTCTCTAAAGCGATCAATGTTTTCAAAAAAAAAAAAAAAGTTATGTGTCAAGTTAAACGTCGGAGTTCTGAAAAGAAGTTTCTAATATTAGAATGAAATCATATTTTCGGAATTAAGATTGATTTTTTTTTTCTTAGAAAAATCAACCTACATATGTTTTCTTTTTAACGGTTTGAAAATGTTCACATATACAAAAGTTTTCAATAGAACCTTCAATGTATTCATTTCAATCTTAGTCTCTTTTTAATAAATAAAAAAGAAACAAAACAATGGAATACACTTTAAATTTCAATACACATGACATTTGATGTACGGTAGAAAGGCTAAAAAAATAATAAAGTCACAAATATTTTCTTTAATAAGGGATTCTATAAAGTAATATTTTTGCTATGAATAAGATTATCCAAACTTTTACAGTTTAACTGTATCATATATATAACTTTAACAAATATAACCTTTTGATTAGGTTAAACTAGTATAACCATGTTTCCATATGATGAAAAAGGTATCAACAACAGAGGATGGGACTAGTATTGAAAAATTAATAAATTAAAATCTATTTTAAACATTAAAAAATTTAAATATTGAAACTGATAAACAGAATTATATAAAAATAAATATTAAGTAATCGATAATTGAAGATATATTTCCCAAAAAAAAAACGCATTTTGAAAAAAAAAATATATTTTTATTTTACCGCTTAATGACAATGGATGTCATATTGGATTTCTAGATTTCTAAATAATTTGGTTAGTTATATTAAGTAACAAAAAAAAATTCAGATTAAGGTCTGAAAAATATTTGTTCTTAAAATAGATTAAATATTGTGGGGATAGGAATTTCAAGTTTCAAAAGTTGTTATGAGATTGATACACACATTTTAACGTTAGATTGAATGTTCATGTTGATTAAATTGAAATTAGTAAGTCAATCCCTATGATTTTATTGAGAAAGGGCTATTTCTGCTTCAATGCCGTCACCCGCGTTTTAACACAGTTAAAGTGACGCCCCATAATAATTATTTTGATTTATTATATCATCTAGTGGGATACAATTTCCCATAAATATTCAATTATCTTAAATTTTTTTTTTTTTTTAAGCAATGTTACTAATCTAAGCTCTATGCATGTTCTGATATCTTTAAATTTTGAATGACGTGTACAATCTCTTTATTTCTTACTTAAGTTAGGTTTTCATTCTTGAAAAAACAACAAAATTTCTGGTAACGGGATCAATGATGTAAGCTGGCCAATTTTAACGTTATATAATTGTTGAGATGAGCTTAGAAACATCAATGGGAAAGAATTGGTCCTTGAAGCTACTTGGTAAACATCCCGCGTGGCCAATTGGAAATCAGAACCCTTTCTATCTCGCTTAAACTTCAAAATCTATTTACACATCACGTTTTCCTACAATATGTACATGTGATTCTATTTTTACCATGGGATGCTTTAATAATTTTTTTTTTTTTTCAAAATATTCCTATTTATAGTTTAATGCAATTAAATTAACAGAATGCTAAATATAGAATTGATAATTGTTAAACCATTACTCAATTATGATAAAAAAAAATATATATATATATATATATATATATATATATATATATATATATTTTAAAAATAAAAAAAAATATTGAGGATAAAAATCTATTTGTGGTTAGTTAAACGTGGCTTTAGAAATTTATTTCAATTGAAAAAGTAGTAGTAAATAAGCTTTAGTAGAATTTTTTTTTTTTTTTTCAAAGTCTTGGAATATTCTGTTGACGTAATGATGATATTAATTCACAATATTAGGGCTAGGGTAAAGTTACAACATTAAATTTTTTTTTTTTTTATTTACGGATTGGCTCACTTCCTCAAAGAGAAATTTAACCGCGGTATGAATGTTCCTGAACCCGATCTACACTTTTTTTTTTTTTTGTAAATATTCAAAAGTTCTGGTTTTAATGAATCATATTGTTCATACAAATAGAGCAGATTTGCTTTTGAAAGTAAAAGATCCAGTAATATATTAATGATTCACGTTGTAATTACGATCTCTTAACTAACTGTAAAGTATGATTTCTTATGAATCATAATACTAAATCCTTTTCAGAGTCATGTTTGTCGATTTAATTACCGTATGAAACCTTTTTTTTTTTTTTTGAATAAAACAGACAATACCGAACACAAATTTTTAAAAATAAAATCATTTCATGAAAGAAATTCGATTCTTTAATAAGATTAGAAAACCCTTTTTTTTTTTTTGGTAGCAACTTGTATACGTATATAAATGTTGGAACTTTTGGTAACGAATTAAAGGGCTCTTGGAAGCGAAAATCAATGTATTATTATAATAAAAATTTAATAATAAACGATTTCTTGTTTACGCAGTCATTTTTTTAACTGCTTTGATTTTAAAACTTTTTATATATATTTCTTGTTTTCACAAAAATAATGTTTTCTTTTTTACTTTTTTTTCTCAAATCTTTAAAGCCTTTTACCCCACCATGATATTCAAAAAGCTTATCTGATTAACTTTTTAACAAGCTCTCATCTTTTAACATTTTTTTTTTTCAACGGCTCTTTACATTTATATTTTTCATTTAAAATTATTGTGCTGAATGAAGGAATAAATGAAATTGATGAATGAAACAATGTTTTGCCCAAAAACGGGAGATCTTATGAATGCCTATTTATTGAAATTTTTTTTAAAAGTTTTTTATAAAAAATTATAAATTTTAATTTATTTAATCATGATTACAATTAAATGACTTTATGAAGTAAAGTTTGGTGAGTTTTGCTATATCATTATTATCAATTTGTTCTTCTCTATCACACATCAGATAAGTTTGTCACACTCTTACTATTTACTTATAGCTTAAAATACAACTAGTATTTAAATATTAATCATTAAAAATAACAAGTATTAAATTATTAAAGGTTATTTTTTTTCTAAAAAATAAACACCCAGTTTCATTCTTTCATTCATTCCTAGATTGCTCAGTAACTATTAGTTTATCTATGGGTGTATTAGGCTTAGGTAATTGCTGGTTCAAAAGACCTCAGACCATCATTCTTTAAAAATATTGGCCAATAAGAAAAAAACTAAATTTACAACATATAAATCATGAAAAAAAGTTGCTAAAACTTCAAAGCTATAAAATGTTTATTTTTGAGACACATATAGGACGATTGAAGTGAATTAAAATATTCAAACCGATTTCCGAAATACTTCACCTGAACATTTCTCTTTCAAACATTCAAATATTTTCAAACCCAAAAGTATTAACTGCTTTTTTCACTCTTTTGTTTCAAATCTAATTTAACCTTAAAATTTCTTTATTTTTTTTCAATTTATGGTATCATCGTTACTTTTTTCAGATTTTAAAAAGGAATTTGTGGATTTTCAACAGCTGTTTTAGAATAAGACCCTTAGTTATCAATTCAAATGAGCTTAAATGAGAATAAATCCTGTTTGTTTTTATTTGGTTTTGTTGTGAATTTGGAATGAACAAAATTCATCATGATTAACACTATTTCATTTTTTTTAAATATAAAAAGAGAACAATTTTTCATGGATTCATCTTTTTTGTTCTTCTTCAAACTAATCAGCTGGCTTGATTAATACACTCCTTAACTAATTTTTTTATTTCATTCATTCTTTATTATTATTTTAATTTTACTATTCCTTTTCTTTAAAATATAACATTAGATAACAGCTAAAACTTCATTTAATTTTTGTTTTGAATATGAAGTTTTCTAACCTTTCAGTCACTCTTTTTGCTGCTTATACTATGGCAGCTCCAATTGCTGACGCTGAAGCTGATGCTGAAGCTAAAGCAAACCCTGGTGGAAGTTGGAAAAGTCTTTTTAAAGGATATTCTAATGGTGGGTGTGGTTATTATTACTCTTGTGGCTCTTCTACGACTACTGTGCCAGTAAGCGTTACAACTCCTAGTACCACAACTACCAGCACTACCGTTGTTTCTGGTAGTAACGGCGGAAATGGAGGAGCTGGTGGTGGCGGTGGTGCTGGTGGTGCTGCAGGTGTTGGTGTTGGAGCTGGTGCCGGCGGAGGCGGCGGTGCTGGTGGCGCTGGAGGTGCCGGTGGTGGTTCAGCTTCTGGGGCCGGAGGTGGAGCCGGCGGTGGCGGCGGTTCTGGTGGTGCTGGTGGTTCAACAAGCACGTCTGTTGGTGGATCTGGTGGTAATGCTACAGGTAGTACTGGAGGAAGTGGTGGGACTACAACTGTTGTTGTTGGAGGATCCGGATCTGCATCTGGAACAGGTGGTGGAAGTGGAAGTGGTAGCGGTACTACAGGTTCTGGAACAACTGGCTCCGGTACAACAGGCACTGGAACAACAGGCACTGGAACAACAGGCTCTGGCACTACTGGCTCTGGCACTACTGGCTCTGGCACTACTGGCTCTGGCACTACTGGCTCTGGCACTACTGGCTCTGGCACTACTGGCTCTGGCACTACTGGCTCTGGCACTACTGGCTCTGGCACTACTGGCTCTGGCACTACTGGAACCACAACCACCACACCTACCACATCCAGTACTACTACAACGACCACTGGTGGAACCTCTTCTAACAACGTTGTCAACAACAGTAACAGCAACAACGTTAGCAATAACACTAGTAACAATAACAACACTAACAATAATAACAACAATAACACCAATAATAATGATAACAACAATGCTAACACTAATAACAATGATAATCAAAATAAAAACCAAAATACCAATCAAAACACGGGTATTAACAACAATGCCAACTACGCTGTAAACTTTAACACAAATTTCAATGTTATTACGCTCTATGTTCTTCCCAGTGGTTTATTAACAACTAGCTCTTCTGCCACATCTTTTGGTGGTATTCCATTCAGCTTTGTTATTCAAGGAAATTCTCTCATTGCCTCATCTCCTTCTTTTAGTAATGGATATGTGATTGTTAATGGGAATAACGCCCTCCAAGTTGTCCAAAGTAGCGGCTCAGGTAGTTCATGGATTTCCCAAGGTGGTTACGTCACACCAGGAGGTGGTACAATTGTTGCCTGTCCAGATGGTCAAGGTAGCTATACCATTTACAGCAATGCCAGCTGTAGCAATGGAAAAACTGTTGCTTTTACTAGTGATTGTGTTACTGGTATTTCTAAGTAAAGCAAATATTGCTAACTCTTTCCAAGGAATATAACCATTTTATTAAATCAAGGATATCAATTTAAATATAGTTTATTTATTTTCATAAGAATATAATGTAAAGGTATTTTGTATTCATGGGTACGAAAGTTTTTAAGTCTTATAAACCGTTATCAAGGCTTTGCTCAGCTATCTGCAAAACTTATGGTGTGGGTAAGGTTACTGTAATGGTGGACATAAAAAAATTTTTTAAGCCGTTCGGTTTAAGCTCTTATTCAAAACCACGAAATTTTTTTTTTTTTTTTTTTTCCAAATCCTTTTCCATCTACAACCCATTAACAAACATACAAAACAATGGCTCCTAGAACAGCAGAACCCCCAGCTAAAAGACGGCGGAGGCGAAAACCCGCGAGAACTGAAGGTAATGATTGAAAATCTACGCGTTTAAAGGTCTTTCTAACATTAACAATATAGACCTTTCTTCTGACTCGTCGTCGTCTTCAGATTCATCTGATCTTGACATGTCCGACTCTTCAGATGAAGAACAAGAAAAAAGCTCTGTTTCTAAATCAAATTCCCAAAATGAATCAGAAATCAGCAAAAGAATACCACAAAATGACATTCTCGATGGTGCAGATGTTAAGATGGAACTTGAAATAAGTGATGATATTGCACCATCACGGCTATGGGCCTCGCATAAATTTTCAGAAGAAGATGATGAAGATGATGAAAACAAGCACCCCAAAGAGCGTCTTGGTGATGAGGAAACTGAGGAGATACTGAATCCTGATGTTAAAGACAACAAAGAGGCATTTACAGAATACTACCTAGGATTAATGACTGGAGGAAGTTTTGGTGACGATCTGAATAAAGCTAGACAAAGTAATGACTTCAACAACAAAACATCGATGCCCCTTTTAATCGCAGCACTCAAGGAAGGTGTGAATATGTTTGATAAGGAGCAGCGGGATCTGATTTTATCGGCGCAAAATAAGGAAACTGTATAGACATGGAGGGATTTCATAAATATTAATAAAAAAAAAAGTATGTGTATAATCGTTTTTTTTTCTAATAGCCAATCTTTCTTTGCAGTTGCCCAAGCAAGCCATAATAAGAGCCTTCGTTTTCATTTGATTTCTTTGATCCCGAGGGTGTACCTGGCCGTGAAACTGCAGGTGAATTAGAAGATCTGCTAGGCCTATCATTCTTCTGTTGCCGCGATAAGTTTGTACTATCTTTTTGTCCAAGGGCAGTCTCAATTTTTTTTCGCAGTTGAGCAACAAATTTCGCCCGTCCTGTGTAAATGCTAGTTCCTTTCCACACTTGAATTAGCTCTGCAGCATGCTCCACTTTTTGTAATGCAGACTCCATATCACCCTCATCAATTAGACGAGAGACTTCTTTGGTTAAAACCTCCTCGTCAAATTCCCTTGCTTCTTTTAATACTGTCTCCACTTGACACATTTTTTTGCGTACTGTTTCAAGTTGTTGCAGCCGGGCAACAGTTTGGTCTTGCTCTGTATCAACTTCTCGTGTCTTTTTTATCGTTTCTATCTGAGGAGATGCAATCTCCTCTATGTCAGAGACCAATCCCGAGACTCCTGTTCGAAGAAGTTCAATTTGGTACGTCAACCGTGGGCCAGACTTTTTAAGTTCGTTCATTATAGTCTCGAGGTTCCAAGTCAGCTCTTCGGTGGCATGGTCTAGTTGAGACAGCAGCTGAGAGCTTTGCGAGTGCAGCTCAGCCTGCTGAGTCATAGGGTTATATTTTTGAAAAGAAAGATCAAGATATGCATGGGCAGCAAGATCAGGATCTGAGAATTTTTTGAGAATTTCGTCTGTGGAAAGTGTTTCTGTAGTCATTTTTTGTGGTGGTTATTAAAAAAACAAAAAAAAGAAAAATCGAGGGGGAGAAAAAATGGAGTTTTCAACAGCACAGCATTTTATTTTATTTTTTTCAATTCATTACCACATGTTATCTTTAAGTGCTTAAAAAAACAAAAACCCTTTACAAACATTTTGCTCAACTTGCGCAGCTAAATCTTCAATGCTCACTCCAAGAATTTTACTGGCTTTTTCTAAAATAGCCAAATTCAATTTGTCCATATAATCACCAGCCTTGTGAAAATCGGACTCAAACAGCAGCCGGTCGCGAGGAATTGTTTTTATTAGCTCGTCGTGAGACTTTTCATTAATCAAAATAGAACAGGACACATATATTTTGGGTGCTTGCTGATGAGTTTCAGGGGTTTTCTTTTTAGATTTACTTTTATACCAGTTATTTTTTAAAAACTCTGCGCTGCCAGTGTATGAGTGTAAACAAACTGATGGAGGAAACTTTGGCCCTTCCATCACAGTTTGGTACAAAGCACCAGGACATTGAACACCATGTAAAGATATCGGTCTGTTATATTTAACTGCCAAGTGGAGTTGTGCTTTCAAAACCATATTTTGATGATCGAAGCTAACCCGATACTTTGATAATTTCCGGTTTTCTAATGCTACCTCGCATTCCTTTTCGTCATGTAGAATACTATCTGGCTCCGGAATTCTAAAAATCTTGTCTAGTCCACATTCACCCACTATAGCTTGGGGGATTCGGGCCAGTCTACTTTCAATTTCTGATATTACAGTTGAAAGAGGGAAGGGTGAGGGTAAGAGGTTTAGAAACTCATCTGAAGGCTGAGGCGAAATTACAGTTTTATAATGATCGAACTTGTTAGGAGGTTGAAAGTTACCTATACAAGTTTCATTGGAGTCTAAGTCGTTGTAGATCTGATAAGAGTACCATGGATGGAAGCCAAAGGCAGGGACAACCTTCTCAGGATACTGCTTGTAGAGAGATTCTACGCAAGGCATGTCCTTTAAGCAGGTCGACATAACCACAAGTTTAGTGGTGACCATGGATGGAATATACTCTAAACTAGCAGGCGAGTCTGTAGGATGACAATGGACGTCGTATATATTCATCATTTCTATTTTTTTCGGTTCAAAAGTGAATCAAAACACTGTTAGTTGTTAAGTAAGAAGTGTTGTGCACCGGGTCGTCGGGCCTTGTGTAAAGGCAATGTACTGATATATACGCTCAGCGGTCCATAATATACTGTTGTGATTTTGGTAACCACTAATAACCCGCATTTTCATTTTTTTTTCTTTTTCTTTACTCGCAATTTTGCGCAAAACCCCATTCATTACCACCACCACCACCACAACTTCAAGTATCACAATGAGCAGAGTCTACGGCTTTTTAGGAGGTAGGATTGTAATCCTTTTCAGCTGTTTATTTTGGCTAATATTTTTTCAGGTATTTTGGTGACAACTTCTGTTGCCTATTACACAGCGACTGAGTTTCGACGGAACTCAGAATTTGTTACGGGCCAGCTCAAGCAATCGCGCGAGGTCCTTGACAACTACGGCAAGCCTAATCCTTTTGTTCCCCGGAAAATCGAAGTTGAGACTCGCGATGACATTAAGGAGACTATGAAGGACCTTTGGAATCACGAAATTGTCCGTGGTGTCAACTGGTTCTACAACATTCAGTGGAATGTCCTAGGAAAGCGTGTTGAAAATGCTGCCGGTAAGCTTGTCGACAGCATTAAGGGTGCCACTGCTTAGAAACAAAAAAAAACGAAAATAATGAAAATAAAAACGACGACTACAAGATACCGCTGGGCGATAGAAATAAGGAAGGTAATAGAAGAATAATAATAAATACCCATGGGATTTTTTTTACAAAAAAATATATAAAAATATTCAATTGATGATTAGTTGAGCAATTGGCTAGACGATGATTCATCTTCTAATCCTTGATCATCTTCTAATTCTTCATCATTTTCTACTTGTTCATCATCTTCTACTTCATTGTTGTTGATTGAAGCCGCCAGTTCCTCTCTCTTTTTAAAGTATGTCTTAATCTGATTATTGACAATCAAATTCCAAATAGGAACTACAAGTGATAAGATAAATCCTGTAAGTGTTAGAAATACGCCATGCGTGCGGGGACTTGAGCCCAGCATGAGCCCGTTCAAAATCCATCCAATAGCATCTGTATGAACCATTTGTTGGCCAGAGTCTAAGCGAGATAGAATGAGCTCTGCACATTTATCTGGATTCATAACATCTGATGGGCCCTCTATTTGCTTAGTAATTTCTGGCTTTGTTTTTTCTTCATTTTCGAACCCTTCAGTGTCGATATTTCCAGGGAACACGCACTCCACTTTGACGTTAAAAGGGATGGCTTCTTGTCGTAGAACATCTGCAAGTCCTCTAACAGCCTGCTTTAGAGGAGAATATGAGCCGTAGCCGATGAAACCTAAAAACGCGACTACAGAAGAAAATAACGTAATGTGACGAGGCTCTGCACTTTTTGGTGCTTTTGAAATAACTCGAAGTGCTTCGACTGAAAAATAAAGAGAACTCTTGTAGATGCAATCAATACTGGTTTCAAAAGATTCTGATGGTACTTCTAGCAGTAGTCCGGGAAGAGAAAGGCCTGCAACACACATAACAATATCGGGGACTTGGCCGATCGTCTCATACACGCGAGCACACTCAGCTTGTTTTGACAAATCTGCTGCAACATATCCAACAATTTGATCTGGATCCAATATAGATTCTTTAAGAGACTTGACAACTTTCTGAAGTTTCCATTCCGTCCGTGCGACAATATAGACATTTGCACCTCGCTCGACACAAAGACGTGCAATTGAAGCTCCTAAGCCTTGAGAACCTCCAGAAATAACAATTAATTTATTTCGTAAATTGTAGTGGCCACTAAACCATCCCATCTTTTAAATTTTTTTTTTTTTTTGCTCTCAAGTTTATATTTGAGAACCTGTCTTTATTCTGTTGTCTAAAATCTAAAATCTTAAGGGGGGCTGAAATATATGGATGAAAAAAAATATGGTTAAAAAAAAAAGGGAAAAAGATGGTAGTGAACAGCACAACCTCATTTAACCTTACTATATAGTAAAGTAGCAATATCTCCTCTTCTCACCCACCATACACTTTTTTTCAACCTATCCTTACATCATTTGCTTTGTTTCGGTCTCGCAATGAAATCGAGAATTTTCCCTAACGCTTTTGCACTTTTGGGGATTTACTTTCTGATTAGCATTGCGCTTTTCAGTACTCCATCACAAGCAGTTAAGCATAATTTATTCCGAACCTGCGAGCAAAACAAATTCTGCAAGCGAAATAGACACATTGCTGACTATGCTTCTTCGCAAACCCTCGAAGGAAAAGAATGGACCTCTCCATATGAGATTGATGTTGCAACTGTAGCTCTTAACAAGGACAAGACTGCAAAATTGACCGGCAACATTCTTAAGACCACTCCTAAGGGTTTTGTCACATTGCCATTCTCGCTTTCATTTTTAAAGTCTGGCATTGTGAGATTTACTCTTGATGAGTTGAAACGTCAGGACGGCAACATTGAAATTCCCGGAAACAAGAATATTCGTAAAGAGCGATACAATGATCTTGACAAGTGGACCTTAATTGAGGAGAACTTGGTTCTTTCTGACGGCACTGAGCTGAATATTGAACAAGTGGAGCACGATCTTAAAATTTCTTATGGTGGTGGAAATAAGCTTTTCCTTCAGTCCAATCCTTTTAGCATTAAATTCTACAGAAACGAAGAGCTCCAGGTTGTTCTCAATGAACGTGGTTTGCTGAATCTTGAGCATTGGAGAGCACAACCTCCAGCTCCCAAGGAGGGCGAAGAGCAGGTTAAGGACAGTGAACTCAATGTCTGGGAACTGGAAGAAGGAATGTGGGAGGATACATTTGACGGCAAGACAGATAAAAAGGTTCGTGGCCCTGAGTCAATTGCACTTGATATTTCTTTTATTGGTTTTAAACATGTTTATGGTATTCCTGAGCACTCCGATTCTCTTTCGCTGCGTGAAACTAGAGGACAAGCCGAGGGCCACCACAAAGATCCATATCGTCTCTTCAACGTCGATATTTTTGAGTACGAGGTTGATAGTCCTATGGCCATGTATGGTTCAATTCCTTTTATGCAGGCTCATAAAGCAGGAAGTTCAGTTGGACTTTACTGGAATAATGCTGCTGATACCTATGTTGACATTATCAAAACACGGCCATCAAATGATAAGATGATTTCATCATTACAAAGCACTCAAACTCATTGGATTTCGGAAAGTGGTTTGATTGATATTTTTGTCATTCTTGCTGACGACCCCTCTGAGGTTAACGAAAAGTATGGTTCTTTGACTGGTTACGCTCTTCTTCCCCAGTCTTTTGCTATAGGTCATCATCAATGCCGCTGGAACTATAATGACAAGTCTGATGTCCTTGAAGTCAACAGTAACTTTGACAAATACGATATTCCATACGACGTTATTTGGCTTGATATTGAATACACTGATGATAAGAAGTATTTTACATGGAATGAAAAGGCCTTCAAAGGTCACGATGACATGATCAAGGAGCTGGATGAGACTAAGCGCAAACTTGTCGCTATTATTGACCCCCACATTAAGGCAGTTAAGGGCTACAAGCAGTTTGAGACTTTGGAGTCTAAGAACTTGGCAATCTGCAACACTGAAGACAAGCCTTACCATGGTCACTGCTGGCCTGGTGAGTCAGTTTGGATTGATACATTGTCTCCGGAGGCCCGCAAGCTTTGGGTCTCTTGGTTTGGCAAAGATCAGTCTTGGGCTGGAAATAATGATAACTTGCATATTTGGAACGATATGAATGAGCCTTCTGTTTTCAGTGGTCCTGAAACTACCATGGACAAAAATACAGTGCACTTTGGAGGCTGGGAGCACCGTGATGTTCACAATCTTTACGGCATGACATACCACAACGCTACACTTGATGCTCTTAATGAGCGTTACAACTATAAGCAACGTCCATTTGTTCTTACCCGTGCTTACTTTGCCGGTTCTCAGCGCACTGCTGCCATGTGGACTGGTGACAACATGGCTAAATGGGAGTACTTGAAAGCTGCTACACCTATGATTTTGACATCTGGTGTTGCTGGTATGCCCTTTGCTGGTGCTGATGTCGGTGGCTTTTTTGGAAATCCCAGCACTGAGTTGTTGACTAGATGGTACCAGGCTGGTGCATTTTATCCCTTTTTCCGTGCCCATGCCCATATTGACTCTAAGCGCCGTGAGCCCTGGTTGGCTGGTGAGCCTTATACTAGCATTATCAAGTCTGCGATTCAGCTGAGATACAAGCTTCTGCCTACCTTTTATTCAGCCTTTTATCAAGCAAGCATTGATGGATCACCTATTTTGAAACCTCTTTACTATGTGACACCTAACAATGAAGATTCATTTGCCATTGACGATGAGTTTTATGTTGGTGATTCCGGTATTTTGGTTAAACCAGTTACCGAGGAGGGAGCCACATCAGTGAATCTTTACATCCCAGATGACGAATTTTACTATGGCTACGATGACCACGAAAAGATTTACAAGGGAGTAGGTAATTACCGCATTGAAGCCCCATTAAACACAATTCCGATGCTTCTCCGTGGTGGTCACATTCATGTGCGCAGAGATAGACCAAGACGTTCAGCCACTTTGATGAAGTATGACCCGTACACTCTTGTGATTGCTCTTGACAAAAACGGACAAGCCAAAGGTGAGATGTTCATTGACGATGGCGAGTCCTACAATTACGAGAAGGGCGAATATTTGCGCCCAGAATTTGAGCTGGACATTGAAACAGGTATTCTGAGTGGCACAAACGAGGATGAGACTGTGTTGACGCCATACTTGAAGTCGCTTTGGGTTGAGAAAATCATCATTATTGGTGCCAACGCGAACCAGATCAAAGAGGGCACGGCTGAGGTTGTTGAGCAGGATGAAGCTGGTGAAGAAGTAAAACGCTCTGTGCAAGTGAAGCGTTTGAGCCAAAACAGTGCCGTAATTGTTGGTCCTCGTGTGAAGCTTGCTAATGACTGGAGCATTGAGTTTAAATAAATGGATTATTAATTAATTAATTAAATAAATAAAAAAAAGAATGTTTTATTATTGTTGAAAATGATTGATGGCAAACAATGTTTTAAAAAAAAAGTTTGTTGAAATTTTACAACGTTTAAAAGAGATTGATATTTTTAGAAAACCTAAACCTGGTCCATTTGGAAGAGAACAACACAGCACTAAAGGGCTGGTCCACCAAGGACTACGTAGAAGATAATCATAGTAATACAGAAGCCTGTGTACCTTAAAACAGGGCTTGGTTATCCCTTTTTAGTTTTCACTTTGGAGTTTTATTTATATCCCACGACTACTCATTTACATGACATACTCGAGTTTTTGATAAAAGGGTTTCCTTTTTCCTTCACATCATCTATACATATACCCATAGAAATAATAATAATAATAATAATAATAATAACAATAATATTAATAATATTAATTAATAAATTATACCTACCCGCATTTTTCCTCCCCCATCCGTCTTGTGTTTCTTTATAACTTGCGGTGATCATGACTGATCTTATTGAAGATAAATATATTGGTCTGGGGCTGGCCATTTCCAGTTCCCTGGCCATCGGAACCAGTTTCATTCTCACAAAAAAGGGACTTATGGCTGCAGCAGATCAAGGCTTTCAAGGCGACGGCTACGAATATCTCAAAAATCCCATCTGGTGGGCAGGCATGTTGACCATGGCTATCGGAGAAATTGCAAACTTTGCGGCGTATACGTTTGCGCCGGCGATTCTCGTCACACCTCTAGGTGCACTTGCCGTCATTATTGGGTAAGTAAAGACTGAATATGGTTTTTTTTTTTTTTTTTTTGAGATGAAAGTTTTCTAATTAAAATAGAGCTGTACTTGCGGCACTCATTCTCAAAGAAGAGCTGGGAGTGCTGGGTAAAATGGGCTGCGCAATTTGTCTTATCGGCTCTGTGATTATCATTCTGCATGCACCCGCAGACAAGGACGTCCAGACAGTTGACGAGATTTTAGAATACGCGATGCGGCCTGGGTTTCTATGTTATGTCTTTTTTGTCGCTGTTTTCTCAACCGTTATGATTTACGTGATTGCGCCTAGATTTGGTCGCAAAAACCCAATGGTCTACATCTCCATCTGCTCTACAGTCGGCTCCGTTTCGGTCATGGCTATCAAGGGCTTTGGTATTGCGCTCAAGCTGACCTTTGCTGGCAACAATCAGTTTAGCCATCCGTCGACCTATGTGTTTGCGATTGTCGTTGTTGTTTGCATCTTGACACAGATGAACTACTTTAATAAGGCGCTTGACCAATTTGATACCTCTATCGTTAACCCCCTTTACTACGTAACGTTCACAACTGCCACTCTGTGTGCATCCTTCCTGCTCTTTTCGGGCTTCAACACCACCAACGCATCAAACTCCGTGTCTCTCATTTGCGGCTTTCTCATCATCTTTGCTGGTGTTTATCTCCTCAATGTTTCGCGCGGTGACAATATTAAAAACTTATTCCCATCAAAGGCTATCGATGGCATGCCCATGGATAATATGATGGCAGGCGTACAAACACGTCATAGCTTACAACTTCAGCGAGCTTCGATGCAGCACCGCCGGTCGGCATCAATGCGATCGCACGATGCTAGATTGCTCAACGATATGGAGGAAGAGAGCTTAGGACTGACACGGCTCGATGATGACTACGAATATGGCCGGTCAAACAATAATAGCAATTCAAGCCTGGCAATTAATGGGGGTGGTTCTGCATCTGGCACTGGATCGAAAAGCCAGGCTGAAGAAGAGGCTGAATTTTCAGAAACAGACTCTCTTGATTTTGAAGGCAAGGATAGATTAATAAGGCCTAAGCGGACAAACAGTTTACGACGAGTCATGTAATTGAAGAGATGAGGGGAAACGTTATAATTAAAATTTGTGGAATAAAAAAAATTAATAAAAATTCAATAAAAATTCAATAAAAATTTAATAAAAATTTAATAAAAAATTAAATAAATAAATGATTAATGAAGATTTGGAATATTAATTTTTTAAGGGGTAAAAAAGAAATGATAGAAAGTTTAGTAAATGCCAGCACAACGTAAACAGAGCAAAGTAATAAATAGAGCAGCACCCGAAGTGAAAGAAAGAAAGAAAATAAAAATCAATTTTTTTTTTATTTTATATAGACTTAATAAATAGATAGTAGGATTGAAATGAAATGAAATGAAATTATATACTGATATTTTTATTATTATTATAATAATTATTATGTCGAAGCATAACATGGTAAAGTAGCGTAGATCCAGTGATCACTCATTTATGTGTACATCGATAGAGGTATATATATATATATATAGTGGAAATTCTTCAAAATTTATTTTTTTAACATACACAATATATATTTAGCTTTCATAATTATGAAAAATCTGGTAGGTGGTTAAAACACCATGCATTCATTGGTAGTTAACACAATGACACCTACAAAATTATTATTATTTTTAACATCAAAAAAAAACATCAACAACAACAAAACTGTCTATTTTGAACCAAGAAAAAAAATAAATAAAATAAATAAAATCAATGTTAATAAAAATAGTAAATATAAAAAGGTAATTGCCTCCTAGCGGAATTGAACCGCTGACCTTTGCATTTCGTATATATTTAGTTATACAAGTGCAATGCTCTACCCCTAAGCTAAAGAGGCTATCTTGTGATTTCAAGCAAAATTTTGAATTACTAGACTTTCACAAACCTTTAAACAAAAAACCTTGTCATTATAGTTGCAATTTTTAGCATTATAACCCTTGAATAAAAACAAACAAACAAATTTTTAGCATTATTGTTGTTATACCTAAACCTAAGAAACCTGACTATTCAAAGCCAAGAGCATACCGACCAATTTCCTTACTTAAGATTCCATCTAAAGTACTGGAAAAAATTATACAAAAAAGAATGACCAAGCTTACAACACACTTACTTCCACCAGAGCAATATGGGGGAAGACAAGGTTATTGTGCTACTGATGCTGTTTTGGAACTTGTCCAAAGAATTGAAACTAGTAAAGAAAAAATTTCAGCTATGCTCATTGATATTCAAGGAGTTTTTGATAATGTTAACAGAAATATATTGGCAGACACAATGGAGGATATGAAACTACCCAAAGCACTTATAAACTGGACGTACCAATTTGTAAGTGAAAGAGAAGCTAGTATGCTCATGGACCGAAGAAAAGGATCAGTGCAAAAAATTAGTACTGGAATTCCGCAAGGTTCACCTATTTCACCACTACTTTTTTTGATATATTCCACACCAATGTATCATGCCATTAAAGAATGGGGTGGAACTCATGTTTAAAAAAAGTCAATTGAGGAATAAGATTTGACAAGGATTACAAAAAAAAAAAAAAAAAAAAAAATTGAGAAATGGACGAGTTTAGTAAAGTTCCCTGGTAAGGTTAAAAAAAAAAAATTCAAAAAGGTTAGTGTAAAATAATCTTTAAGTTAGCACAGAGTCTCAGAGTCATTTTTATTTTTATTTTTTTTTCATTTAGAGGCTACGCTACTTAGTACTTAAAGTACATTTTTTTTCTACATTTTAAAAAACAAGTCCATTAAAATCAAGGGTTTGCTTAATTAATACCCATGAAAAGAACATTGTTTTTTATTCTATTCTTAGGGAATAATTGAGAAATAAAGCAAAATGAACTTTGGGAATTCATTAGAGCTTTTTGTATAGAGGGAAAGTGGGAGTTTCAAAGATTTTCATACACGAAAAATTGTATTAAAAAAAAAAAAAAAAAAAAAAAAGAAGAAGCAAAAAAAAAAAAAAACAGGTCGAGGATTAAAAAGGTTGGGGATTGGGTATTGCGATATATAAGAGTGATAAAAGGAAGGAAGGGGGGGAGGTTAAAAGTAATCATCAAGACATTAAATAACAAAGCAGCAACAGATCGTTAATACAATATAAATAGTTTTTTTTTGTGGCGTTTCAGTTCAATTTTTTTTAAAACTTTTTTTGTAATATTTTTTTTTTCTTTTTTGAATTTTTTTTAGATTTTTTTTTTTTTAAAGATTTTTTCATTTTTTTTTTAAGAATTTTTTCAAAAATTATTTTTTAATTTAAACTTCATTGAATATTATTTGTTGATGGTTGAAATGGAATGTTGTTGCAGCTGTATTAAAAAAAATCCCCATTTATATTCGTAGGAAACAATATTAAAAAAAAAACATAGTAAAGGACACATCATAAGAAAAAGTGGTATCATCAAAAATGCATGTGCATTTTATAAGTTCATTATTAACAAGGCGTAACTAAAAGACAATTTATAGACGTTGGGATATATATGTCTTGTCTGTAGAAATCATAAATATATATATAAAAAAGAAAAGGGTGTCGTTAAAATATTTGTATGTATAAAAACATGAAAAAATTCTATCGTTGCTGAGTGTAATAAGCAGCTTGTTGAGGTGGAGGAGCTTGCATAAACGCAGGTCTAGGAGGATAGTTGGGATAGTTGTTTCCTTGGGTGTTATTGTAATAGCCAGCTGGGATTTGCTGTTGTTGTTGTTGTGGTTGTTGTTGTTGTTGTTGATGTTGTTGCTGAAGTTGTTGTTGTTGTTGTTGAGGTTGCTGTTGCTGCAATGGAGCATATTGTTGAGGCATGTATTGATACTGCTGAGGAGGGATTTGACCAAATTGCTGTTGTTGTTGGTAGATTTGATTATCTTGTTGGTTGCGGTTATTATTATATCGTTGATTATTGTTTCCATTAACACGGCTAGTGGAGGAGTCTCTTGGCAATTCAGTGATGGGGAAAGGTTTAGGGATATTTTCAACAGCATCAGCAACATATAACGAGGTATCAATATGAGCAGGTATGGGTTTAATTTCAGTTCCAAGTTCCTGTTCTATCTTGTAGAGACTAAATCTATCATTCCAACTAATAAGATTAATTGCCAAACCAAGGTGACCAAAACGACCGGAACGACCTATTCTGTGAAGATAAGTTTCGGCATTTTTAGGGAAATCAAAGTTAATGACAACATTGACAGCTTGAATATCAATACCACGAGTGAGCAAATCAGAGCAAACAAGGTTTCTGCAGTTTCCGTTTCTGAATTCATGGAAAACACGGTTTCTATTTTGTTGTTGCATTTTAGCATGAGAGTAGTAACAAGAGTAACCGAGCTCAGTGATTTTTCGAGCCAAAAGTTCCACACGGTTAGTAGAGTTGCAAAAGATGATTGATTGGTTGATTTGCAATTTTGAAAAGAGAGTGTTGAGACAATGAAGTTTTTGTTTTTCTTCAACAAATGCATAATACTGGGTGATACCACGAAGTGTGAGTTCATCCATCAAGTTGATTTCATAAGGTTTATTAAGGTGTTTATCCATAAATGATTTAACGACGAGAGGGAATGTTGCACTAAAGAGAAGAATTTGTCTGGAAGCTGGGAAGTAGCCAAGGAGTTGTTCAACAACAGGAGTGAATTCTGGGGAGAGCAGCTTATCGGCTTCATCCATGATGAACATAGGACATTCTGAAAAATCAATAACTTGTTTGCCAGCAAAGTCCAAAACTCTACCTGGGGTGCCGACAAGGACATGGACTGTTTCATTGAGACGAAGGATATCATCCTTAAGGTTTGTTCCACCAGTTGTGGCCATAACTTGGATGCCCAAGTGCTTTCCGAGTGTTTTACAGACTTGTGATGTTTGGAGGGCAAGCTCTCGAGTTGGGACAAGAATGAGGGCTTGAATTTTATTTATTTTGGTATTGACTTGTTGGAGTGCGGGGATGACAAAAGCTGCGGTTTTACCTGTACCATTTTTAGCTCTTGCCAAAATATCTCTTCCTGCCAGAGCAATAGGGATGGCTTCTTCTTGAATAGGGGATGGTTTTTCAAAGCCGGCTTCAAAAATTCCCATTAAGAGTTCGCGCTTAAGGTAGAAGTCTTCAAAGCCGTTACCTTTTGTGTTTGTAACATCTTCGGTTTGAGGTCGAGTGTCTTTGGCTGGAATATTAAGAGCGGAGCGCCAGTCGCTATTATTTAAGTTTTGGGCAGCGGACGAAGCATCCTGTGAAGTAGTAGGGTTTGATGCCATGTTTTTTTTTCTTTTTTTCTGTTATAACAAATGTTTTTCTTTTAAATCAAAGATAGGTGTCGTAGATTTAAAAAAAAATAACAAGCAGCAGCAGCAGCAGCCAATAAGATGAGATAGAAAAGATAGAATGGTCGAGAACGGATGAGAGTAAAAAAAGATTTAAAGGTTATAAAAGGAGGAAGCGACTGATAAGAGAGAGAGAGAGAGAATAAATAAAAAAGAGATGTTTTTGACAACAGGAGATATACCAAAAAAAAAAAAAAAAAAAGAGGAGGAGGAATAAATAAAAAAAAAAGCGTAAAAGATGGAAAAGGATGAAGGATTAGATAAGAATTTGATGGATTGTTTTTTTTTAAGATAGTTGAGATGATGGATGGTTTGTAGTAAGAAAGAAGAATAAGAAAAGGGAGAGGGTTAATGGATGGTTGGTTTTTTGTGAGATTGGAAAGTTTGAGTTAGAAGAAGAAGAAGAAGAAGTTTGTTGTATATATAAAAAAAATTGTGTGTGCAAACGTGTGAGGTTAAGTGGTGGTGGAAGAAGAAGGGAAAGGAAGGTTTTGTAGTTTTGTTGTTGGCATAAAAAAAAAAAAAAAAAAGAGTAGAGAATGTGGATTTAAAGGTTTAGGGTTATTATAATATATATATAGAAGATTTTATTGTATGTGATGAATTAATGAGAAAGAGAAAAAAAAAATTTATTTAGAGAAGGGGGGGGGGGAAACAAAAAAGAAAGACAACAATATTATTATTATATAAATATTATAAATGATTACAAATAAACATTTAACTACGTAGACTTTAGGACATAATACTTACTTACTTACTTACTTTAAACTTCTACCCTATGTGTTTATATATATGTGAGTCTGAGGCTCAAGGGGGGAGGGGAGGTGGAAGTTACAAAAAAAATGAGGGGGGTGGTGGTGGGGACAGTGTGATGTTAAGTCAATGTTCTTTCCTTAATAGTAGTAGTAGTAGTAGTAGTAGTAGTAGTAGTAGTAGTAGTAGTAGTAATATTAGTTAATATATATATATATAAATAGTAGAAATAAAAAAATAAATAAAAGTCTTCATGTCTATTTTCATATAAAAATATGATTTGGGGCTAAAAGGCTTTTTCCCTTTTATTTACTTAACTTATTTTTTATTTTTAATTTTTATTTTTAATTTTTATTTTAATTTTTAAAATTACTCTTACCACTTCTACAAAAAAAAACTATAAACTACTCCTCCCTTTCTTCATTTTCATTTATTAATTAATTTATTTATTATTCATATTATTTATATTATTTATATATATATATCTTTCTTTTTCTTTCCTTTCTTTCTTTCTTCTTTTTTTCTTCTTTTTTTCTTCTTCCATATTATTTCATCCATTCATATCCTTATTCTGCTTATAAGGACTGCATATACCCCCTTATATATATAAATATATATATATATTTATATATTTATTTATATGAGTACATATAACTAGACAATTCACATATTTTTAGATAATTGCTCTACTATCAAATGGCTCTTCTCTTTAAAAACACTTCGTCGAAGCATTCTTCTTCTTCGTCAAACAGCCCATCCTCATCTTCATCTTCATTAAACTCTACTCCTAAAGATAATATTGGCGTAATAAACCCTCCTCCACAGCCCCCTCTCTCAAATGGTTCATCACAATCATCATCTAGACACTCAAGAATCTACAATCAAGACTCTACTAGAACAAGCTCTCCAGTGCTAATATCATCAAACACAACTCTGATTCAATCCTCAAGTTCAATCATTCCATCTACACAAGCCATGTACCAAACCCAACTTCCCATTCACACTTCATCACAACCCTACCAATCTCACACACTGGCTCAACATCAAGTTCAACATCAAGTTCAACATCAAGTTCAACATCAAGTTCAACATCAAGTTCAACATCAAGTTCAACATCAAGCTCGTCCTCAAATTTCATCCTTCCAACCTCCCATACTACAGCAACACAATGTAGAGCAGCAACGTTCTCAACAAATGGCACCTCGAAGAGGTCCTCCCTTGGCTCTCAACTTGGGACCTCCTCCTGCATTCTCATCAAACATCACCATCTCTCAAAGAGACCCTCTTGTTCTTCAACAAGAATCACAAACTACTATCTCCAATATCTCATCTACAAGGCCAAACGCAACCTTCAATAACTTGGAAACCCCTGTTTCTCCAGCCTCTACCATTAACTTACCAAAATCAATGAAACGTAAAAACTTTAAGAAATTATCTCTGGGATCCCAAGTTGCTCCCACTGCTACTGCCTCTCCTCCAACACCATCAAATTACTCTATAACTGCCTTCTCGTCAGCCTCATCCTCAAATTTTTCCCAGTCAAACTCATCCTCTTCTTTCATTTCATCTCCCTCAAACAATGGCGCTGTAAATACAGCTGCTACCGGCACAAACACTACATTTATCCAACTAGTGGCTCCAAACTCCCAAATCATTAGCAGCAGCAGCAGCAGCCGAAGCAGGCAAAATCCTAACGGTTTGATTTCTCAAATGAGCTCCTTGGATCTTGGCGTTGAGTTTCAACTAGACATGCGCGAAGAAGACTTGGAGCTCATTTCAGAACTTGGGTCTGGCAATGGAGGAACAGTCGCTAAGGTCTTTCATGTACCTACAAAACGACTAATGGCTCGTAAAAAAATCCCGATTGACCCCAAACCAGAGGTGCGCCGACGTATCAACAAGGAAATTCGCATTATGAATGAGTGCCGGTCGCCCTACATTGTTTCCTTTTATGGCTTTTACCACAGCAATAAACATGTGGCCATTTGCATGGAATATATGAACAAGGGGTCACTCGATTACATTTCCAAAAAAAAGGGGCCCCTCCCGGAACCAATTATTGGTAAAATTACAGTTGCTGTTATCGAAGGGCTCCAGTATCTATACGAGTCTCACCACATTATGCATCGCGATATTAAACCATCAAATGTTTTGGTAAACTCGGAGGGCCAGATCAAACTTTGTGACTTTGGTGTTTCGAGTGAGCTTGTAAACAGTATGGCTGACACATTTGTGGGAACTTCCATCTACATGTCGCCCGAACGGATTTGCGGCAGCCAGTATAGTATCCGAAGTGATGTATGGTCTCTCGGTCTTACCATTCTTGAACTTGCCATTGGATACTTCCCCTGGGTGAACCGGGCTAAGAAGTCTCGTGATAATGGTGATGATGATGATGATGATAATGATGACGATGACGACGACGATGATGGTGACTACTATGACGACTCAGATAGCCAAAAACCTTGTGGCATCGTGGATCTGATCCACAGAATTGTAAATGAGCCCCCACCAACATTGCCTCCTGGTGCGCCCTTTTCCAAGCTTTTTAGAAAGTTTGTGGACAACTGTCTTGTCAAAGAGTCTGACAGACCCACTCCAAAGGAACTTAAAAATGAAGAGTTTTTCATTTTATCTAAAAAGAATAATGTGAGGTTAGATTTATGGGCACAGCAATTATAAGAATGCCAATCAAAGATTATGATTAATCTTTTTTTTTTTATTTTTTTTTTATTTAAAGAACAAATATAAAGACCTTATTTTTCTTAATACTATATACATTACATCAAAATCAACGTTCCCATATTCCCTATCTATGGACTATTGGTGATGTCGCTTTCCTTGCTCTTATTGTACTGGCTTATTGCAAGACTTACTGCACTTATACCACGATAAACCCCCAGACCAATTAAAAATGCACCACCTCCGCGCACAATTGAGCGCCATTGTGGAGTTACCCCAGGTAGTGGCTTATTATCATTGGTAGCAAACACAAGGCCCGATGACAAGTAAGCACCACCAAAGATCATAACTGCGGAAGATGTGGCCAGACAAGTCAAGCATGGCTCATCTTGTTTATCCTTATTTGTATTATTATCTGAAGATGATGAGGTGCCACCACCGGATGAAGGCGTTTGTTGGTCGTGTGGTTTAAGGGGTGGTGGGTTTATTATATCTAGGATGTTTGAAAGGACCATTTTTTGGGTTGTAAATAAATAATATATTTGGATTGTTTGAAAAGGGAGAGAGAGGGGGTTTGGACAAATTGGTGGTTTTAAAAGAGGCGTTTGTGTGTGTGTATGTGTAGGAAATTTTCAGTGTGATATGGTGATTTTAATTTTTTTTTTTTTTTTTTCTGTAGACTATATAAAACAATCAAACAGGGACATCTGACACATAAGGAGGCAATTTTACTACCATTGAAATGGTATTATAATATTAATATTAATAATAATAAAAAAATTAGAAACTAACTACAAAAAAAAAAGAAAAACGTTCAAGGAGTGATTTGATTAAAGAATCACAATGTTTATATTCTAAGGCAAAATAATGTTCTCATGATGATAATTAATATTAAAAATATATTATTATTATATTGTTTTTTTTTTTACAATTCTTTCTTTTTTAAAACTTTTCTCTTTTTTTTTTTAATTTTTTTTACGTTAAAAATAAACTTGTATATATATATATAGACATTTATTTATATATTTCATCATCTCTTCTTCCCCACCTCATTAAAAAAGACTCAGCAAATCTTCATTAGTCTTAGGAGCATTACTGGGGGCGCTTGCTGGGGCACCGGCGTTACCAGAATTAATGCTGAGATTGTTAAATGCACCTGTAGTAGACCCAACGCCAGTGTTATTAGTACTGCCGCTGTTGCCAAAAAGACTCAGTATATCACTGTTGCTGGGCTTGCCATTAGCGCCCGAACTTGCCGTCTTATTGCCGCCATCTGAAAACACTCCAGCAAGCTCATTGGATTCGTGCGAGCCAGAGGAAACAATAGGCGCACTGGGTTCTGAGTCAAAATCAAGATCCAACAAATTCTCAACATTCACCTTAGCACCGTTATGCGAAACTGCATCGGCATCAATGTACTCTTCCTTGGCCAGCTGCTTTTGTTCCTCAATCGCAAGTTTCCGCACCGCAGCCGCACCAAATCTGCCGCTACCCATAAAGCTACTGACTGGTTTGTGATACACAGACGCCAGAGTGGACAGCTCGCTTAAAAGCTCATTCAACAGACCCTGAGGAATAGGAATGATTGTAGAGTTCAAGGGTGGCTTAGTTGCTAATATAACATCCTTTGAAACTTCGCCATCCGTTGATAGTAATCTCCAGTAAATATAGCCTCTGTCTCTAACATCGGCATTCTCTGTCTGACTTGTTGCTGCTTGTAAAACGCTCTGAAGGAACTGCTTGCCAGATTCTGGCTTGTTAATGTAAACCTTGACACATGCTGTTAATAGCTGGAGCTGCACCTGTGAAGTCTCTTCCTTAAAAGTCGAAATGTATCCTTGCAAAACCTCTGCAATATTGTCTATTCTATCTGCGTATTCGCCCATAATCCAAATGATGGCGGCACGGGCCTCAGGCTCATCCAAATCATCAAGATATTGGAATAGAGACCCAATTGCGCCCTCAAAGTTTCTGTATTTGCGCAAAATGTCTCTCATCACAATGACAATCTCCTGAATAGCATAACCAGCCTTGTTGCGCAGTAAATCCTCAAGAATTTCCACACACTTGGGGGCAGCCGCATCAATCTTGATGGCGACTTGGCCAATGGCCTTGATGGAACGGCGAACAAAGTCCATATCAACTTCCATGGAATACTCATGAAGCTCAGACAAGAGCTGGCCATAGTTTCCAGAGTTGGCGATATTGACAAGAATCTCTAGCTTCTCCATCTTCAAATAAGGCGGGTCATTATACTTGCAAAAAAATACCCTCAGCTCTCGAGCCAAAATGGAGGGGAACTTTTGCAAAATGATTTGGATATTTCTAAGAGCCACATATTGGACTTCTGGGTCAGCCGAAACAAGAGTAACGAGAGGAGGCCCCATCTTCTTAAGCAGAGCAGCACGGGAATCTGGTGTTTGTGTGTCTAGGTGGGCAATGACAGCCTTAATAGCGGCCAGAACAACACTTGGGTTAACATGTTGAAATTGAGGAACAACTCGCTCGACAATGTGGATGGCTTCAGTTTGGTTGACCGACTTGTATTGAGCCAAAGCGGTAAGAATAGCAATGCGGCCCCATTCTGTGCACTCGTTCAAAGCCAAAAGAAGTTTGTTAAGAACAGTAGAGGTGATGACAAAACTCTTGGTGTCGGGAGCTGATTCCTGGATTTCAGCCAGGGCTGAGACCGTGTTGGCGACAACCATGGGATTATTATCACCCAAAAGACGTTGGAGCTCAGCAACAAAGCCTTCTTCTATGCAAAGCTCTGGGTTGAGGTCGAAAAGTTTAGCGACGCAAATGGCGGCTGTTTTGCGCACATAGGGGTTCTCATCCTTGAGAGTTTTGCGAAGAGGATGTTCCATGTAGTCAACCATTTTATCGACGCGAATGCAGCCCATGGTTCGAATGGCTAACGCACGGACCAAGGGGTTTGGATCCTCGGAGTCTTGGACAAAAGTATTGACGGCAAGAATACAAAGTTCTGGGTGGGTTTTGGCGTAATTCATGAGGTAGAGATAAACAAGTTTCTTTTGATCAAGATCGTGAGTGGCAATGTTCTTTAGAACGTCTGGGAATAGAGCCGAAACGTCTTTACCGACAGTCATTGCCGAGATTGTTCGCTCAATAGCCTCCTTTCTAATTTGCAATGTCAGTAATGGGTCCTTTGGTCAAGAAAAGAAAGTTTCAAATTTCATACCTCTCATATGCATATTGAGACACCAATCCTTTGCGAAGTTCAAAAGTCTCTCCTGTAAAATGAATTAGATTATTTGGGGTTCTAAAGATTAACTAGATGTTTTTTTTTTTTTTTCATACCTTTCTTGGGAGCTTGGAAAACGTTCCTTATTTTACGCTCTATGGTGTTCATCTTGTTAAGCAGGTTTTTTGTATGGACGAGTAGAAAAGACCTGGTAGAATCTCAAAATAAGCCTTAAAGGTCTCCTTCACCTTTTATTGTTGTTTTTAATTTCTGCCCAGGGTCGTTGCTGTGATTAAATTGAGAGTATTTAAAAACAACAAGAAGGATTTTGAAAAGTACGACGTGGTGATAATTTTGGGTGTAAAGACTTTACGTAAAATGTTACATCAGCGATCAGTTACCCTGTTTCACAAAAAAACACCTCTCTTTTTTATTTTTTATTTTTTTTGGCCAATTTCAAAATATTTTATTTATTTTATTTTACTCTCTTAATCTTACTTTTCTTAATATTCGTTTTTATATTATATATACATATATTATATATATATATCCAAGGCCAATATTTCATGGCAAATGTTCCTCACAATATCTCCATGAATGTCCTTTTATTTAGAAATGAGTTGATATCCCTTCATAATGTCCATAAATCTAGATAACGCCCACTCAAATATATTTAAAGCGGTATGTTTATCCCTCCCCTTATTTTTATTTATTTATTTATTTATTTATTTATTTATTAACATGCCATTATAGGGAAATTTTACTCAAATTCCATACCGAGTTTTCATACCACCATCACCTTCTCCCACCACAAACAATAAAGAACTTCTTTACCAGGCGGAATGGTTTATTAGAAAATCAATTTCCAAACCACTTGTGGCAATAATAGGACATGAATTATGGTTTTTTACTTTGCGTCCGTCGTTCCCAAAGACAGTCTCTGCGGAGTCACTTGGATTGACAGGTAAGGTGACATTGCCGTGCTTGTTTTCTACTATTTAACTAACTTGTTTAGAAACATCCACCGGTATCTTCATATCATCAATGATGCTACAGGATAATCACGCATCTCCGGCTCCTTATGTTCCATTTATTACGGCAGTCAAGTCGTTAATTTTTCATTCTCTATGCCAGTTTGATATTCTTATTCCTTTAGGTCCCGTTTTAGTCAATATGACGAATGGAAATTTACTGAATATTGAGCCTTCTCTTTCACCCTTTGGAGACCTTATACTTAAAATATACCACCAACAATCCAATTTATTTAAACTTTCACATGCAATTGAAAGCTGTAACGCATCCTCCAAACCTCTTCAGATTCCCTCCAAAATTATACTTTCTCCAATTGGTATTCCAGCATCTTTCATTTCTTTTATACCTCCCCCAAAGTCAGTTAAGGGCTTTGTTAACCTCTTAATGTGCTCATATGGTATTAAAATTGAAGATACCAGGCTAGCTTCAATGGACTGGGCTACTTTTAATATAAGTCCACAGATGGCAAACCCAATAATCATTTCATGGCCAATGGATTTTTGCTTTTGCCAGCCACCTTTTAAGCATAAGACAGATAACGATTTATTTTGGTTTCGATCAAATGACATTATTTCACAGGTTGAAACTCACATGAACGATTTACAAGCGATTGCTTCTCTTGATGAAGACTATAGAAATGACAATGATAAAAGTAACGATAATGATTCTAATGACAACAAACGACTAACAAACGGGCTTGGACTGGTTTCCAAAGATTTCACAGATAGCCTATCAATTAACTTGTCGGAAAATGCATCACATATATTTAACAGCCATTTAATTTCCCAACAACCTTTGAGAATGAATGGCATGGGACCTTCGATTATTTATCCCACACCTCCTGATCCTGCACTTAGATCCCGACCTGATATTAATGAGCAAGATCACGCAATTAACGATTTTACTCCGGGGAAGTCATCTAAAAACTGGGATGACATTGAAGAACTTTTTGGAGATGCACAAGAAATCACTGAAGATGACTTTAACTTTTTTGATGACACAAAAGAAAAAGTGTTAAACCCAATTCAAGAGGAGCAGGTCAATGAGCCTGTACCTCACTCTAGTGAAAAGGAAGATATCAAGTCCCAATCATCGGCGTCAACGAATTCGTCATCTTTCTTATGGCCAATGCCATTTGCATCTAGTCAGACGATTGAAGTGAAGCCAAGTCAAGGATTTGAATTTGAGAATGTTTCAATTCTAAGTAATCTTTTTACTGAGGAAAAGAGAAACAATATATTTTCTCCGTTAAAGTTCCACAGTTCGATTTCCAACAATCTTGATTCCAAGTATTCTAGAGGTGGCAGGTACTTTGTAGAGCCGGGGACTTTAGAAGAAGAAGAAGAGGAAGATAGTGACATTGAAGAAAGCGATGACGATACTTGTAAGCCACCTGAAAACAATTTAAAACCAGGAGGTCGGCCCTTTGAAGTTAAGGTTGCTTTGAAAACTCAGCCTGAATCTCCAGATTTAAAGCGGAAGCTTGAGGAAGCTAATTTATCGGAAACGGAGGATGACATTGTATCGAAGAAGCTTGCCACTGGATGGTTTAATCTTCTTTCGCAGTCTCGTATTGTTGGGAAACTTAGTCCTCTTTTCTTTTTACCTGGCGTGGATATTAAGGCCTCGGATTCCCAGATTTTTGATTCCACCATTGAAGTGCTTATTCATCAAGTTATTTGGGATGATGGTATTTTTTCAAACATTATTTCGAGTGCTTTAGTGCCACGGTTTATTAATGACGTTACGCTTATGGACAATTTAAAGGCTCTTTTCCCTCAGCTTGAGCAACTACATTTATCTCAAGTTTTAAGCTTAGCAGATGGCAAGGAATCGAATGCAATTGGTAGTTTACCTGCATCTGGGACGAATTCACCAGTGTCTTTAAATCGACAAGACTCTTTATCCAATCACGGCAATGAGAGGTTAAATTCTCAGTCACGACCTCAGAGCCGATCATTACTTTTCCCTGATTCTGTGGAGCCTTCTACAAATAACTACGATGTGTTTACTGATTCTCCCAAGATGAACACACAGATTTCAGGCATATTACCGAATTCTTTTTCACAGACTGAGCAGCCTGTGAATCCTCCAGCTTTGGCTAGGCCACGACCTGAGCTGAAGCTTTTATTTTCGATTGACACACCTCATTATACGATGGTGCGGATGAATCAAACATTAAAGGCCAAGTCGCCTATTTTAAGGTTTTGGAAGGTGTTTGGGTTGGAGCCTAAGAATGGGAAAAAGACGCTTTCAGTGATTATGCTATCCCCTGGGGGGAAGAACTCATGTAAGGAAAGTGCGTATTTTTTGCAGTCGTTAAAGGGCTCTTATG